>NW_006442107.1:18909972-18964249 GCF_000325575.1 Pteropus alecto | reverse complement strand
ATGAAACCCTACACGGCAGGAAGCAGATACAGAAGAGACCTCCCATCCCTCAACATCCATATTAATAAAAAGGGCATTTGTGGCTCTTAGAAAACGGTTAGGCAGGAAAGTTAGGGGCTTTTGGGTCCTCCTGCAAAAATGCTGAGGTCATCCTATTCTAGAAAGAGTCCACCCCAATCCACCCACAATTAAGTAAGCCAGAAGTCATTTGGGGCTAAAAGTAACTCATACAAGGAACACAAGCAGATAATTGGGTATTAGTTTCATCTAGGTGCTTGCTTCTGCGCAATAAGGACTCCAGCAACCTTCAATTCACCTGAGCTTCATTATACCATCATTATAATATGCATATGCCAAGAAGTTCATTAATATCATTATAACCAACTGAATTCTGGGTACAAACATGCACAGAAAATAAATGATGAGTCACTGGGTCCTGTCAATCTTAGCTGTCAATCAAGAAAGCCCCCTCCTCTAAGAAAAGTAACCACCACAGCAAATAGGGATAAAAACCACAAAGGCTTTGTGTTACAGGCCTTTGAGCCACACTTCTCTTGCTCAAGCCCACTTCCAAGTATGGAAGTGTTAATAAAGCTATTCTTTTCTGCTGCATATTGGGGTCTAGCTCAATTCTTTGTTCGAGACATCAAGAACTTGGACAATGTATTGAGAGCAGAGCCCCGCTCTCCGGTAACATCTTTTGTGGTGAGCCAGCAGCCAGGAGGTAAGCCCCTATCTAGAGGATCTTTTCTGCTTCGTCTTACACATTCTATTCTTATTGCATTATGTCTCTGTGCCACTTTGATTTCACTTCCCTGGCTCTTTTCCCCCATTTGGCTACTTTCCTCTGGGGATCCCAGGGTGAGCTCCTCCTTAAATTGCTTTTCCACTGTAATTCACCCTGTACCATCTACTCTACCTTCCACCTTGAGTGTAGTTTCTCTAGAAGAGGGACTCCTGATGACCCTCTTTTCTAAACCATTCATTTCCAACATTTGTTTTTGCCCACCTTGGTAGCCCTTGGATACTTCCTTTTTTCCATTTTAGGGCATTTTTTTGATCTGGTAAATCTTAAAACTCTCTTTAGGGTTGAAAGCAAGTTACTCCCAAGGCTGTGTTCTGCACCTTCCTTGACTATCCTTGCCCTACGAGCTTTGGTTAAAGTTATAAAACTCCAAG
This sequence comes from Pteropus alecto, assembly GCF_000325575.1. Classification (NCBI taxonomy): domain Eukaryota; kingdom Metazoa; phylum Chordata; class Mammalia; order Chiroptera; family Pteropodidae; genus Pteropus; species Pteropus alecto. The sequence goes on along the minus strand of NW_006442107.1, from coordinate 18,963,070 downwards.
ATGCTACAGTAGAACAATGGTTTCTCAACTGGTAGGATGCCAAATGCTGAGGGGTACGCTGAGGGGTACACCCAGGTGTACCCAGAGTAATCACAGGCCATAATTTACGAGAAAAGCCGAAGCCTAAGTTCAAGTCAAGAGCCGAGTCTAAGTCTGAGTCCAAGCATCATAAGAGTAGCCCCAGTGCTCATCCAAGGATGGAGACGTCCAGCATCCTAGGTTAGGGAGCTTCCAGAGGGATACCCTGGAAGACCGTCTCCCAGACCTGGCCACCACTCAGAGGGATGCCTCATTGGAAAGGCCTTGTTCTTCCTAGTGAAATTCTTTTTAGACTCTCCCTTTATACAGACCACCATGGGAAATAAGCCATCAGCACTTGCTCCATCAGACTTACCTCTAGACTTACCTGTATCTTTAACCATTGGGACAAATTTGATTCTGATAACTTAAGAAATGCTTTGTCTTTTATTGTCTTGTAGCTTTGCCACAATATAAACTAGAAGGTCAAAAGCAATAGTCCCTGAATGGAAATCTTAATTATAGTAACATCTTACAATTAGACTTATTTTGCAAAACAGAAAGCAAATGGTCAGAGGTTCTGTACATTCAGGGCTTCATGGCCCTCTACAAAGATCTATTTTTATGCCCAGACTACCAGAAGCCTCATGGAAAAGACAAATACAAACCAGAGCCATATATAATCGATGACCCATTACTTAATACCACGCTGCCCCTCAGAGCTTAGCCAACCTCTATATAATTCTCCGCCTTCTCTAAAGTCTCCACCATGGGATCCAGAAGCTATTCTTAGCCCTCCTCATACTCATAGTGGGACTCTATATCCTGCACTTTATTCTACCATCCTGCCTCTCTCAGAGAGATAGCTGGAGTGGAAGGCACCATTAGGGTGCAAGTACCTTTTGACATCACTGAGATTCAACAATGTGAGGAAAATTGAGAAAGATATTCTGAAGATCCTAGCAAGTTTGCAGATGGGTTTCAAACTCTGACTCTGGAGCCTTTGATCTTGGAAAGACATCCCATTTATTTTAGCTACCTGCTGTACAACCATTGAAAAGGACCACATTCTAAGAGCACCCTGTCTGGAAGGAGATGAGGCTTTTTTAGCAACCCCCAAGGCCATGCCCCTGGATCAAATATAGTAAATTAGCTGATCTTGATTGGAACTATAATACCCAAAAGTGAATGGCCAGACAAGCCAGATTTTTAGAAGCCTTCATTGGAGGAATGAAAAAAGGAATACACAGCCAGTGAACTATGAGAATCTTAGGACCATTACTCAAGAAAAAGATAAGAACCCTGCCAGCTTTTATAGCCACCTTGAAGAAGCCTTTAGGAGATAGACTAATGTAGATCCCACTTCCCCTGCAGGGTTAGCTTGTTAGGCTAGCATTTTATTAGCCAATCAGCCCCCCGATATCAGAAGCTTCAAATGGGGCCACAGACTAACCAAAATCAATTACTAGATATGGCCTTCATAGTCTATAACAATTGAGATCTTGAAGAGGGAAAAAGAACAGAATAAAGAAAAACAACAAGACAGGATTATGGCTGTTGCAGTTGGCCAAGCCCTTGTTACCCGACAAACGCCCCTTAAGACCCGGGAATAAGGAGACAAAGAGTTCTTGCTTCAAATGCAAGAAAGCAGGACACTGGGTAAAAGATTGTACCAAAAAGCCCCCAAGCCCCTGCCGCACATGTTAAGAAACCGGTACTAATCCCTGGCATTGGAGGGTTAACAGTCCGCACTCCCAAAGAGGAGAGGGGCCAGCAGAGACCCTAGAAGCCCAGATCTGGGAACTATTTGACTAAAGAGGCCCGGGGCCATCCTTGCTGCCTCTGTCCAGGAATGTCATCATCATTACCAAGGAATCCCGGGTAAATGGAAGTAATGGGTAACCATTCTATTCTCCCTGCATTTGCAGGAAAATCCTCCTTACGAACTACAATTATCATAGGAGTGGAAGGAAAAGGCAAGGTCAACTATTTTACTCTATCACTGACCTGCCAATTTGAAGATCAGGTCTTTCAGCAGTTTTTAATAGTCCCAAGCTGCCCTACTCCCTTGTTAGGATGGGATGTTTTAACTAAATTAGGAGCAATATTACAACTAGGGTATAGACCCTCCAGACTTTTAATGCTTCAATAATCAGCTAATATACTGGAAACGTTGACCAACAAGTTAATCCCCCGGCTTGATATAATGGCAAGCCTGGATAAGCTAAGAATGCTTCACCGTGAATGTTCAGCTTAAAAATCTTTCTAAATTCCCTAACCGGAAGCAATATTCTATTAAGCCTGAGGCTAGGAAAGGTCTACAGCCCATTGTAACTGAAGTTTTAAAACATTGGCTTTTGAAAGCCTGCCATTCTCCATGTAACACCCTGATTCTGCCTGTTCTTAAGCCTGACGGGAAATATCGGATAGTGTAAGACTTGAGAATTATTAACGAGGCTGTTATTCTCATCCACTCCTTAGTAGTAGATCCTTTATACATTACTATCTCAGATCCCAGGAGATACTTACTAGTGTACTGTGCTAGACCTAAAGGATGCTTTCTTTTCTATTCCTTTGCATCTGGAATCTCAGTTTCTCTTTGCCTTTGAATAGAAAGATCCCAATACTAAAAAAGAACAACTTACATGGACAGTGATGCTCCAAGAGTTTAGAGACAGCCCTCACTTTTTCGCTAGAGCGCTAGAGAAGGATCTTTGGGATCTAAGCTTAGATAAGGGAAGCATTCTCCAATATGTACATGATTTCATCTGTAGTCCCACCAAGGAGGAGGCAGATGAGAATACTATCAAGGTCTTAAATTCCCTTGCAGAATGAGGATATTTAGATCTCTAGGACTAAAGCTCAAACTTCTTTACAAGTACAATCCTTAGCACACATTTGAACCTCTGGGACTCAATAGCTATCCCAAGATCATATTCAAGCTCTTTGTACACTACCCTACCCAGTTTCTAAGTAACAACTTAGGTCCTTTTTAGGTATGGCTGGGTTTTGTAGAATCCGGATGCCTAACTTTGGATTAATAACTAAGCCCTAATATGAAGCCACCAAGGGACAGATGATATCCCCTTAGATTGGAAAGGAGAAACCAAAAAGTCTTTTAAGCATTTAAGACAAGCTTTAATTCAGGCCCCAGCCTTAGGCGCCAATTCCCAATCTAGCCAAACCTTTTACTCTATATGTAGTCAAGAAAAAAAGCATAGCCCTAGGAGTCCTCACTCAGAAACTAGGCCTTGACCCTTGGCCAGTGGCCTACCTTTCAAAGAAACTAGACGGAACAACTCTGGGCTGGCCAAGTTGTTTGAGGGCAGTAGCTGCAGCAGCCATCTTAGTAGAAGAAGCTACTAAGATTACCTTAGGACAGCCATTGGAGGTATTAGCCCTCATTAGGTCTGGTCTGTCTTAGAGCTCAAGCGACATCTATGGATGACCAGAGAACGCCTGACAAAATGTCAGGCCATTCTCGTAGACAGTCCTGAGGTTATCCTAAAAGCATATAGTACTCTGAATCCAGCTTCTCTTATGCCAGTAAAGACTAAATATGCATTCTTGTGAACAAATAATTTCTCAAACTTATGCCAGTAAAGTGGACCTAAGAGATCTAATGCTTTCTGATCCTGAGAAAGAATGGTTTACTGATAGAAGTAGTTTGTACTAAATGGAGAGAGGAAATCTGGTTACATAGTAGTAAGCAGAGAATAAGTAATAGAAGTGAAACCTTTGCCTCCAGGCACTTCTGCTCAAAAGGCTGAAATCATCGCCTTTACCTGAGCATTAAAGTCTTGAAAAGGATAAGAATTAGCTAAATATCTATATTGATTTTAAATACATGCCTTCCTCATGCTCTGTGCTCCATGCACATGTAGCTATTTGGAAAGAAAGGGGGATGTTGACAATGGAGCAATCACCAATAAAGCATGGACCTGAGATCCTCCAATTATTAGAGGCTACTAATTTACCTAAAGAAGTAGCAGTCATCCACTGCAAGGGACAACAGAGAGAAAATTCTCCTGTAGCAGAAGCAAACAGAAGGCCTGACAGAGAGGCAAAAATAGCTGCCTTAAAAACTTTACCATCAGTTTCTCTCGCCCTTTTTCAACTTCAGGGGGAATTGCTAGTCTCTAAGTATTTTCCTGAGATGATGAGACTGAACATCAGGGAGCACAAAAGCAAGAGACCTGGTGGGTTATAGGAAAGAGATTTTTACTCCCGCAGTCCATACAGTGGAAGGCTATAAAAGCCCTGCATGATGCCTTTCACATGGGAAGGGACACCACTGTGGCCTTAGTTAACTGGGTCTTCAAGCACAAGGGTTAACTCAGACTGTTAAACAAGTCTGAACCAAAATCGCCTCCACTGTCCAGTGGAGAGGAACTTATCTGGGAGAAGACTGGCAAGTAGATTTTACTCACATGCCTTTATGCAAGGGTTTTAAATATTTACTTGTAGTAATAGACACATTTACTGGCTGGATAGAAGCATTCCTAACCAGAATTTAGAAGGATCCGGAAGTAATAAACTCTCTCAATGGAATTATCCCTAGATTTGGGCTACTACGTAGCCTCCAGAGTGATAGTGGGCCTTCGCTTACCTCTCATATAACCCAAGGAGTATCCAAGGTGTTAGGGATAAAGTATTGTCTCCATTCTTCATGGAGACCCTAGTCATCAGGGAAGGTTGAAAGAGCTAATCAAACCTTAACGTGAACTTTAGCCAAATTATGTCAAGAAACTTCAGGAACTTGGGTATCTACGTTACCAATTGCCCTCATGAGAATAAGAAACACTCCTAAAGCAAAAATAAACCTAAATCCTTATGAAATGTTATATGGCAGGCCATTTCTCTCTAGGGATATGATTACAGATCCTGAGACAGCCAACCTTGTAAGATATTTTACTAACTTAGGTCAATTTCAGATAGCATTGCAGGAATACAGAAATCTTGTACTTCCTGCGCCCGGTTCAAATGATCATTCATTAAAGATAACACTTGCAGACCAGGTTCTTATTAAAACCTGCAGAGAGGGATCTCTTACTGATCAATTACAACCTAAGTAGAAAGGCCCATTTTTGATAATTTTAGCTACCCCTTCAGCAATCAAAGTAAAAGAAATAAACCACTGGATTCATCTCACCAGGGTTAAACTAGCACCCTCAGCTCCGCAGGACAATTTGCCACTTTCTGGAGAGGCCATTTACACATGTGAACCAGTAGAAGATCTGAAGTTCCTTTTTAAGAAACAAAATCGGTAGTCTACTTAAGCCTCTTCCAGCCTCCTCAGATGAATTTCTTTTTGTTAAAATGAAAATTAGTACTAACAGAGAACTTCAAGCCCTTGGCTTTTTAATCTTCCTTTTAGGAGGACTTTCAGAAGGACCAATATCTTTCCAGAAGGATGGAAATATTTGGGTTTATCTAGCCAAGCATGTGATGAATGTTTCTGACTTTTGTCTCTCAGAAGGGACCTATGTAGAACAGATTTTTACCTCTAGCTCCCCTAGAGCTCATTAGAAACTATACTATATTCCAATTTATCAATAAACCCATCACCTGTTCTAACATTTATAACTGGGCACCTGTGATACCCAGGAAGGATGGGGCTATGTTTTCTTTAAAAGTTTCTGCTATAACACCAGTGGGAAAATGTGTAATATTTGTTAGATGTACTAACCAATGTTTTAACGTCTCAGATAATATGACCTTGGACTGCAGCTCCACAACTTCTGTAAGCTATGCAAATTCACATGTTATATTACCTGCTGGATGGTTTCTTATTTGCGGAAGAACTATTTATTCTTATGTTCCTGCTAACAATACTAGGAAGACTGTTCCCTGGGAAGACTGTTTTTATGCCTCAAAAGTCTCCAACTTGGCCCCACATGGGAAGGGACACCACTTCCCTTCCCATGTGAAAGGAAGCTAACCCTTGACGCGAGCTATAACAGTGACCTACATTTATTTAGCCAGCTGAATATACTGCTTTCTCTTTGTTTATTGTACTAGCTATGACTATTGCCCTAAATATAGAAGTCAACAGAATAGCCTGCTCCATGGCAAAAGCCTTAAACGCAACCTCTAGGGCTATCCATGCCATGGGAGTAGAATTAGGATAGGTTCAAGAAGCCGTTCTTGAAAAAAAACAGGGCCTCTATAGACTATCTATTACTCAGACATAACCATGGATGTGAGGAATTTAAAGGACTATGTTATTTTAACCTCTCTGACAACTCACAGTTAATTGAAGAAAAAGTGAAACAAATTCATTGTCACCAATATTAAACAGAGGACAGAAATTTTTGGTCTTGATCTCACCCTGCTCACTTCCTGGCTACCCAGTCTCACTGGGTTAAGCAAAATATTTCTTATTTTCATTTTGTTTATCTTTGTAGGAGTTATTTCTTGTTGTTGCATCTGATGCACTCCTGCCTATAGGTTAGTTGCCAGTTGGGTACCTAAGACCAAACCAAAACCAAAACCAAAAAGAGTTTTCTTAGAAACAAAGTGATCAATTTCATCTTAATTTGGTCTCATAGGTATGAGACCAACATCAAACGTGGGGAAATAATACGGGTCACCTTTTGCAAAATTCTTAATCTTTTTAGTAAACCTAGTTAAGTCTTTTCTTTCCTCCTTTCTTTGGAGAAAGACCCTCTCCCTCAAACTTAAATAATTACCTTGAAATTGGTAACTCAGGTCCTCTGGCTATTGACAAGGATCATTGAAACTCAACCTTCTCCTTGGCCCATTATAAGGAGGAATGACTTTAGGACAAAACAGAGCCTGTAAAGTTGGAGAAGGGAGGGGACCTTTAACTCAAGTTTTTTCTTTCTTTATGAAATATATTAACCAAGCCTGATTTCCTTTACTGGCTTGATAGGCAAATTGATAATAGAAACATAACTAGATATATGATTCAAGGAACAAGTTTGTATCGTTTTCCTTGTTTAAAGACTGAGGTGGCGCTATGGCGGGAAACCCAAGACCCCATCCTGAATAAGGCAGAGGGAGAAGAGCTCCATGAAACCCTAATAGGCAGGCACTACGACCCTCCTTAGCAGGAAGCAGATATAGAAGAAGAGACTTCCTGCCCCTCAACATCCATACTAATAAAAAGGGTATTCATGGCTCTTAGAAAAAGGGTTAGGTAGGAAAGTCAGGGGGTTTTAGGTCTGCCTGCAAAGACGCTGAGGTCTTCCTATTCTAGAAAGGGTCTGCCCCAGTCTGACCACAATTAAGCAAGCCAGAAGGCATTTTGCTGGTAAAAGTAAATCATACCAGGAAACAAGTAAGCAGATAATTGGGTACAAGTTTCAGCTAGTCACTTGCACCTGCGCAATGAAGACCCCAACGACCTTCAATTCACTTAAGCCTCATTATACCATCATTACAATATGCATATGCCCAGAAGTTCATTAATATCATTATACAGACTGAATTCTGGGAATAAACATGCACAGAAAGCAAATGAGTCACTGAGTCATCTCAATCAAGAAAGCCCACTACTCTAAGAAGAGTAAGCACCCACAGCAAATGGAATAAAAATCCCAAAGGCTTTGTGTTACAGACCTTTGAGCCACTCTTCTCTTGCTCAGGTTCTCTTCCAAGTATGGAAGTGTGCTATCGCTTCTAATAAAGCTATTTTTTTTCTGCTTTATTTTGGTTTCTTGCTCAATTCTTTATTCGAGACATCAAGAACCTGAACAATGCATCGAGAAAGGAACTTTACTCTTCAGTAACAGTTTGAGGGGAAATTATTACTTGCAGAAGGAAGACTAGCTAACTCCTCTATGTATAAAAGTTTAAGGCCTGCACAAACACATATCTCTGAATAAGTGACATTGAAGGAACATCAATTATGTGTAGAAACGTATTCACATTACTATAGAGCACACAAAGTGGTAAGAATAAGTTTTTTTTTTTACCCTAAAAGAACAAGAAATCAATGGAATAAACCCTTTTCTTGGATTCTAACAGGTCAAAATTGCCTCAGTAACTTTTGGAATATACCCCAGTATCTCTAAATTTCCTCCTGCCTCTGTCCTGTGTCGCTAGGATGATGAGATAGAAAATAAACGTGTCATCTTCTATTCATCCCCACAGAGGCCTAAACCCAATCTTGGGTCCATACCCTTTTCTTTGAGAGAAGGTGTCTTTCCAGGTCTTAAAAGAGTGCCACTATGTGTTAACTTCCTGAAAAGGTTTAAGCTGACATGATTTTCAACATTGAAATGTAAGAACAAATAATACTTTGGGGGAGGATGGTTTTTGTTCATTTTCAATGGTCCTTTCTCAGAGGTTTTATCTGACTTTTTACCTAAAAGAATATATTTTTTTGTTCTCAATTTCCTTAGTTCATTTTCTGTCATAGCTTTTCTTTAATCACAATTTTAACACAAATTGTATTATAGACCTATGCATTGATTTATTTTCTTATTTTTTCCAGTAACATCCAAGGTACATAGCCAGAGAGTTTGTTTTGTTTGCATATGCCAGAGAATAGTGCTAGCAGTTAGAAGATGTTCAATAAATGTTGAAGTAATGAAAAACTAATTTCTTGGGTTTTCTAGGTTGACTTCTCCCAGAAGCAGACCCTAAGCCCAAAATTGGGTTGCAATGATTTAAGGGTATGCTCCCAGGAGAAACCAGGAAGGGAGTGGGGATGAAGTATGAATCAAGACAGGAAGGGAAAGGAGCCAACCAAAAGTGTGAATTCAGGTGAAGTACAGACATGAGTGGTTCCCACAAGGAGCTCTGGAATGTATATTTCAGTTCCAGGATTCTTCACCTAGAAGCAAAGGAGCTGGGCTTTTATCCTTCTCAGTTAATCTTTTGGCTACTGTTAGCCTGTGGGGATAGGGTAGGAAAACTCTTAGCTTATTGTCACAGATCCTATTTACCTGTCTTAAATCATTTCCCTCTTTTAGATGTTGAAAATTAAATAAGTGGGACAACTAGTTTTGTAGCAAAAAAGATAGGGCCCTCTACTTTCTACTTCTCTATTAGATACAGTACATATTTTAAAATAGTCTAATTTTTATGCAATGCTCTTATTAAAAATGTTTGTATATACTATCATATATAGTATTGACATCATTCGATCCTCAAAACAACCCTAAACTAGAAGTAAAGATATCCCCCACCCACTTCGCATTTTGGAAAAATAAGGTCCAGCTAGGTTAAGTTTTAGGAGCTGAACCAAGATTCAAAAAAGAGTTTGATTGCAGAAATTATTTATGTTCTTACTGCTGTACCGAACTGTCACATAAAGAGATTATTTGGCCTTTATACTCTTAATCACTAAGAATCTAAAAATAAAAATTCTGGGCCAAGTAAGTGGGTAGGAAAGAATCAAAACAGATTAAGGAGGAAAATGTTAATGATAGCAAGAGCTTAGAGGCTATTGAATCACTTTGAGTGAGGCTGCCTTCCATCTGTGCTAGAGAATAGTGTGACACTCCCATCACCCTCCCTTCTGTTGAGGACCTTGTACTTGCCATTAGAGTTGCCTTTATTCTGAAGCCTACTCTAAACTCCGCTTTGTAAGATTTTGAAGATTTCACCGATGGAAAACAATTTAAAAAATAACATTTGAAGAATGGTAGTGGACTTTAATGGTTAATGATGAGTAAAAGAAAGTAGATGTTTGGAAAAAAAACAGAACTAGCAAACAACTGATGACCTATATACCAGTTGGGATGACTTTGCCTTCAGGTTATAAAAGCACTTTGTGTCTATTTATTTGTTTGGCTACTGTGGAAATAAAACACTTCTATGCAATCGAAATCTGAACTTCTAGAAAATAAGTTTTTAAACACCTAACTGTGTTGGTACCTCACAACTATAAACATTGATGCCCTTCCAAACTCCTCCTTCCGTATTTAAATGTTAAAGGCTGGTGTAAAATTTTAACCTCTTCTTTACAAATAAACCAAATGTAAAGACTACCATATTTAACTTAGTTGTGCATTTAAGTCATTTTATACTAAATTTCACAAAATATAAAAAAATTAATTAGGATGATCAGAAAAGGAATATGATTTTAGATTACTCCGTCAACAAAAGATATTATAAACCTTAATGCTTATTGTTTATAAAGTAATTTATAGTTGTGTAAGCCATTTTGTGTACCTTATTCCATTTTTTCCTAAAGGACATTCTTTTTTTTCAATTTCTATAGAAAAAATTGCAATATTAGAATTGTAGAATCACAGGAATTTGGAGCTGGCAGAGAAAGAACTTGACATTATTTTAAATAAAGAATGATGTGGTGCAGGAAGTTTTCTAAAGTCACAGGACTCTCAAGTAAGCAGATAGGTGTAAAAACCACATCACGGAGACTGGTGTTCTAAGCCGAGGCCCTTACGGTCTTTTCCATACTCATATTATAATATTTGAGGCAAATTTTAATTCTTGATTTAAAAGACCCTTGATTATTTATTTCTGACCCCTTGATAGAGATCTTCAGAAACATTAGGATGGATTTCCTGGCTCCACACTTTATTATTTCAAGTATCCTCCTCATCCTCTATTTTATTTACTTATAGATCTATTTTGAGTCTCACTGGCTCTTGTTTCTGTCAATTTCCATTTATTGAGACACCACCAATAGACCCACAAAGGCCTAGGGTTTGAGAATAGGGCCTAGGTATGAAGGAGGATGAGATTTCTCTACAGTACCCATCATAAAGAAAGTCAAAAGACATCAAGCTCCTGGAGCCAGTTTTAATTTGAGCATTTTCCATGTCATCAAATATTTTTTGAAAAGCTCTTTTGTAATGACTTTAATCTCTCATCATTTGCATATGCTCCCAATAAATCACTCTTTTTCTTGTGGACATGTACATCATTTAAAAAATAATTTTAGATTGCTTCTAACCTTTTTCCCATTTGCCCCAAGAGTACTTGCTGGTGGCACTTGTGGCTGTGGCATTTACTCTGAGATAACTCGTGGATTACAGTCCTAACCTTACCCCCAAAGTTTGCCATGAAATATCTCGCTTTTATTATTACTTTCACATCACTCTAATATATCGATAATCTTTGGAAACAAATGACATCATTCTATTTATAGCTTTCTGTTTTTAGTAGTTTCATCACCGAAAATGTCTCATCCTAGAAAACAGAGCACTCCTACGTGCAATGAACACTGGCAGTGAGCTGACTTTTTTTTCTCTAAATGAGAAAAAAGAACGCATAAAGATCAAATGAAAATTTGTATAAATATATCTTTGTATAAACATGACATTGTTTCATTAGACTAAATTCCAAGATGTTTAATTACTGGGTCCAAAGCTAGGAACATGCTTAGGGCTCTTGTGACATGATACCCAACTACTTTCCAGAAAGTTGTATTAATTTTACACTCCTACTAATAATATGTGAAACATTAAGTCATAATGTCCTTGATGAGTTTAAATATTTTGAAAAAATCTTTGACCGATGGGTAGAAAATTATATCTTTTATTTTCATTTGCATTACCGAGTGTATTATTTATCATTATATTTCTATATTGAATGGGTTTTACTTTTATTACAAACATATAATCCTTTTTTATATTACATAATCAATTTATCTAGGTGGAAATGCTATTTCTTAGAGTTCTATTAGGCAGATAATACACGTTGAAGTGATATCCAAGGTAAATGAGTCAGATAAAAACTGCTAATATAAAAATAATGTGAGTTGTATAATGTCATTATACATCATTTATACATTATACATTATTGTACATTTTACATTATAGTCCATAATCTATTTGGAAATGAGTTAAAATGTAACTATAAATTTGCAGGTTAGAACTCAAAATGATAATATTATGCTCTGATTCACAGGCATTAATTATATACTTCTTTGTGACACTTAAAATATGTTTTTTGTGTGTTTTCTTTTTCTTTTTTGCAATTTAGTTTCTGTTTTTCTTCTGCGCTGGATTCTAAGCAACTTCGGCTAGGGGTATTGATATAAGACTCTATTAACTACTTTAGCTTCTATTGCATCAGGCAGTGTGTATTGCAGAATCCTCAACACGTATTTTCCGACTGAGCTGGTGAAGGGATAGATGTAATCTCTGCTGGAAAATACAATCCTCCTTCATCATCTGGGGGTCATGAGAATAAGAACAGTTACACTGGGTTCACAAAGATTTAAATATCATGTATATTGTCAGAGGTCACAAGGATTTTCCCTGGAAACAAAGTAGAACATACAACATGAGAAGCAAATTTGCATAATGGCACAGGAGACCATCTTGACTGATACTATCCTGTTTGCATTCTGGAAGCCTGCATCTCTGTCTCTCTAATCTTGATCTTTCTCTGACTCAAACACATCAAGGCTACCCGATTTTAGTTTTTACAACCATTCTTCCTTTTTCTTTCCTCTGGACTCCTTTAGCTTTTAAACCCTGATAAGTGCTCTACACTCTTTTTGGAGTTAAAATGTATGTCTTCTGCTATGTTAATGCTGTCTAGCACTGATCCATCACCAGCCATATACTTTTACTATGAGAGTTCATCCTTGGGAGCATTTTCTTCCTACTGCTGAAACTACCCATAAGTGAAGTGTCTCACTTTACTTTACTCTAGTTTTACAGCATGATTCAACTCTTGATAATAATGTTCCTAAAATAGTATGGCAGCTAGAGTTTAGCATATAGCTTCTTAAGCTGGTACTGAGCATGACCCCTGGACTGCCTTCGGCTGGCACTCGACATACTTTATATAATATTGTGACAACAGAAATTACTTGGCACTAACTCTTGGGGTGAAAAGGAGTCATGCAGGTCAGAAACTGCATCTTTTTTTGCATTTGTTACAATGTGTTGAATTGTGAATATTTCTCCTATCCCAGCCTCTCCAGTTTAGAATCCAGCATAGATTGGTAGCTGGCCACCAGTAGTGTGACTCCATAAGATGGCTCCCAAAAAGAAGCAGAATTGGGACCTGCTTGATATATAAAATAATAATTCCAGTTCTCCTAGGCCAAACCAGTCATAAACACTATTGCTTCCAAATCAGAGTGATTAAATTTTTCTTTCCAAAAAACTTTCTAGAATAGCAAGCACTGAAATAATAAAGCATTTTCAGGCTTTCAGTGTTTTCCTTCTTGTATTTGTTTGATTTGGGGGGTGTGTGTGTGTGTGTATGTGTGTGTGTGTGTGTGTGTGTGTGTTTTGAAAGCTACCATTGTCTATAAGCTTCTTAAACCAACATAATAATCTTTCATGATTGGACCTTTTCTTACTTCCTAAGTTTTATATTCTAATATTTGCCCTTCATATTTTTTCGAGTAAATATAAAATTTCTTATTGTTCTCTGAACACATTATGTTTTTTTCCTGCTAACATCCTAAATATATAATAAAATATATTTCTTCTCTTGGGTAGTCCTAGAAATCAGTCAAAACTCAGGACAACCATTGTCTTCTTTAATTAGTGTTTATTGAACCTCTTAACTAGGCTAAATGTCTCTCTTCTATACAACCATTTCTCCATGTATACCAGGATAATGGTGCTTATCACACTACATCTAAATTGTTCATATTTCACATGAATGTTTACCTCACAATGTTTCAATGTGTTTATACCTTATTTATCTTTGAATCTGCAGTGTTCTGAATAGTACCTGTCATGTAATACATGTCTGCTACATGGAATTTGAGCTTCATAATAACCCTTTGAAGTAGCTATTATTATTTACATATTTTAGCCTTGGGGATTGAATTTAGAACAATTGCTGAAATTTACCAAGGTGGTGAGGGAATCAGAATTTGAATTCAGAACTTTTCCCAAAGATATTAGAGTTTCAACAAACCATAATGCCTCTAAAACAGAAATTTATATTGGTCTGAAGTTTTCTATGTCTCTAAATTCATGCATAGACACAAATAAATATTTCTCTATATCACCTGTTTAGTTAGTCACCATAAGAAGGCAGTCCTCTTACTCACATTTTATTCCATGCCTAAAGACAAAGAAAACTTACCTAGATTAGTCAGAGTCGAGACCACTCCTTGGATTACATTTTATAGATGGTGTAAATAAATCTGAATGATCCAAACATAGAGCAGTGTCTTTCTGGGCTTGGAAGTTGTGGCCCCTCAAGTTGTGGCCCCTTTTGTGACATTAAAGGGGTAAATTCAAGAACCAGGAGTTGGGCTCGGGATCACTGAGAAAACAGATCTCATACTTGGATTTAAACAGCATACTAACATATCTACCTTTATATAAAGTAGTCTTTCATTTTCTTTAGCTTAGTTTCTTAGAATTCCACTTCAGAATTTATGACCAAAGCAGAGTATAAAATGCTTCTTTCTTATGTTTTGTTTGTGTTATACGTACATGTCCCTTGGGAACCTTGCAGAAAAGAATGATAAGCTGTAGATAAAAATGGAATATTTGCAAGTTTCCTGGACAAAATATTATTATAATATTATACCTTAATAGACCCCATTATTTTTATTATCCTAACAGAATGGTTCTTTTGATCCAGGGAGATTTACTTGTCTATTGTGGAAGAAGGATGGTCCCCTCCTCAATGAGTAACCTGCATGTTAACGGAGTTATTGAGGAGGAGAAGGTAATGCTTTCCCTGCCTCTTATCAGGATTCAGGGGGCCTGGCCAAAGAAAAAGAATAACAGCATGGTGTGTGCATAGATCTGACCTCATAGATTCCACAGCTGAAGTAAAATAGAGCAGCTTTGGCAAAAATTGACTTTCAAGAAGAAACATGCAAAGATTCTTTTTCATTTTTGTGAACATTCAGGAAAACTGCACATTGTTTAACCCACATTCAGATAGTTACTAATATAGCAAAGTAAAAAATAAACCATTTTAAGTTAAACTGTCATAAAACATGCAGCTTATGTTGGCAATGCCTTACTCTTAAATAGTTTTGAATCAAAAATTGGCAAGCCTGATTTAGCACTAAGCGATTTCCTCTCTAAGCACTCGTTTATCTAAGACAACTTGGTTTGTTTCAAAGTCAACCAACTAGGAAACTACTCCCAAACAGGATTTGATGTATTAGCCTCAGGCACACAAGGAAAAAAATTCTGAAGTCATCACAGACCCTGGCTTAGCACCAACTCTGTGAAGGCCTTCTTTGCGAGGAGTATGAATGGGAATCTATTCTTGAAATTTGCCAGAAATCTAGTAAAAAAGTGAAAAATGAATGAACATTTCTGAAAAAAAAAGTTACTTATTTCTTCTTGTATATTTTAGACTCAAGTCTCTCAAGAGAAAGAAAAAAAAAGGTAGGAAGGAAGGGAGGAAGGAAGGAAAGAAAGAAGGGAGGAAGAGGAAAATAGAAAAAGAAAACCCTTCCAATAAAAGCATCAATGATGACATACAGAAAACCATATACCATTAATCTGAATCATGAGAAATACAGTTTAAAAAGTCACAAAGAAACACATATGGGTGAACATCATTGATGAATTCTTGAACTTTATTCTGTGTGATTGTATTATTAATAAATCCTAATAAATTTGAATTTTTAAAATTAAAAAAAATCTGTTTGGATAATAAAAATAATGGAGTCTATTAGGGTATAATATTATAATAATATTATTTTATTATGTATAAACCTTACAATTCTCTTTTACTTACGTAGATAAGTTAAGTATGCTTCTAGTATTTTAATCTCATGAGATAAGGTTTATGTCATTGAATTATAGACATTTTACATTTTGTGTAGACAAATTTTTAGACAGCTACCATTGCATAATTTCAAGTACATTTTTAAAAAAAAAATCTTTTTATTTCAAAAATAATTTTAAAGTTACAAAAATTTACAAGGATAAAAATAGAACAAATACTAGGTTCAACTATTAACATTTTATCCCATTTGGATTCTTATATAATCATAGTCACAAACACACCATTTCACACAAAATATTTTTGTGAATCATTAGAGAGGACATTGCATTCACCCTATCGCTTTCCAAAATAAAAAAATTATTCATTTTGTTAAAAATAGGAATATTCTCTTACATAACTTGAGTATAATTATAAAATTTAGTAAATTAAAATTGAAATAGCACTTTTAGTTAATCTATTCATATTCCAATTTTGCCAACTGACTCAATAATGCTCTTAATAGAATTATTTCCTCCTCCAGTACAGGACTCAGTATAGGATTAAATATCGTGTGTAGATATGTTAACTAAAAAATAAAAGACCAAAGTGAGAGGTAATAAGTGTTTATTTGAGATCAAGAAGAATTGCAATAATGGGAAGCATTTATTCAGGCAGAAACCCAAATAGTGTTCGATTGCTGGGTAAAAGCAAGGGGTTTTTAGGAGAAAGGGAAGAGAAATAATGACATGAATACAGGGAAGGAATTCTGTTGGTGTTAATAAGCCAAGGGCAGAATTTCTATAGGTGCAAATAAACTAAATTATTATCTAGCTGTACGTGGTGATGTTAATTCTGAAGAATGTCTTTACTGTAGTCAGGAAGTCTGCTTTCCCATTATTCGCTCTGCAAACAGTTGTTCGTAATACAATGTTGCTTTGTCCCATTCCAAGGGTTATTTTCCCCAGTTTTAACATTGCAAAGTTTTGAGGAGTGAGATGTGCAAGAAAATTCCTCTGGAGTGGCAGCTCTGTTTACATTTCAAAGTGGCTTTGTTTATATTATTTTTCACAAATTGTCAGAGTTAATTTCTTTAGCCTCGATTTATCTGGAACATTTCCACAGTCTTTCTTTCTCTTTTCATATTGACATTTGGAAAAATACTTTTTAAAATATGAAAACTGTTATTTTGGATTTATCTGATGTGTATTCATATTTCATTCAGGTGATGCATTTCCAGACTCAATACTATTGAGTGATATTGTGTCAACCTTAGATTATCACATCTGGAGACAGTTGATATCCATATGCCCTTCAGTGGTGAATTTTAATTTGAATCAGAGAGTTAAATGGTTGTTGATTTTTCTGCTGATAGTTACATTTTTTTTTCCTTATGGTTAATAAATAGTCTGACATTGACACTTTAGGGCAATATAAATATTCTGCTCCTCATCAAAATGCAGCAATGGTTGATGATTCTTACTTGAATCAGTTAACTATGATGGTTGCAAAATGCTACCTCTAAAACTCATCGCATTCACTACTTAGCACTATATTATAAGCAAAACCCCTCCATGCTTCTCCATTTATTTGCCTATTTATTATCAGTATAGACACATGATTTTCCCCCCAATGTTCAATAATTCATTACTATATTTAATTATTTTGGTATTCAAATTGCCATACAAGTTGAATCCTTGTGACATGCCCCAGTAGTTTGGGAGGAACAGTCTTATTTTCTGGCATAGCAAAATGTTCCAGGATCCTCTTGTATCTACTCTGTCCTAGTCCTGAAATCAACTAGTTATTTTTCTTAGAAGTACTGCTTCCATTCACTGAGGGAATGGTGCTAGAGACTAAGATCTGGGCTCTAGGTGTGTTCATTTAGAATTTTTTGTCCCCAGCCCCTTTCGGTAGACACAGAAGACACATGCATATACACATACATAAGCATACATATATATGTGATCATAAATATATATATATATATGTATATATATATATATAATACACATATACACATTTTAGAAATCACGAGTTTATACCTATATCTTCAATTGCAATTCATCTCAACAGACTTATTTATTGTCCTCCTCCTGCACATATTTTTATGTCTCTCCTTCCATGTGAAAATCCAAACTCCTAGCATTTCTCAATGCTATGAAACATCTAAAATATATTCATAGTTGATTTGTCTATATTTCCTCTTCAAAAAACAAATCTAATAAAATAGTTCTCCCCTAGATAAAGATTGCTAATGTACAGTCAAATTCTGTGTATGTAAATTACATGGGTTATTGTTTTATTTTTTCTTTTATATCAATTTCATTATAATTTTAATTTGATATATGATTGGTACAATTGTACAAAAAGATGTACTCTAAAAGTGTTACTCCTTATGAAGAGGCACTTTCTAGTTGTCAAAATATCTATATTTGTCTACATCACTGGACTGCAGCCAAAAGTACCAATGGACATGACAGGTAGGACAATTACTTGCCTTTTTTGATCCCGGGCCACCTGTTCTGTTCTTCCTTCTTTGGAACCTTCTCCTCTTGAATCTGCACCATTTTGGGAGTCATCAGTAAATCAATTTCTCTATTTTACTCTGCCTTTATATTATCTATTGGATAAGTATCCATTTACCCATGGATGCATTCTTTTCCATCCTCTTAGTCCACAGACACAATTCCTATTTTCTTTTGAATGGGACTCCCCTAAGAGAGTCCAACAGAAATTGACTTGGACAATACTTCCTCAGGGATTCCCAGATAGTCTCCACCTTTTTGGTCAAGCAAATTTGAGAGTGATCTATTTTACAGTATGTGAATAATCTCCTTCTCTGTTGTCCTACCACACTGACTCTATGACCTAAGACTCTCCATCAGGTCATTTTATTAATCAAGGTGTACAAGGACAATTGTCCAGTCTCTTGGTTACAGCCAATTTGGAAAGAAACTTGCCTTGTTCTTTTATCTTCCTCAACTACAGTAAAGGTGTCTGGAATTTCCAGTTAGATTCATCACCCTTGAGTCAAATAAGATTCCAGAAGTCCCGACAGAGGACTCTGCTTACACCTGCAAACCAGTAGAAGACCTGAGGTTCCTCTTCAAGAAGAAAAAATAGGATGAGTTTTATAATTCTTTTGACTTTCTCCTCATCTTTGTTAATTTTTACCATGGCTGTTCCTATTCCACCTACTTCTTATCAATTGGCCATATTAATTGTCTTGCTCCTTAAGTTTTCTCAGCTCCGCTAGCTCTGCCTTTCTACTCAGAGCTGGTGGATGGTTACTTCCATCCCTGACTATTTGTGGACCACCACTTCTAAAAAATCTTGTTCAATTTGTTTCTTCCAGGGTCCAGGTAATTTATTTACAAATGGTTCAAGGAAACTATCACCCACTCTAGTCAACAGATCCTGTACGATACTGCAGACACCTAGATGGGAATCAACAGCCATTGCCTCCTGTTGACAGAAAGCAAGTATAAGGGACCCAATCCTCCACCTTCATACCTTCTCGGTCTGAAGTAGCCAGAGCAGTCATCGCCCCAAAACTCGAAAGATTTGGGTCCCTAATACTTGAGGGAGGAATCTTTGGTAGCTAGTCAGACAGGGTGGCAAAGGAAAGGAGGCCCAGCCCAGAGACCTCCCAAAACACACCCCAATGGTAGTCGAATTATGGGTAAGCAATGTGCTTACACTAGGCAAAAAGTTAATTAGCAGTCAAGTGTCTATCATAATGACCTCATGTGCCAATCACCTAGGAATGCCTTTGGAACGACCCATCATGGCTCAGATATAATGCAGACATCCCCACTTCTGGGGGCCTTTGTGGTCTTTGTCATTGGCGGTGGTGGTGGTTGTTGTTACAGTGCTCTGTTACAGTGCTCTGTTACAGCTCTTTGCTGAAATCATGTGCCTCCTTGGGGCATACTTTATATTTCCAAGATACACTTTCAATAAATCTTTTCTAAATGTCACTGACCTGTGATTCTTCACTGTGTCAATGAGGAAGAACCGAGGAAAAGTGTTAACTACACTTCTGTGTAGTTGGGGCGACACTGAGGTTCAAATCAGTCTCCACGGTAACACTTACACCTCGTTGTCTTACAACTTGTGCAGGTAACTCTTGTCAGTATTTTAAACAGAGGAACAGAACCACTATATTTTAGGGATTTGAGTAATTATAAGAGCTGGTTAAACAGTCTATAACAAGCTATTTCTTACTGGTGGTGCAGGCTAAGCCCACAGGACAGTCTATAAGAAAGGCAGATAGATGTAACATAGGAAAAGCAATGAAAAGCTAAAGTCTGTGAGGCTGAGATGTGATTCATATGGACAGAATAGAACCTGAATTGACCTCTCACTGCCTCCCAGAGTCTAACTTCGATGATGGGGATGTCCTGTATTGTACCCTTTATCACAGAGCTAAGGTCCTACTGGGCCAGGAGTTGGAGAAGCTACAGCAGAAGATCTTCAAGAAGTGGAGGAGTTGTTGGCTTAGTTACTCTCAAGTCAATCGGGAGCAGTAAATAAGAAAACATGCATCATGTGCAACAGTAGCTTCCTATGAGTAAAAAAAAAAAAGAAAGAAAGAAAGAAATAAACTATATTTATCTATCTATATCTATATCTATAAGTCGCTTTTCTCACCAGATTGGGAAGGCAGAAGTAAAGAAGTAGCCAGGCTTAGCCTGCAGCACCAGTAAGAAATAGCCTGTTATAGACTGTTTAACCAGCTCTTATAATTACTCAAGTCCCTAAAATATAGTGGTTCTGTTCCTCTGTTTAAAATACTGACAAGAGTTACCTGCTATAGCTATAGCTATATATATGGCTACTTCTTTACTTCTGCCTTCCCAATCTAGTGAGAAAAGTGACTTACAACCTATGTTAACTCAGACCCAATCATTAAAGAGAATTCTGAGAAATAAAGTTTTTTCTTAGCTAATTTGACATAAGCCACCAAAGTCCATTCTTTGTCAACTTGGCATCCACATTTACTACATTTTTTAACCACGTTTGACTTCCAAAACATTACAGTAAAAAAAAAACCCAAAAAACAAAAAAACAAAAAACCACTCTAATCCTCTTCATAAAATAGAGTTTCTCCATCTTTGAGTTACATTCATTTATTTCTAGCTGAGACAAATTCTCCTTTGATATCCTGGGACTTTAATACTGAGATATAAGGTGAACTACTTTTAATGCATAGCATGTTATTAGAGGAGAAAAGAACTTATAATATATACCAAAACATATATCAAAATACGGAACAAATACTCATAACTTTTACAGTCTTTATTTCTAGCTGGTCAGGTGGTTGTAGCTGGTATTTCCAACCATATTTTCCCATAATCCATTTAGTATTCTCTCTGTTCTCAGCAAGCTACCCTGTGGGTTGTAGTTTTCGACTGGTGGGGTTAGCCAAAATGTCATTACTAAAAAATCTGGAGTGTTAGCAATCCTATTGGTATTGAGCTGTTCTACTTTTCCTGACTTTAATTATAAAATACAAGAATACTAAATGATTGCAAGAGTTACCTGAATTCCAGTAATATACCTGTTTATCATCATTGTGTAAAATCAACCCAATTTCCATTTAATACTCAGCCTCAACCATTCTAGCCAATATGAGTAGCCCTCTTCTTTGCCTGTTGTTTCACTAGCATCAAGACTCCCCCAAACTGGTCATGTGGCAGTCTCAGATTCCATTCTAAAGTCACAATTGTTGGGTCCTCTAAGAAAGCATTTTTTTCCTTGGGAATCAAGACATCAAGACCAGTGGAAACTAAAGTTACCCAATGGGAAGCCAAACTGTGAATGAATAGTGAGAAAAGATACACCGATTTTCACCCTTTAATTCCCAGACCTTAAATCTTGGCTATGGAAGCAACTACACAGTATTTTAGGCGCTGATTTAGTGATTTCTGGAGGACATCGTAAGGCCCTGAACCGACCTCACAAGTATAAAAATGTGTTATCGAAAGGAGTTGTCACCTAGCCAGTAGGTGTTGCTATAATTGAGTCTTAAAAAAGCCAGAATTTTATTTTTTGAGTAGGCACAATGTTAACATGTTTCCAAAAGTCAAAACAATACAAAAAGTTACACAAAGACACAGCCTTCCCTCCCATCTCTTCCATCCCATCACCCTCTCCATCTACTAAAGTAACAAATTTTATTGTTTACTGATATACTTTCTATATTTCATTATAAATAAATAAGTAGATACAAGTATTTTTTCTTTTTACACGACAGGTAAAACGTTATATATTTTCTTTTTACTTTGCTTTTAGCACTTGATGTCTCCTAGAAATCACTTCATAACAGTCCATGGAGTTCTCTTCTTTTTCTTTCATTTTTTAAATAGCAGCATAGTATGACAATGTGTTGGGGTGCCATTGTTTACCTAACCAATTTCCTATTCTTGGAATTCAGGTAACTTCCAATATTTTGCAGTTATAAAAAATGCTACCATGAATAGCCTTCATGAATACGAATTTTAATGATCTTAGAGGTGCATTTTCAGGGTCAGTTCCTAGAAGGAGGATAGCTGGGTTGAAGGGCAAATGCATTCGTAACTTTCTTAGATATCGCCAAATTCCCTTCCACCTGGGTTGAATCAATTTGCATTTTCCGAATTCTTACTAGCAAATGTATGTGTGAGAGTGGCTGTTTGCCCATAGCCTTGCCAAAACATGTTTTGTTAAGGTTTTGAATTTTTGCCAGTTTCACACGTGAGAAATTGTAACTGAGTGATTTTATTTTGATTTTATTTTTCTTTACTCCTTATTAGGAGTAAAGTTGAACATCTTTTTATGTTTAGTCTTTTATATTTAAACTTTATGCTAAGAAATATATGTGGGTGAACTTTTTGTGTCTATAAACTGTTTCGTTCACGTATTTTGTTCATTCTTTTTTATAACATTCTTGGGATTTCCCCTCAATTGTTAAAAGTTCTTCGTGTATGAGATCTTTACCTGTGATATATGGGGCAATTATTTCCTCCCACTTTGTCATCTGTCCTTTGACTTTCCTTATAGTATTTTTATTTTGATAAAATGGCATTTTTTTTGGTCATAATTTAAAAATAAAACCTTGTTAAATGTGTCAGTCTTTTATTACATCTGGCTTTTTGGTTATTGTTTAAAAAAAAAACAAAAAACTTCCCATATATGCAGCATATATAAGAACTCATCCTATTTTCTTATAATACTTAGAATTTTTCTTTAGATATTTAGATATCTGATCTATTTCAAGTTTACTGTGTATGTTGTGGTAAATTAATCTATTTTTATCTTCTTTAAAATTAACTAAACAGTTGAACCAAATTATTTATTAAAATCAAACAAAAACAAACTTCACTCTGTTGATTCTAGATTCCACCCTTCTCTTATACTAGAAAGCTCTGAGTAGTTTTGTCTATTTTTGGACTTTTTAATCTGTTTCATAAGCTGCACTTTTTCATGTGCTAATGCACGCTCTTTTAAAACTGTTTTCTTGGCTATTATTATGCGATAATTGTTCTACCTCCATAAAAGAGAGAGAGAGAGAAAGAGAGAGAGAATACCTCCTCGGTATTTTTATTGAGACAGTTTTATATTTATAAATTAACTTAGGGATACTTAAAACTTTGATGATGTTGAGTTGTCCCAACCAAACACAAGAGATGTCTTTCTATTTATTTAAGTATACTTTTCTATGTGTCAGAAGTATTTTAAAGTTTTTCTCAGTATTGTTAATTTTTGTTAAATTTATTCTGGAATACTAATCTTTTTTGCTGCTATTTCAAATATACCTTTTAATTGAACAGATTATGGTCATCTACCTATCAATAGAATATGGAGAAATTAAATATATTGCCTTTTTTTTTTTTTTACTCCAATTAGCTCTTCTTATAAATAAAAAAAAATATATATTAATACCAAACTAGTTTCAGTGTGGGGAAAAATAAAAAAAAAAAGGAATAGTACAACTGCTTAGAATATGAATTTTCTCAAAGACTCATAATGCATTATATTGTCTGGTAATAATGTAGGGAGGAGGCAAGGGAATTAAAATTTTAAATCAAACTACATTCAGAGACTGCAATATGCTGATCAGCCCTGAAGCAGCCAGGCCAGGAGTACACAGAAAGAACAAAAGAAGATTTCTGTTGGGATTGCTAACAATCCATTTCCCCAAGCCAGTGGAAGGGGAAACAGGAACCAAAAGAGTCTTTAAGTGGCTACTGTACACAAATAAAATTGTTCATTTCCTATGGCTAAAACCTTGGGGGACCTATGAGATTAAAGGCTGGGAACTGCCAGAAGGCCTTTCAGGCTATTCTCTTTCCCATACTCTTCCTCTTCCTCACTGTATGTTCATATCAAAAGAAGTAAAGAAAGTCTTTAAATTGTAACTCACAGGAACTAAAGAATGATATATAAACTGAATTCCATGAACACTCAGGGTCCCTCTCTCAGTGAATTTCTCTGTCTCTCTCAACTCCCTGCTTCTGAGAGGAGACCATATGTCTGCGGAGTGTTTCTAATAAACTCTTCTTTTGACTCTAACTTTGGCACGTGTGTTGAATTCTTTTTCTGCCAAAAGATCCTCTTCTCTCAGTGCAGGATTTGGCCTGCCCCTCCCCACCCCCATGCCAACTTGGGGAAGTATGCCCTGTCTTGAATCAGTATAGAGCATGATTGATACCATCCGCATCTATACTGAGAATGAGCACTTTCTAACCTCACTATCCTCATATATAAAGTTTTAAGAAGGTTATTCTAAGCCAAAAATTAAACTATGGAAAGCACTTAGTAAATGTCTGTGATTCTGATTGTTCAGGTGTACATGATTGATAGGAAAGAGAAAATTGCTTTCTGGCACACACCTATTTTACCTGTGCATCAGACAACACCGTGTCTTATTTAGGAAAGGGGCTATTCATAGAGATATTGGAGGATGTTTTTCTCCTTGCACCTGTTCTTTATGGTGCAGATAATGGAGCAAAAACAAAGAATTTGAAGTAGAGTGGGGCAGCTCATATACTTATTCTCCTGAAAAGAGATTCTCGCCTGTAAAAGCCATAATTTTGAGGTGACTAAGACAGCCTTAAAATTTTCCTCAGCTTCACTACATTTTAGACAGGTTTTTTTCTGACTCTAGGCCCCTGACCTTTCTTTGATTAGAGCATTTACCTCAAAACTCTTGAAATTGTAAATTCATTCTCAGACCTTTTGGGATGTAAAGCTTCTCCCAACCTACTACCAGTTTTAATACCCAGGAATGTCTTTTTCAAGGACCTGGTAGCCATTCCTTTGAAATGTAATCATCAAGAAAGATAGTACTCATATTTACCAGCGTTTGTGGAAGGATAGAAGCTTAACTTTGGTAAGTGCCAATTAAATAACACAGATGGCCTAATCACATTGACCGACTCCTCCTCTAATGGTCCTCCATTAATTATCCTCCTGCCCACAAAGCTTAGAAGCTGCCCTGTATTTCGTTTCAAGAGAGTTGAATTGAGTTCAATCTCTGTACCTTATTGCAATAGTCTTGAATAAAGTCTTTCTTGCCTATTTAACTCTATTCAGTGAAATTTTCCTTTGACGGGTCTTTAAAAATCATCTTGCAATGCAAATATATAATTTAACTTTATTGATGTGAAGCTAAGGTATATCATCCCTTTCGAGAACAATTAGACATTTATAAATGGTCCTTCGGGGTAGCATTCATTTTCAATTAATATGTAATACCTAATTTGGTGTGCGTGCTCATAAACAAAACAGCTACTGACTATTTGAACATAAATATGCTTTTATTTTCAGTGACAAAAGAGAAAAGTTTCACAGAAATATTGAATCATACTTAGTAGGACTCTATCTTTCATTTATAGCTTCATTTCTTTAGAATTTGTTGTAACTCGCTTTTAAATTTTCGTCCTAAATTTAAATAATTTTGGGGGTTGTACGAACACATCTCTGCCTGAGAAATAGCTTTTTAGCTAAGCTTCAATATAAATTGCCTTTTTGTGTTTATCTTGGAGTTTCTTGTTTTGTTTGTTTATTTAATCTGGACAATTTTCATATTTACTACAAATAATTTTACTTTTCTGTCAGTGCTTAGTTTTTCATATGCTAATGTCTTTCATTTATTTGTCAGGTATTGGAGCTAAAAGGGTGATTAAGACACAACTTCTATCCTGAAATGTCAAAAACTCTAATGGGGAGAGAGATAAGTAAACAGACAATAATAATGCATCATAGTAGGTTTAATAGTTATTTTATACTGACTATAGAAAAGTGTGCAATGAACAAATAATTCTAATCCAGCCTTGATATTGATAATGAGAGAAGTAGTGCATGTATTTGGGTTTGTGGGAGAAAACACGTCTCAAGGGTTTCACATGACATGAGTTTGAACAATGAGAATCGTGGTAGAAGGTATTAGAGAGAGAGATAGAAAGATAGGCAAGGAGTATCATGTTAGGGAGCATAAACTTTATTTTAGACATGAAAGAGCTGTTGAATCATTTTGTAGTTGGAAACTACTGACAATCCAATTTGAGACTGAGAAAAAAAGTTGGTTTTAGTATCAAAAATGGTTTGGAGATTATATTAGAATTTTTCATAAAATTTACCTCCTTAATAATCATAACTTAATCATTGACAAAATGTATTACTGTGGCTGATAACACTAATATAACCCCTAGGAAATGAATATGTTTGACTGTACGAATACTAATATTGTTATCTTGTTATCGTTTTTTATATGATTATATTGTTATTTATAAGTAATATTTTCAAAATTTACAAAGATCTAGCCACCTCATTCTCATGTTATTTATCTATCTATCTATCTATCTATCTATCTATCTATCTATCTATCTATCTATTTATTTTCAGCGACGCAGCCAATACATCCTTTATTCAACTGACAGGGACCACAAAGAGTGTTATCATAGATCTTTAAGGACACAGACGAATGTCTTCCCTTGAGTGATCAGCATGAAGTTCATAGTTCATCAGAAGAAATTAAATCAGACAATAGCTAGAAACTTGGCAGGCCTGGAGCAGCGGGGCTAAATAGGAAGTGGGCATGCACCTCCAAAACGTCCTAGAAAAGAGTACCTTTGTGTGCAGTGTCATGAGGCATGGCAGGAAAGTGACGGCAGGGGAGGGCCTGGCTGAGGAACATACTGAGTACAGGAACTGTGATTACACTCAGTTTTCCAGGCCTGAAACAGCCAGTGTCTGGCACATAGTAAGCACACAAAAAGTGGCCTGTGGAATTAAGCCTGAGTCTCAGGAGCCACAAGAGATGGGAAGGGACTGAATAAATAAAAATGGTGAAAAGTAGGAAGCCACTTTGGAAGCTACATCAAAGGAAGAAGAACGAATGGAAGAAAGGGCCTGGATTCGATGGTACCAGTAACCTTGGCAACGTCCAAATGCAGGGAGGTGTGCATGAGAGAGAAAGATGTGTAGCAGTGAGATGGCAGCTGCGCTGCTCTAGATAGCCAAGTCAAGAATCTGAGAAAGTGAGAAGAATGAGAAATGGACCCTGCTTAGTAGGCTTAAAGCTGACAGAAAAGAAACTGGACAATAGGCAGAGGGAAAGGTAGTGAGTAAACTAATGCTGAGAACTGGCCAGCAGCTTGCAGAGAGGGACTACGATGGAAGGAGGAGGCTAGGGATTGGGAAGAACAAATAGCCTCAGGAAGTGGTGGTATCCCAGGCAAAATGAAACAAAATGTCAAACCAAACCAATCAAACTGAAAAATAAATGGTTGCAAAGATTGGAGGAAGAGTTCTGCTTATACGGAAAAGTGAGGTAGTGACAGGAAAGGAAAGAGGGAGAGAGCTTGAGGTCTGGAGTTGAAGAAAGCCTTAGCCAAGCTTCTCTATCTTAGGGGAGAGGGACTGATCAGCTCCCTCAGAGACCTGGGTGTGCTCTTACCTTGTGGCCTTGGAAAGCACCACAGGTGTGGCTGGGTTGCAACTTTCAGTTCTGTCCTCGTGGGTGTGCCTAGGAGAGGAGCTGGAGAAGGTAACAAGACCTTCTTGCAGGTAACAAGAGCCTGCAAGACAGATCCCTTCCCAAAGCCTGAATTACACAGTATCTTTAAAATAGAACAATGCATTTTTAACATAGGTGTCATGGCTTAATTGATTATACTCTTTATCTAGTAAACAGTCTGGGTTCAAAGTCGTCCTCGTGTCACATCTTACTAAATGAGCCTGGTTCCCTATTGTGTCCTGGAGGCTCTCGGATACCCCTGCTGCCTTTGCCCACAGGGTTAACCCAACTCATTTTTAAAGCTGAAGTCATTAAGAGATAAATGTGTCAGTGGCTTGCCCAAAGTTACAAAATACTTTATAATAACAATGCATTATATTTGCATTGCTAGGGTGAGTTTATCCTCAAACTGAAAGTCAAATTTATTACACTTACAAATCTCTTTTCGAGTGGGATTTTATTAATGAAAACTAACAAATGTTATAACACAGAGAAAGTGAATGTTGATCAATGAGACAATTCATAACCGCGTCTAGAGCTTGGGTTAAAGGGGGATGATATGGATATGACAACATAACCCCTTGTATATTTTCAGCAACCTCGGGGAGAGCTTTGGACTTTTCAGGTATTAGACTATTAGATGAAGCATTATACTATTTTATTTCTAATCTTAAGGGCCCCTTTCATTATATATTACTTCTTAATTTTATACCTGAAATGTTGATCTTTACAGGAATCCTGTTATAAAGTTGAAGCAATATTTTTGTTGCTTTATAAAATTAATCTTTAATACGTGCAAAAAGGAGACTTTATTTAGCTATAGATCTGAGTCCAAAATTCATATATTATTTTTCAGTCTAGTGCTTTAAGCTATTGTCACGTTGTATTTATTACCTCTCCCTTAAAAAATTAGTTCCATGTGAGTGTACACAAAATTTAGATGCAGTAACATTTCTGATTGTCTTCTACTGCATTGAAAGTTCATCTATCCAACATAGGAACTTATGGCTAGAAATAAACTCATAATATATTTGAGTGCTAGATATTTCATTTGTCTGTTTAGATGTATCCTCATTCTCTTTCTACTCTTCTCTGTGATCTGTGAAGCTGATCCATACAGGTTGCTTAATGGCGCCCTTGTCCTCTGGCTTCCTATTGGTGTTCATCAATGGGCAATACTAGAAGAAGGCCAGAGAACAGAAGGAAAATTAAATCTAGATATATATTCTCATGGAACTCTTTTAACTGAGCGGCCATGACTTAGCCGCAGGCCTCTGGGTGACTTCTCAAGGTTCTGGAAACCACTCTGACCTTTCAGCACTAGGAGCAGAGTTCAGCCCCCTGATGTTGCTAATCTAAGTGTATTCCATTTTCTTTATTCATTTTCCTAAACTCTGTCATTTATTTAGATCTTTTTAACATGCTTGTATAGAATTGTCATTTTTATTGGAAGAATATATAAAAAATTGTTGGATAAGTGTCAAGAATGTGTTAATGGGAGACAACATGAGTAGCACCTGAGAGGATGCTACCCTCTGGAAAAGGGTACAGCCTTTGGAAGCTGCAGCCTCATTTCCAGCCTTGCTCTTTACTTCCCACTGTGTGCGACATTGAGCACATCTACTAACACATTTGTTCTTAGGTTTTCTCATTCATAAATAAAATATATAAATGTATACATACATATACACACACACATACATGTACATACATTACACTGGTATTGACCAATATATATAAAATATATTGAGAACCATAAATGTGAACCACATGTAATTTAATATTTTTTAGTGGTCACTTTCAAATGAGTAACAGAAACAGGTAAAATAAATTTCAAAAATATTTTTACTTAATATATTCAAAATATGATTTCAACATGAATTAATATTAAAAATATTATGAGGTATTTTACATTTTTATGTACAAAAATGTATCAAAACTGCTAGTGTGCATTTTACGTTTATAGCACATCTCAATTTGGATTAGCCACATTTTAAAAGCTCAGAGGCCGTACATGGCTAGTAGCTCCCTTATTAACCCACACAGCTTCAGTAGTTCTAACCTACATCTTTTTAAATAACGTCTTGAACCTCTCTCTTTATTCTTTTTTGTTAACTAAAATATGCTTATAGGATACTGAATGCCCATCAGGCAGTCTTATATCACTAGCAACATCTGCGTCCACCAGTTGAATTGTATATTTATTAAGATCAATTGTATTCTTTTTCAATTTGTTTATATCTGTTTTATTTTTCATTGTTTTTTTGTTTGTTTATAAATAACCTATGAAATATCAGTGTGAAAATAGAGTTGTTTTGAAAATTAAGTTAAATGCTTAGGAAATAATACAGGTAAGACACTAAAATATTTCTTTTCAAACTAGATGTTATAGAGGCAACTTAAAGACCAAGGAAAAATTATCAAAAGCCAGAGGATTTTGCACTGAGGTGACGCTGAAAATGTTGTTAAGTTTACGCTCTACCTAAAGAAAATGAAGCTGGATATCATAAATGATCTTATGATTATTCTTAATGAAAAAAATAAAATTCATAACTCCAATATAGGGATGTATAATAAGAGAAAAATCTATATAAGAGAAATAATCTGTATATTAACAACTGTTAAAATATATTTTACATTTATATATATAAAAGATAAAATGAAATACTTAAATTTTGTCTGTATAATTTTAATAATTTTTTATTATAGCTAATATTTTTGATTAACTAGCCATAGCTCTACTACTGCAAGCCCCATTAGGGCAGGTGTCACATTTATTTTGTTTGCCACTGTATTCTCACAGCTGGAATGGTGTTTGGCTCAAATTAGATGCTCAAAAAATGTTTGTTGACAGATTGACTGACTCATTTTTTCCATATGGCACCTCCTACCATACAAACCTTTGGTTTTTCAGTTTGTAGTTGGCTGACACATTCTTAAAAACATGATATTGTTTTATTTACAACATACATAATTTTATGGCTTTTTATCCTAAGTAAAATACTATTCTAGTCATCCAGCAGAAGAAAACTCATACAAAATTTAACTCAGAAAATTTAGACTTGATGTTAGGACAATGCTTTGCTGAGGAAAATGGAAGCAAGTAAATAAAATTAAGTCTATGTTATCCTAAGGTCAAAAACCTTGATTTTCATATGCTTCTGGGGAGCTGTGAATAAATATCTAACAAGCCTCATCTGAATTCACAATCTGTTCATCAAAACACCTAAATTTATCTTCTTCCTAAGCATCCCTATTAAGAGACATCCAAAACAGGAAAAAAAATATATATATATAACTATGTATAGTAATGGATGTTAACTGGATTTATTGTTGTGGTCATTTTGCAATATATACAAATATCAAATTGGTTTATACAGATAAACCAATTTGGAAAACTCCCTGATATTAAGCCTACAAATGGTATGCATTTAGTTGTTGCGTTTACTACCCCCTACGCCACATTGATGGTGAAAATTTAGTCACGGTGTAGCTAAAGAGGGGAAAAAATACTTTAGTTAGAAGTAGGATCTTTCCTGAGCAACTTGCCAATATGGTAAGTCCTCACTTAACTTTGTCAATAGGTTTGGGAAACTGCAACTTTAAGAGAAACGACAGATAAGAAAACCAATTTTGCCGCAGGCTAATTTATATAAAGAAGAGCTAAGCTCCTTGGGCACATTTTTCATCACAAAAACATTACCAAACTTCTAAATAAAGACCTAAAATACCACTAATATTAAACATTAAAGTGAACGTGAGCTCTATGTACACTTAATAAAGATTGATACAAACAAGTAAAATAATTATATTCTAATCCACTAATTCCAGTTTAGGGTTGAGAGTGGCAGAAGTCAATCCTGGCAGCTCAGGGTGCAAGGCGTGAACCCACACTGGACAGTACATCTTTCCATCGTAGGGCACATTCACACACACACACACACACACACACACACACACACACATACACACACCTACTCACACAGATGGGGACAATTTAGACACACCAATTAACCTAATGTGCACATCTTTAAAATGCAGGAGGAAACTGAATTACTGGAGAAGACCCACGCAAACATGGGGCGAACATGCAAATTCCACACAGACAGTGGCCTCAGACAGGAATCAATTTTATTCTCATTAACATTATAATAAAACAATGTTGAATGAAATGACATTGTTCAAAGATCTGCTGTTTACTTATATTTTTCAGTTTCCTAAATTTATCATGTTAATGTAAACTTTTTATTAAAGTATTACATATGTTAGAATGTATATAGCGTAAGTGTACAACTCGATGAATTTTCATAAAATGAACACACTATAAACAGCAATCAGACCAAGATATAGAATATTACCAATAACACGGAACTCCCTGTTGTGTCTTCTTCCGGTTATCACCCTCCCTAGTAGTATTTAATATCCTGATGTGATCTCTATAGATTACTTTTAGTTATATATGAACTTTATACAAATGAAATAGCTCAGTATGTAATCTTGTGCTTGGCTTCTTCTGCTTAATAAATGTTTTTATCAGTTCACATTTCTAGTTATGAAATGAATGTCGTGGGGGTGTAACGTACAGTGTGGTGACTATAGTTTCAAATATGTATGACATATTTGAAAGTAACTAGGAGAGAGTGGATCTTGAAAGTTTTCGTAACAAGAAAAAAAATTATAACTATGTATAGTAATGGATAGTAACTGGATTTATTGTTGTGATCATTTTGCAATATATACAAATATCAAATCATTGCATTGCAATACACCTGAAACAAATATAATATTATGTCAATTATACTTCAACTTCAGTAGCGGCCTAGTGGCAAGCAAACTCCTTATAAATCATTCAGAATCGATTTCTCTGTATTTAGCTTTACAGCCAGCATTTTATGTAAAAACAAACAAATAAATAAATAAATAAATTTTAAATTTTATTTATTTATTTTTTAATTAATTAATTTTTTATGGTGACATTAGTTAATGAAATATGATTTCAGCTATACATTTTAACAGTAAGGCATATATATATTTATATTGTGTGTTCACCTCCCATAGTTAGATTTCTTTCTGTCACCACATATTTGGCCCCTTTTACCCCATCTTCCTTCCCCCTTTCTCCTCCCCAGTACCCTCTGGTAACCACTAGTCTAATTAAACGGGTTTTTTTGTTTGTTTGTTTTGTTTTTTTTTAAGATTCACTCATGTGTGTTGTGGTTTATTTATTCTCATCAATTTATAATATTTCATTGTACAAATATGCTACAATTTTTAATATATTCTACAACTGATGGATATTTAGATTGTTCTCAGGTTTTGGCTATTATGAATAGTGCTGCTTTAAAGATCCTTGTACATGTTTTTTGGTAACCTAAGAACATGTGATTGCTCACTATGCACCTAGGAGTGGAAATTCTAGGTCATAAGGTGTACAGATGTTATGTTATAATAGATACTGTAGTACAGTCTCTTCTACATTGAGTTACTTTACAAAAACAAAAGACAAAGGAGATTTTGGTCTTAGAAACTTCAACTGGTAGGTTATATTAGAAGATGTTACATATACATATACTTGTTAACCTCTAAATGGTTTCCTTAGAATATTTCTTCTCTTGAAATGGGAAAAATCTGTTGGTTAATAGTTATCATCCATTATGTGGATTTTTTTGGTTTGTTTTTGTAGCTTTAATGCTATTTTAATTATCCACAGTTGTAGTAGCATATTTGTTAATAAAAATTCTGGTTAATAATAGGAGTATATAATACTTATAAATATAATTTATTTTCTAAGTGTTTCATGTTTAACGCACCTGTGGAATAGAATTAGAAATGATATATATTTGCATATATGAAGTCAAACATACTATATTGTAAAATTTATATTATACTGTTGAGAAATGAAATTTCTCACTTCAGAAAACCCCCGTGAAATATTTGTTCAGCTTTGTTTCTTTGTATATATAGGAATTTACTCTCAAAATTTAAAAAGTTATTGTATAGGTTGTTGTATATATAAAGGATGAAACGATATTTCCAAACTCATTTTACAAGGCCGACATTACCTTGATACCAAACAAGGACACTACAAGAAAAGAAAATATTGTCCATATGGTAATTTCTGCATATATATGTAATTTACTAGTTTTCAAGAATATTTAAAAAGTCTTTGCGATGTAGACTATCTTATCATAATATAAACTTTTAAGCAGATTGTAAAGTTTATTTAAAATATTTTTGTTTTATAAATTGTATCAGAAACAATCATTCTAAAACATATACTATCTCTCAGGATATAGGTAATGTTGAAGCTTCCAAATTTTCATCTGTCTTTCAGAGGAGGAAGCAGCAAATGACTGCTCCAAATTGCTTGCCTCACATTCTTCCCACTCGCTTTCTACATAGTCCAAATTTGCTCGCACTAAATGCCTGCAGAAAAGAATGGTAGTTTGTTTCCTTTTGTATTTTCAGAAGCTAAGACACCTCTTGAAATAATAAAAACATGTCTGAACTTAACTAAATTAAAATTTTCTCTCTTCTTTCTAAGCTTAGTCATCAAAATTATTTACTTGTCAAATCCAGCAAATACTCAACTGGTTTCTTTGACTTTGCAGACAACCCTTCTTTCCTTGAAACTAATTTCTTATGATGATTTTCACTGTTCCATTTCTGTATTAATTGTATATTTCTCTTTGTCTAAAGTATATTACATTACTTTGCCACAAAGTCCCTCTATTCAAATCTTTTCCAGCATTTAGTCCTTAACCTTTTTACTCTTTTTGCTTTGCTGTGTGGCATCAACTATCATGTCTCAAAACCATATATCTTAGTCCTCTTTCCTGAAAAATGCACATCAGCCCTGTTTTTTCAAATGCCTACATATATAATTATATGCATATCCCATCTCTGCTTCAAATTCAATTTATTGCCATATTTTCTGTTGCAAACCTGATTTTCTTTTTATATTTTCTTTATGGCTAATGGTACCCATGTTAGAAAATTGTAAATTGTCTTAAATATGTATTAATGCATTCTCTCTGATTTATCTACATTCAATCAAATACCCAAAGTGTCACAAACTATTTCTGTCTCCTCTAAAATCTACACTGTTTTTTTAGATTTGTTCATGTATGTTGTAATTTGTTTACTCTCATGTTCTTCATTTTATTGCTAATGTACTTCATGCATACATACCTTTTCTATGTACTATTATAATTATGTTTTTACTGTTCCAGGAGACTCCAACTTCTAGTTTCTCAAATACATATACTGCATGCCAGCCATCACCTGTGTGCTATCCTAATAAGCAAATAGGACCGTGTACTTAACAAACATTAATTATGCACATACATGTTATTCTAGTTAATTAGATATGGAAGTGATTGGAACATGCTGTCTGTGTCCTCAAGAAACTCACATTTACAGGGGAGACACAATTGTAAATAATTCCTGGACTATTATGAGTTAATATAAATACAGTGGAGAATTAAAAGGGCTATTCATTTTTTCCAATCAACTATTGAGGAAGTCTCCTGGGTATGTTCTAAGCACTTGGGATACAGAACTGAGCTGCACAGGAAGATTTCAGTGCTCATGAACTTTATCTTCAGTGACGGAGGTTGGAGTGGTGAAGGAAGTCTTCATAGGGGATGACATGGGAGGTGAGTGTTAAAATCATTTTTCTGATGGTGAGGCTCAAATAGTCATATTTTGATAAAAGATTCAAATATGACTATGATGTACGTGGTTAGAAATCACTGATACTATTAACTGTCGCTTAGATAAACTTCCAACAAAACAAAGAGCTTACACATCCACAATTAGACATATACTGATCCCAATGGCTATAGAGATTCCCCATTCTAAACTCTTCTTTTCTATCAAAAAACTGCATTTTCCTCAAGCAGCTTTCATTTGTTGTTTCAATCATTCAAGTAATCAACACATATTTATTCTTTTCTATGGCCTACCCTTGAAAATAAAGTCTATTATTAAGAAATGATAGTTTAGGTAGAATTTCCAGAATGAGTATTACTTGAGTGAGAGGAAGTAGGGTGGGGTGATAATCACACACTGTTTATCAGGGAGCATGACATTGGGGAGATGGTATGCTTAAGAAATTGAAGCAAGATAGTAGAATTGGAATACAAAGAATAAACTGTCTTTTCAACAGATTTCAGACTCTAGGACAAAATTATTTTCATTTACATGGTCCCAGAACATGCCAGAAAACCTAATATAGAGTACGATCTTAATGTATATTTGTTAAATAAACTAATATACATGGTAACAATTTGAAATCTACCCCTAAGTAATAGTAGTTTGGGTTATGAATTAATATATCAAATCTTAGTGTTTCTCAAAAATATTTTATCAAATTTTTATTTTCTAAGTCACTATTAAGAGGTGCATGTCCTTCATAATGTTTACACTTTAAAAAGCTGTAACTGTAGCAACTGAACAACTGTCTCCAGGAAACAATGGAAATAGATGAAACAGCCCTCTAGGTCGTTTTCTCTGCAATTCCCCTAAGGCTACCTGGATTTCTAAGACACTCAGTGCCTGAGGAAATTATTGTGACAGCTATTTCATCTGAAAATATTTGCACTATAACTGAGGCTTTTAACTCTAAATACAGATGCAAACAATAGGAATTTCAGAAAATGTTAGAGCCAGAGAGAGAATATTTTGTGTCTCATAAGTGACTGCTTTCTTGACCCCCCCCAATAAAGTCAACGATGCAATAACTCGTAGTAGGTTTGCTCATTCTCTAAGTTCTAGGGAGATAGTAAGAAGTAGTGGGAGGTAAAAAGAATGTCTCAAATAGTATGTTTTCAACTTTTTACTCCAGCACTTAACATCAACTGACCCCTAGAAATTTACTCAATCTTTGTGGGCCTCAGTTAACATATCATTAAAGTATTAAGCACTCGTGGAAAATAGATCGTATACCTAAAATAAGAATAATTCTTTGTATGTGTTACATACTCAGAGAGTCATTTTCATTCCCCACTCTAATTTTCTTGTTTTGTGTTTATTTTAGGAATTATGTGATTGAAATTCTAGGAAGAAGAGTCAAACTAATATTTCTAAAATATAAATTATGCTAATTTGATTTCACAATAAACAATACCCTTATCATGTACTTCAAAGGGCCATAAGAAAAACAGTTGTACACTTGTTGAGAAACTTTAATTTGTTGCCTTCCAGCTGTCACTTAAGATCTCAATGGTTGACTGTTCATTTTGACTGTAAATTAAGGGTTGTACTGAAAATTCACCTAGTTCGTACTTATTTTTCTCTCAGGGAAAATCAGGGACTCTAAAAATAATATTCACACAAGGTGACCAGACAATAGGCAAGAATTTTCTGCAAACTGTAGTGTAAGTCATATTTCACTGTATTTCTATTTTGATAGCAATATATCTGAACTGTGTCTGGTATTTCCCACTTTGTTCTTCAGGTCTTTACTATCCATCTCTTGTGACATTATTTCCTGTAGAGATCCTTGTAGAAATTGTTTAATTCCCTTTTATTACCTCCTAGTGGACTCTCTACTGTTTGACTATTCTACTAAAAATATAGCTTCATTTTTTCAAAGTAACAATTAAATAATTGTTTTGTTTTCTTAGATCCTACCACTTGCTAAATATATCCATTTTCATAATTTTGAATAGTTAGTTGGTGTAACCATATCTTTCTTGCATTTAAAAAAAAAATAATCTTTTGAAGTTCTTGAACTTCCAACCTGTTAATTACTCTGCCAAATGCATTGCTTGGAATTTATTAATTTTATTTTTCAGATGGCTCCCATCTACCTTCTTAGAGGACAAATGAAATACCTTGTTGCCTGATTGCTGAGATGAACACATTCTAGAAGCCACCATTTGCTATCAACTCTAAACTATTTCATTACCAGTATTGTTGTTATCACAATTATGTCTTTTTCTTTTTTTTGTATTAAGAAATATTTTCTTTGAGAAGAAGTAATAGTCATCTTTGCTTCTCTTTTACAGCTTTTAATGAGTCTTCTTATGTATCGATATGCATTCAAGATTCCACAAAAGGTAGATCTTTCTTTATTCTCTAATACATACAAGGTTGAATTTATCTCTTA
The DNA here is from genome assembly GCF_000325575.1 of Pteropus alecto. Lineage (NCBI taxonomy): Eukaryota > Metazoa > Chordata > Mammalia > Chiroptera > Pteropodidae > Pteropus > Pteropus alecto. Next base: position 18,925,337 of record NW_006442107.1, on the reverse strand, counting down.
ACCATTGAAGATGTGCATATCAAATGTTAATTCAAGTGATACCGCACTGTTTTTTTAAGTTTAAATTATTTAATTCATAACTTTATCAAAATGAATATCTGTTATATGGATAGTAAAAGCCATTTTACAATTATTTTAATTATATTAGTAATTAGTTGGAAGTTATTTAAGCATTATTAGCTCTAGAGAATGGCTGTTAGATATTATATATTTCTAGAGCAGGAAGAAAAATAATTACTTCTGCTAAACTGTGACAAAATTGCATCTATCACAAATTTGCATTATTCTGGAATACATTAATGGGAGAAGTAATTTTTTTTACTATACAGAGTATATCTTATCATTGTAACCCTTTTCCATTTCCAAAAAGAAATATAATACACATGCAAAAGTGCATAAAGCATAAATCTAGAGTTCAATGATTTATTATAAAATGAAAATCCAAGTAATTACCACCAGGTCCAGAAAGAGAACATTACCTGCATCTCAAAAGCCATGCTTACGCCCCTCACTCTCACTACCCACCTCCTTCCTTAAGGTGCCCACTATCCTGGTTTTAACACTATGGTATGATTTTGCATGTTTTTGTTCTTTATGTAAATGGAATAACTATCTAAGTACACTCCTATGTCTGACCTTTCATTCAGCATTGTTTCATCCATATCATTCCATGTATCAGCAACTCATTTTCATTGCCTTATAGTTTATTATATAAATGAATGATAATTTATTTATCTAGTCTAGAGTTAATGGACATTTTGATTATTTCTAATTTGGGCAATTACCGATAAAGCTGCCATAAACATTTCTGTGCATGTCTCTGGGCATACGCCATTAAGTTGTATTTATAACTAATAATGATATTATCAGTCCACAGAAATAATTCCAAATAATTTTTTAGAATAGTTAACCAATTTAGACTCTGACTAGCAGGATTTGAGAGCTCCTGTTTCCCCACATAATTACCTACAAAGTTAGCCATATAAACCAATTTGTGACTTGCTTTTTGGACTCTCATTTAATCAACAGAAACCTGATTTTAATGTAATCCAATTTATTGACACTTTTCTAAAATTATTGCTTTTTGAATGCAGAGTTCTATTTAAGAAATCTTTAAGTTTTTTTTATATTATCTTTAGAGATCCAAAATTCCCCAAAGAGAAGACAAGTAGAAAGAGAGACACTCTCTCACACAAACATACACATGTATATAGTAAGAAGTAGCAGAAATCAAAATTTGTATTTTGGATTCAGATTTGATTCTCATTTTTTCAAGTTCATTTGATCTTGATCCATGTTCCATCCAATAAATCTCTTTGAAATTTACCCATTTTAAACAACTACATTTCTGTTTACTGTGTAGTTGGTGGGGGATGTTTTTATTTGAGAGATTAATAACTATTCTATACTGAAAATGCTTTATGGATTGCAGTTCATCAGGAAACATGCTGTAAACCACAGAACCAGCTCAAAATGGCCCTATCCTGTTTGACAAAGTGCTGAGTTGTTTTTCTGAGACAAGAGACCAAACCCACAAGTATGTTTGTATGTAGCTGAAGCATGAGTAGAGGAGAGAACACTGACCTCTAGCTGCATGCAGAACCAAAGTCTTTCTACTTCTCCCCACCATGGAACCAAAAGACCAGGACAAAACTGGAACTTGAAACATCGAAAACCTTCAGAAGCCAAGGGTCCATTGTTCAGGAAGATCTGGTGTTGACACCTCTTTACTATAAATGACCAAATTCCAAAGTCTTCCAATTATGACTTGCTCCACACACCAGCATTTTGGTATACTTGTTCCCCCTAGTTTTTTAAAAGCCCTGGCCTAATCCAGTGAGCAAGATGGATGTGAAGCAACACTAGGTTTTCCATCTTCTTGGTTGGCACCTTCTCAATCAGTAAACCTTTTCTTACTCTAAATTCTGACGTTCTGAGTTTTCAAAGTGTCAGGCACATGGACTTTGGTCTGATAACAATGTTTAGAAAACAGGAGTACCACAATCTAGGTGACAGTACTGGGCTGGATGCCATTTTCAGTATGCAATAGATGTGTTAAAAATTAATTGAGAAAATTATTAAAATAATATTTGATAAACCTACACTGTGAGGTAAAAAGACACATCTCAACAGAGCCTTAAAATACTAATAAGAAAAGTTTATTTTCTTCTTGGCTATGTGTTTCTTATGAAAAAGTGAAAGATAATTTGTCTTTATTAAAACCAGATATGGTCCTTTCTACAGTCATATTTAGTCTTATGCTATTCCTGACTAAAATCCCTAAAGCTATATAATGTTCATATATATTTTTTTCATTTGTAAGTTTCAACATTATTTCTTAAATAGGCCTTTATGTCATATATCTGTGAGAATTTCAACCATTGTCTTAATTATTGTTGTGGTAAATAGGATATAATGCCCAATCAATCTTTACCATTACTCCTACCTAAATAATCCTCCCTCCATTATACAAAAATGAAGAAATAATAGGCCTAATTTGCATAATGCTTTAATGTAGTCATGCTGAGCAATATGATTCACAGATAATCAACTTTGTTAAAGATAATGATGTACCAATTTATAACGAGTGCTGTGTTACATTGTTTGAGGAAGGGAGAGAGAGAGAAGAAAAGCAGATGTTTCCAGGGAATTTAGAGTGGTTTAAGCAACAAAACAAAGAGAAATAATTATTAAAGTAGTGTTCAAAAAGAACTTTGAGTAGAAATATTTCTTCAGACTAAATACAATGCAGAGGTCCAATAGAAAAAGTCAGTAAGATATCTGGGCCGCTTGTCTACCCTCTGTACCTGATCCATTTTCAGTTGTTTTCTGAAGTAACTCTGGGAACCCCTCTGTTGTGTAGAATGCTGTTTGATCACCCTTGAATTATTGTGTAAAAATGATGTCATTGTAGGATGAGAAAAAATTTCTTAGAGAAAAAATTCTGTAAAAAGACCATCAGAGAAAAATAGAATATGGGGTGTAAAAAACTTGAAATAGCCTGGTCTCTAGCAGACTATTGTTACATGATCCTGGACAAGTATGTTAAGCTCTCTGAACCCCAATTTTCAACAGACACAATTAAAAATATAACAGCTATCTCAAAGAGATGTTATGAGAGAAATTGAGTTAATGTATGTTTAAAATGCTTTGTTTAAAAAAAATTTAACTAATATAAGGCAATATTATCCTAAGTATTGGGAAAACTATTTGCTTAACATGCTATTTCTGATCCTATGGTCTCTAATATCATCTACTAGGTCATAAGTCAACAAACTATTTCTGTGAAGTGTCAGATAGTAAATATTTTAGGTTTTGACAGTCATATCATCTATGTTAATCACAGCTGCTCAGCTCATGTTATAGTATGTGAACAATCATACACAATATATGAAAAAGTAGGTGTTGCTATGTTCTAATAAAACTTTATTTATAAAAATAGGAAGTTGGTTGAAATTTTCCAGTGAACGATAATTTGCAAATCCTTCTGCTAGACCATTTCGACTCAAAGTGTGGTCCACAGACCAGTAATATCAGCATTCCCTGTAGGCAGGACAGGTTACAAAGATTGTGGGGACCAATTCAAAATAAAAATTCAAGGCCCTTTGTTCACAAATTTCTAAGAATATTAAAATTCTGACAAGAGAGCATTATATCAGTGTGAATGAAGTCTTTATGTAACTGCAAAGATCACACACCTGTGAATAGAATCCAGCATGGAAGCGTGTTAAAAATGCAGAACTTCAGGCCCTACCCTGACCTATTGAACCATAATCTGTATATTAATAAGATCTCTAGATGATTCATATGTACATATGGTTTTAGAAGCACTGCTAGACTACAATGATTTTAAGACTATTTCTGGACAGGTCTAAGTAATTACTACTGCTTATGAGAAACCCACTTTGAAATCATATGACTGTTTACAAAATAATTGAAAATTAACATCGTTAACAAATATTCTCCTGTATTCATAAATAACTTTCCAATTAAATGATTTGCAATTTATCCTGTTTCTTCTGCCACTCTCACTACATCTAATTGATTGCTCAGCGCCAATAATTTCCTCTCAGAATTTTCTTGTTCTGCAGCACCTCTCAGGAGAGTGTAGTGGTTAAGAATGTTGATTCTGGAGTTGGACTGCCTGGGATTATATGCTGGCTCTACCTCTTACCAGCTTTTTTGTCTTGGGTATTTACCTACTTAATTTATCTGTTAAAGTTCTCCCTTCTATTAAATAGAGAGAATAATAACTCGTAGCATTATTGTGAAGATTAAATGAGTTTTTATATGTAAACACTTAGTTTCTGACATAGTAAACACTTATAAGTAGTGGATAATATTATCTGTCAATTCCCAACACTTTTATAATTCAGGCCCTCATAATCAGTTTCCTGAGATCTTGCAACATATACTGTTCTCAATGCCACATGGTAATTAGGATTAAGTTTAGGAAGCGAAGTTAGCCATGCTGATGCAGTATAGGAATATCGAAAAAGATTCTTTCTGAACAAAGTATAATGAGAACCAAGTAATTGTCCCAGTGATGAAATCAACATATAGGGATTGAATCCAAGTATAATACCTTCAGTTGAGCCTAAGCTGGCCTTAAGATTCAAGGTGAGGAAGGTATAGACCAGGAATCAAAAGTGAGAACCATTTGGCCAAATCTAGCTTATTGCTTCTTTTTATGAATTATTTTTTTATGAAATGTGGCCATGCCTATACTTTTTTATTGTCAGTGGCTGATTTCGAAACACAATGGTAGAGTTGAGTAGTTGTGACAGATACCATATGGCTCACAAAACCTACAATATTTAGTATCTGGAGCTTTACATAAACAAACTAAAATTTACTGGTCCCTGTGTATTACAGAATGGAGGGCATGATTAGTAGGGTTTTGAGGCAAAACTTGACCAAAAAGAATCTTCCAAACTAGGACCGTGAAGAATAAAGTTGGAAAGAAATCCAAGTTATCTGGCTGAGAATCAGACCCTAGATTGTGAGTGGGCATGGGGCCAGAAACAGGATATTCAGGGAGTTTACTGTTTATCTTAATTGGTAAATCATTTGGGCACTCAACTGTCATTAAAGAAAGAGCTGAAAGTACTTCAAAACACAATTTCTTGTGAGGTGAGTTCTATGAGCAGTCTGAGTGGTTCTGTTGATTCTGGGAAAGCATAGAAAGTTGACAGAAGGTTTGTTTTGATACCACCATACTATAAGATAACTCTTTGACATGGTATATAAATTCTTCTTTGGAAAGTCATATAAACTCAGCATTCCAGAGACACCAATGTATACTTACTTGGCTTTGAATATGAAAATATCGAGATTTGAACTCAGCTTTTGCACATATTTTTTCTATAACCTGCAAATACTTCCCTTGTTCTTCTACATGTAGCAGGTTGCAATTTATCCTATAAAAAGCCAGCTCAAATACCATCTGTTCTGAAGATCCTTTCGCTAGTCTTACTGGCATAATTAGTTATTCCTCTCACTGTAAGTGGAAAAGATTATGTTATAACCCAGGGAGTTAGTGGACACGTGAAGCAGAAATCCAACATAGCAGCAGGGCTTTGTCTAGGAGTGATATCTTCCACATGTAGCAAGCCAGAGTAACAGAGACTCCTCCCAGCATTGGTAGGAACAAAAAGCAGAAACTCACCACTCCTGGGCTTCATCCCAAGAGCAACACCATAACAGGATGAGTTTGTACAGTAGCTGTTCTTCCCTGAGTAGAAATGTTCAAACAGCAGGTAGTCTCCAGAACGTGTTAGTAGATAAAACCACTTGGTGGTCTTTGCGGTGGTATTGTAAGTTAGTAGATAGTGCCCTCTCTGAATAACATAAAGAAATGCCACTCTGTGAAATAGACATTTAGCAAGAAAGAGTAGAAGAAAAGAATAAATTTGGGACAGTTTTCATATCACAATAAACCAAATAGAAGTTCAAAGCTTTCAGTCCTCTGTAATCACCATTAAGATCATCACTCCATTCTTGTGAATGGAGATTTCTGATTCAGATCCAGGGCAAACTACTGAGCCTAGGCCCTGATGATGTCCTCTTTACTGGAAAAAGCAAAATGGTGACTTTTTTTTTCACATGGAGAACCCTTAAGTCACAGTCTCTCATTTCTGTTTTGTTCCATCTCTTTCTTTGGTTTATCTTCTTTTCCATTTGATTTTATTTAGTTGTGTAGTCAAAGGAAAGGATTTTTTTTTCCTTTCCTTCTTTCCTTTGATTGGGAAGATGTTTCTATTTGTTTGGAAAAATTGTTTTGATTCCCATAGCCCTTTTCTCCATTTGTTAAGGCCAAAATGAATCTAAGATGGAGACCCAGAATATAATGAGCACGGATGAGAGATCTTAAAGGTTTATTCCAGTAAATATAAAGGAATTCTCACAAATAACACGACTAAGAAGACAATTTTCCAGCTGGGAGATGACAGATCTGAGTTTAAAATAAGCAGGACTCATTTGCCTATAGTATTCCTTCTAGCCATTAACTTATGAGCTTGAAACAGTAGTTAATGCCTAATGGAGAGTTCATATGCGTTAACACTGGACTTCAATTACTATGGGTAAGAGAGTTTTTAGATAATATAATAGACAAGCTTGACACAGAAAATATACATACGAAACTACATAGGCCACATCTCTTAATTTGCAGTAAAACTAGTTAATAATAAAATAATAAAACAACATAACTATTTGGAAATTTTTACACTTTATTCTACATGAATGGGCCAATAAGAAAACCAAAATAAAATTACATATGCCTAAGAAAGAACAGATAACCTGAAAACTACACGTGAACATATTCTGAATTTGTCCGAAACTGTAATAGTGCAAAGCCATAGCTTTACAGATGTATGTTAGTGTTTGCACATCCACATCCACATGTCCACATACTTATGAAAATGAACATACTTGTAAATAAATGAAACACCCAACACAAAATGTCAGGAAAGAAAACCTGCAAAATAAAATTAGAAAAGTAGTTTGAAGACCATAAATATAATTATGAGAATAGCTAACATGTATGAAAATTAGTTGGGGCAATGATGAAGGGAAATTCTGCAAGTCTAATCAAGTGAAAGATAAAGTAGTTAATTTAGAAACAACAGAGACATGACTATACATATAGAAGCAGATGATACCCTGGATATAAATTGATTGCATTATCAAATTAAACAAATTCAAATATATCAATGAAAATGAAAAAGTTATTAATTAATATCTAATTAAACTAATCCAAGAAGAAAACATATACAAACAAATAAGTATGAAACAAAAAGTTAATGTTATCAAAGAAATGCCTCCACAAAAACCACTGTGTGCCAAGGGGTTTACATGTTGTTTATTAAAAATTCTTCAATGACAGATAATTCTTCTTCTAAGGAAATTTCTAAGGAAAGGAGATATATCTAAGAAATAAAGACAATTATGCACAAGACATCCATCACATTGTTATTTATTATAGATAATGTGGAAATCTTATCGTCTATTACAAATCAAAGCCAACGAGATCTGGAGAAAAGCCTTAACTTTTCTCCTCATACCTAACATGCAACCCATCAGGAAATCATATTGGCTCTATCTTCAAAATATATCCCAAATAATCAAACCATCTATATCTTAGCACTTAAATCACTACCTCTTGGCTCTGAGCCACCATTTTCTCTTGGCTGAATCCTGAAGGGGGCTCTATCTGACTCCCTGCTTATACTTTTGATTCTGCTGCCCCCAGATAGTCTCTATAGAGCAGCCAAGGAAATCCTGTTAAAATACATATTTAATCATATAATTTTTATGGTCAAAATAATCCAATTACCTTCATACAAATTCAAAGTAAAATGCAAAAAAACACTATGGTTTATAAAATCTGGGTCCCTATTGCCTTCTTTATCTGAGCTGTAACTATCTTCTCCTTACTCTCTGAGTTCCTTCAGCCATCCTGACTATGGTACTTCCTGAGCTTGCCAGGCACCTGCCTCAGAACTTTTATTTGCACTTGCTGTTCCTTCTGCATGAAAATTTCTTCCCTCATATAACTAGACACCTTTATCCCTTACTTCATTCAACCCTCCCTTCAAACATTATCACTTCATCAAAAAGCATCCCTGATGAACCTTGCTAAAATATAGAATATTCATCATTCTCTATCACTTAATTCCACTTTATTTCTTCATAGTGCTTATATATTCATTGATTGATTATCTGTCTCTCCTCCCATTACAAAAGAAATTCCATGGCAGCAGAGGTATATTTTTGTCCTTGTATGCAGTGTCTAGATGAGTACAAGAAATATAAGAGGAACTCAATAAATGTTTTTGAATTTAAAAAAATGAATAGCGTTATATGAAATGTGAAGTAAATTATGGATTTACCTACATGGTTGTGTTTTATTTATTCATTAAAATAGACGTTAAGAGCATGAAGGTTTTCATATTTGAATTTAAATATGAAATTCAATCCACAAAGTTGTACACAGAATATTGTGTCAACAATCTGCAAATTACACATAGAAAAAGTAGAAAGTAATAAAACAAAAGTCCCTATTAAGACTTTCTCAGATTGGTATTTGTTATTTGGTATAACTCTCTTTATATTTTCCTTCATATTTAAATTCCATTGTATTTTTTTATTAGACAAATATTTTAAAAGTTGAGCACCTATTGTGTGTACCCTATTAGGCTGGGACCAGTGGATATGAAGTTAAATGGGTGTTCTAATTTTAACTAGGATAATACGTGAATAAATCAATAATTGTAATCAGTCTAATGATAAAGGTAATGTGAGCAATATGTGTGATACTTAATTTCTTAAAGCCTTATTTTCCTCACTTGTAAAATAGAGCTAATAATACATCTTCATAATTCTGTGCTAATATTACATGAATTAAGGTGAGTAAAAGATGACACAACTCACTAATAGTAAACTCAGTCATTTTTACTGTTATTTTTATCAGTATATAATATATAAGGAGGAGTGATTATTTTTTGAGCAGTATCAGAGAAGACATTATGAAGTAGTACACAGTGGATTGAGCTTAAAAAGAATAGTATTTGACAGTATAGCCAATAGTACAAGCTAAGATATGTCATGGTAATAAAAACTCTCTCAAATCACAGTGGCTCAAGATAATGAAATCTAATTTCTTATACAGTCTGCATTTCTAATGTAGGTGAGCAATGGGGAGAGACTGTCTCTGGTCATCATAATCCCTCAGGGATACAGAGGACAAAGGCCTCCTCTTGACCTATGCTTGACCTGTGCAGCAGTAGGAGTAGTATGTGTTGAATCACTCACTGTCTCTGAAATTTTCTGGGCAGAAGTGACACATTTCACTTCCACTCACATTTCAACATCCAAGTAAAGCTACATGGCTAATTCTAACTTCAAATTGCTGTCAAACAATCTTACCCTGCACATAAAAGTTAAAGAGCTGGAAATATTTGGTGAAAGCACTAATGGTTGTAATATATAGAGTGATAAGGAGAGTTGGTGAATTTGTTTCATCATTAGAATAATTTGGATAATGATGGTATAGTGTTAGGCAGTGACTTTTTTCTCTATCTTTGGACAAAAACAAGATGAGGGTATCTCATTTCCAGTAATATGGCAGAACAGACACCACAAATTATCCTATTCCAAAAGTACAAGAAAATGTTGAGTATAATCTAAAAAATATAATTTAAAATGCATGTCTGAGTTGACAATAAAGTCAGAGTAATCCTTAGAGGCAGAAAACAACACGAAAGTATAAATACACAATAAGAAGTGAAATAAAGTCCATAGCTCCCCTGGGAAAAGTTATACAGCCTTATATATAGAGCTTTGATTTTAATAACACATGTTCTCAGAGCCCACACAAAGTGAAAGATCAAATCAGGGATCGAATAGAAAGCAAGAATTCAAGTTTAACAATCGTAGTGAAAGAGTGAACCTGGAAAAAGAAATAAAACAAAAAAGTAATCATTTTCAAAGGTAGGATGTTTGAAAACTTGTCCATTTTAGCTTTGGATTTCAGAATTCTTAACTATATAAGCTGCTGCTCATGTGGTTTCATGGTCCAAGTTCACAAACCTGTATCGTCTGACAACCCCAGGTGAAAGGATAAAGTTTAAAGTACCCCGTGAAGTGATTACATATTGTCACTGTTCTAGGCACCAAGCAGAAACAAACACAAATACTCAGAAGAAACAAAACTTCAGTCTTGGTCACAAGAATTTCCCACAAATACAATTGTTTTCAAACATGAATTCTCACTAAAAATAATCATGAAGCAAATGAGGCAGCAGGCAATATAAATGATAGTTGATATAATATGGAGCCAGATCAAATAAAAAAGATTTTCGATATGGAAATGATCATCTATAGACTGGAAAATGTATTTAATGTGTTAAGAAAATAAAAGAGGGAATTTAAAATATGGAAAGGAAACAGCTAAAAATTGATTATTCACAGTTGAAAAAGTCTAAATATAAATTTTAGAAATAAAAATAATATAATCATTAGAATTTAAAGCTTTAAGGCTCTAAAAAAATTCTGGTAAAATGCACTTAATGTAAAGTTTACCATTTCAACCAATTTTAGGTGCCCCTTCCAGTGATATTAAGTACCTTTACAGTGTTGTGCAACCAACACCACTATCTAGTTCTAGATGCTTTTTTTCATCATCTTGAAAGGAAATCCTGTTCCCATTAAGCAAGGAGGTGTTCCTTGTTCTTTCTATTTTTATTTTAAAAATTTTTTAAATTATTTTTATTTTTATTTTTTTAGGCGGGGCAACCTTTGGTTGATCTCACATATTGCAATGACCTTCTCAGTTTACAATCTTTTATTTTTTAATTTTTTATGCACCTGGTCTTCCTAGATGGTCTGCCATGCAAGTACTAAGCAGGCCCAACCCTGCTTAGCTTCCGAGATCAGACAGGATCAGGCTTGTTCGGGGTAGTAGCATGGCCATAGACTATATTTATTTTTTAAAAAAATTTGAGAAATATTGTTTATAATTCTTTTCTAAGTGTTTGGTAGGATTGATTAGAAAAGTCATCTGGACATAAATTCTCCTTTGTTGAAAGGTGTTTGGTTACTGATTCAGTGTCTTTGCTTGTTATAGTTATATTCAGATATTTAATTTCTTTTTGAGGCAGTTTTGTCAGTTTGTGTACTTCTAAAAATTTGTGCATTTCATCCAGGTTATCCAGTTTATTGGCATATAATTGTTTATAGTATTCTTTACATTTCTTTGTTAATCTGGAAAAGATTTGTCAATTTTGGTAATCTTTTCATAGAATCAATTTTTGTTTTCATTGATTTTTCTCCATTGTTTTCCTATTCTTTTTCTTAATTTACTAGCACACTAATTTTTACTTTTCCTTCCTTCTTCAGCTTCAATTTTTCGCTCACATTTCTTTTTCATTTGCCTCAAGTTATTTTCTAATTTTCCTTGAAATTTAATGTTGACCAGTTGGTATTTTAAGAGCATGTTGTTTAATTTCTACATATTTGTGGACTTTTAGATTTTCTACTACTATTGATTCCTAGTTTTATTGCACTGTTATCAGAAAAGATATCTTGTATGATTTCAGGCTTCTTAACTTTATCGAGATTTATGTGTGGCCTAATATGTGGCCTATCCTGGAGAATGTCCCATGTGCACTTGGACTGTGTATTATGCTGTCGCTGGGTAAAATGTTCTGCATATGTCTGTTAGGTTCAACTGGACTATAGAGTTGTCCAAGACCTCTGCTTCTTTATTGATTTTCTGTCTGCTTATTGTAACTATGATTGAAAGTGAGGAATGGACATCACTATTCTTAATGAGCTGCTCTCTATTTCTCCTTTTAATTCTGTAAATATTTGCTTCATGTATTTGGGAGCTCTGATGATACATATCCTTATATAATGTACATCATTATATAATGTCCTTTGTCTCTTGTGAACAGTTTTTTCTTAAAATTTAATTTTTCTGATATAAGTATGACCACTTCAACTTATTTCAGTGGCTATGTACATGGAATATATTTTGCCATCCTTTCACTTTCAACCTATGTGTGTCTTTGGAGCTAGAGTGAATTTCTCGTAAACAGCATATAGTTGAATCATGTTTTTTTTTTTTTTTTTAATACATTCTGCTAGTATCTGCCCTTAAATTGTACTATTTAATCAATTTACTCTCAAATAATTACTGATGTAGAATTTACTCTGTCATTCTGCTATGTTTTTTCTGTCTTTTTTTCTCTTTTTTCTTCAATTTTTCTGTTACAGTTTTATTATTTGCTTAATTATTTTTTGTAATATACTATTTTGTTTCCTTTTTCACTTCCTTTAATGGATTTTTTTTAGTTATTTTGTTAGCAATTATCCAGGAGATTGCAATTAACATGATGATAGTTTGAATTAATATAAACTTAAGTAGTATATAAAAACTCTGCTCTTATGCAGGTCTTTCCCCCCTTTATGTTGTTATTTTTGTTATGCATTATGTAACCATTAATGTAGATTTATTATAGTTTTGTGCATTGTCTTTTAAAATACATAGAGATAAAGAAGATGCGACCCAAAATGCAAAAACACTGGCTTTTATATTTATCTATGTAGTTACCTCTACCAGAATTATTTCATCATATGGCATTGAGTTACTGTCCAATATCCTTTTATTTCAGCCTGAAGGTCTCCCTTTAATCTTTGTTGTAGGATAGGTCTACTAGTGACAGAATCCCTCATTTTTTGTTTATATGGGGATATCTTAATTTCTCCTCATTCTTGTGGATAGTTTTCCTGAACATAGAATTCACGGATGACAGCTTTTGCCTCTTTTAGCACTTTAAGTATGCCATCACGCATCCTTCTGGAATCCATGGTTTCTGATGACAAATAAACTTTGAAGTGTACAACATGGCACTTTGATACATTTATATATTGCAATATAATTGTCATTGCAGTGTTAGCTAACACTTCTATAACATCGCAGAATTAACATTTTTTTCCTGTGGTAGAAATAATTAAGATTCAGTTTCTTAGCAAATTTGGTGTTTATAAATATTGTCTAAAATCACTATATTGTGCATTAGATCTCCAGGACTCATTTTTCTGCTAATTGCAAGTTTGTACTCTTGAATAGTATCTACCCTATTGCTTAACCCCCAGACCCTGGTAACCTCCATTTTATCTTCTGTTTTTATGAGTTCTGCTTTTTTAGATTCTACATATAAATAATATCATAAAGTATTCGATTTCTTTGTTTGACATTTTACTTAGCATAATGTCCTCAAGGTCCATCCACGTTGTTGCAAATGGCAGGATATCCTTCTTTTTCATGATTTAATGAGTATAGAGTTGCTGTTTTGCAAGGTGAATAGAATTCTGGAGACTGGTTGCACAATAATGTGAATGCACTTAACAACATTAAACTGTACACTAAAAATGATAAAAATAGTTTAAAAATCAGCTACAGATGAATTGTTAGGGTCTCCTCAAGTCTTCTGAGCATGTGACTTACCTTGGGCATTAGTATAATTAAGCATACATGGGAACTTTTCAAAGCTCATATTCCTTAAAGTTATCACAATCCACTGCTTTTTCACCCAGACTTTCAGTATGTGTAATGTTTGACTCAACTGTTATATTTTTCCCCAGGTGGAAGTGAATTGTTCATTTGCCTTTCAATATTTTCATGGAATGTCCTCAGAATTACTGACTTTCCACCCTGATATAGTTTATAGATAGTGAAAATAAAGACAAATTCTTTCTGTTAGTTCTTTAGCGGGGCTCAAACTAGTAAACAAACAAGCAAAAAAGGACAACCATAATTTCTTAAGAACAAATCTGCTCTGCTACTTCTGGAACCAGGACCCTACAGAGGACCACCAATGAACTGGATAGGGTAAATGAGACAGGGTAAGTTAAAATGCTACATATCTTTCCTACTATGTTTAGGTCACCTTTTTATTAAGATTTCACTTGGTTGCTGTCAACTTTTGAGTTCTGATAAATCTGATTTTGACAATTTTGCAAGAAAAAAAATCCTTGTTTTTGTGGGAGAATAGATGCTTAAAGTTCCCTATTCTGTCATTTCCCAGAAATCTTTGAATATTTTTAAAAGAGGTTTGGAAATAGCTGAAGGAAAAACTTAGTGCAATGGAAAACAGATATGAAGAAATTTCAGTATAGAGGAACAAAGAGATGGAAAATACAAAAGAAAGGTAGAGGTCATGGGGATGGGATAAGAAGTTTCATCATATGTAAAAACTGAGTTCCTGAAAAAGAGAAGTAATAAAATGAGGGATATATTTATAGATGCAATGTCTAGCATTTTTCCACAGAATTTATGAGAGATATTAAGCTTCATAATTAGGAAGCTTTATTAGTTGTAAATAAATTCACACCTGGAATATGCAGAGAAACTTACTAACATAAAAGACAATTAAGACAATATTTTAAAATTATTATTATTTTTAAATTCCAGAACATGAAATATAAATGTATTAGAGAACATTTGCTTGTCTTGCATGCCTACTATTTTCTCCTCCATTTTTAGATCTCCTTCTATTTTGTTGATTTTCCTATATTTTTCTCTTATCTATTACTTATTTCTCTTACTGTACATTTGATCATATATAATCTCCTTGGTACATCTCATAATCAAGTCTTCATTTATGAAATAATTTTCATCAGTTTTTTTCTAATTTATTTTCTACCTTTCTATTTCACATCTTCCTATTGTTTTATAATTTCTTCCTTGAGTTTTTGCAGTTCTTTTTCATGGTGTCTGTATCTGTTATTTATTGTATCAATTATGTAACAACCCATTCCAAAACTTAATTTTAAAAAAATCTGTGGATCAGCAGCTTTGTTCTGCTATTTGGGCCAGGTTGAGATAATTTCAACTGGGCCCACTTTTGTGTCTTAGTTGAGCTGGCAGGGAGTCTAGAAGTAATCAGGTCCATTATAGCTCAGCTGAGATGTCTTAATATTTGCCCATGTGGTCTCTCATCATTCAGTAGGCTATCACAAGCTCGTTCTCATAGCAGAGTCAAAGAGTAACAGAGCAATGAAAACTGCACACAGAGTTTTATTAACCCTCTGCTAATATCATATTTTAAACATTTCATTGATTAAAGCATGTCACATGACAAGGCTCATAGTCAGAATGAGAAGAGACTACAAAGTTATAGGGCAAAGGTCATGGAAAGAGAGGCTATTATTTAGGACCATTAATGCAAGAAGTATACCACACTGAAAAGCAGTTCTTTGTTATATTTGTTCTGTTTTGAGGTTATGTTTTTCTGGAGTTAATTTGTCTGCCAAACATTTCATTTATTTCTCATTTTTAAGTTTCTAAGGGCTTTATA
>NW_006442107.1:18907836-18909961 GCF_000325575.1 Pteropus alecto | reverse complement strand
ATATATATATATATATATTACTGTGTTAAGAATGCTGTATTTTTATTTCTCTTGTTCATATATGAGTATCCTGAATATTTCCTAACCAGCTATTAACATAAGAATCCTGTGGGTGTGGTTGTTCAGGTGACTTTTTCAATTTCTTAATTTCTTCTGCTATTGATATAATGAGAAGTAACTTTTGAAATATAAACCTCTCATATGTAGAATGTAAAGAGTGGCTTCCATTTTTCTGACCAAATTTGGATAGAACTACTTTGAAAAATATTTTTTAGTATTCAGTAAAAGTTAAGATGAACATATCTATAATATTATGATTTTATTCCTATGCATTATTAACCCATAAAATTTCATACTTGTTTGTAACAGATATATGTTCAAGAATGTCTATCACAGCAATGTTTATAATGGTTAAAATATGAAGACATCAATATGCAGAGACCATCTTTGGTCCATTTATATAACAATAAATTATTATTTTCTACTACAAAGAAAAACAATGTGAAGACATGCCCCGAAGTTTATTAGATTAGATAAATTGAGAGTCACTATGAAATACTATTTCACAATGAATAAAACACAGTGAAAAGCAACAACATGAAAACATCTTAAAGATATAATTTTGCATAAAAGAAGCAAGACACAGCTAAACACATCATGTATAATTTCAATTACATATAATTCAAAAATAATAATGTTAGACTATATTATTTAGATAGGCATATTTAAAAATCATTAAGATGTGATTGTCATTAGGATATTAGTTACTACTGGAGGAGAGAGAGAATAATGATTGGACAGATAAGAGGCATTTGGGGTGCTTATTATGTTCTATGTTATTGTCCTGGTTTAGGAGACTGTTGTGTTTAACATTTCTGTAATATATCAAAGTAGAATATTGAAAGTATTGGATATATGAACCTAGAATTCAGCAAAGTCTAGCCTAGGATATAAATTAGGAAGTCTTTAGTGTATAGACATAATATAAAACATAAATCTAGATGAGCAATATAACAATGTGTGTTTAGGAAATGGTTTCTCTTGGATTGAATTGTGTCCTCAACATAAAATTTATGTGTTGAAGATTTAACTCCTAGTACATAAGAATGTGATCTTATTTGGAAATAGGGTCAGTGCAGATGTAATTAATTAAAATGAGCTCATACAAGAGTAAGAGGGCCCTTAATCCAATATGACATGTGTCCTTATGAGAAGGGGACATTTAGATAGAGATTTGATACAAGAAGACTGCCATGTGAAGATAAAGGCAGAGATAAGGTGATGTGTCTATAAGCTGAGGGATGCTTGATTGCCAGCAAACCACCAGAAGCTAGGACAGAGGCATGGGACAGTTTTCTTTCATAGCCCTTAGAAGGAAACAAGCCTGCCAATAACCTGATTTAGAACTTCTAGGCTTCAGAATTGTTAGGAAATAAATTTCTGTTATTTAAGCCACCCAGTTTATGGCATTTTATTGTAGCTGCTCTAGTAAATTAATACATGGTTCAAGGCCAAGTCTCAAAATTAAGAGGTTGAAAAATTAGATTGAACCTAAAAGGAGGACAATGTGATAGGATGAAACCTATAGAAGAAGAGACCCTGGATCCAATTAATTAGTTTGTGGAAGGAAGGACCAGTCAAGTGTATCAAGATCATATGAGAACTGAGAATTAATCCTTGGATTTAACAAATTTAAGGCACTAGTGATATGATAAGATAAGTTTTGAAGTGGCTGAAGGCAAACAGTCATTGAAAGACATTTAAGATAGCATAAGAGAAGACTTTTGGACATTGTCAATTCTCATGAGTTTTAGAGGAGCAGAAACATGATGGAGTAACTGCGGATTAAATTGGGATTGGAAGTGATTTCGTAACATGGAAGAAAAAAAGCCTGTTTGTGTGTGTGCGTGTGTCTATGAATGATCTAATAGGGAAGGATAAATTGAATTTTTAGAGAGCGTCTGGACTCTAGTCATTGAAAAGGCCAGA
This sequence comes from Pteropus alecto, assembly GCF_000325575.1. Taxonomy (NCBI): domain Eukaryota; kingdom Metazoa; phylum Chordata; class Mammalia; order Chiroptera; family Pteropodidae; genus Pteropus; species Pteropus alecto. The sequence continues at coordinate 18,907,972 of NW_006442107.1, read as the reverse complement.
AGAGATCGTGTTTAGTACAGAACCTGGGGAAGCTGCCTTCAGGAATAGGGACAATTTATTCATAAAGAGAAAAGGGACAGCAGAAATCAGGCATTTAAAGCATGTAGGAGTGCAAATATAATGGAAGCTAGTGGAA
>NW_006442107.1:18901233-18907328 GCF_000325575.1 Pteropus alecto | reverse complement strand
TACAATGAAGAGAGTAAATAAATTACATAAATATAAAATGAAAGTTCAGCAACATCAAGGGTCCATTTGAAATTAGTGGTCATATATTTATTGTGAGGACATTTAGTGTAATTATTAGTTTTCTCACCAGCCATATTCGGCTGGTTTATTCAGCTGGCCTTTCCATGAGGGCCAGGTGGAGAGAATAAGATACCAGAGCAGCAGTCATTGGCATCTTGTAGTGGCTGTAGTGAGATGGAAACAGCTGGGAAACCAATTTAGAATATATTTTCAGAAACCTCTGATTTTCCAACAGTGGTATTAGTAGAATTCTTTTAGTAAGAGTCTTCTCAGAAAAAAAAAATCTTTTTCATTGTTTTTTAAATTATTACGGCAGATTTATAATGAAGAAATCACCATATAATAAGGCATATCTGTTTAAATAATGATTAAAATGTTAGAAAGATACTATAAATCTACATTATAGCAATAACAAAAACAGTTACTATCAATTGTACTGCAAATTACTGGTAATGCGATTTACACATATATTCTTTCATTTATTTTATATATATATATAAAATATATAGATATATATATATAACATATATATATGTTCTCTGTGAGGTATTAGTATCTTCATGTTACTTATAAGGAAACAGTTTCAGAAAGATTAATTTGAGTGATTTGTGACTGCATATCTGCATATCACTGCATATCTCAATTGCTGCCTGATTATTAAAATTTCAAAGTGTCTATAGCAGTTTCTGAAAAACAGTTTGTTTCTTGCTCGATTACTTGCTTTCGTAGCATGTAAATTAACCCCAGAAAAATATGGCGTTAGCAAATTCTACCTATCTAAAGAAGAGAAAAAAAAAAAGTTATTTGGAGACATTTACCTTAAGGGAATGATCATGAATGATAACAAAAATGAGAGTACATGATACACTTGTGAAGCTTAGGTCAGAACCAAATATCACAACAGTTAGGCTGAATTTATTTTTTTCTTTCTTTGTTAAAATTGATTAGAGTTCACTTTTTACTTGCATATTATTATATTACATAAGTCACAGTTTAGTCAGGAAACTACATATTTTGATAGACAGGATTTAATACAGGGAATTAGAATCTTGCAAAACCTTTGGAAGGGCTGAGTGAATGAAGGTCAGAAAGAATCACTGCTGGCTTTGGGGAAATCAGAAAATGCAAACTGTCTATGAACTCAGCTGCCAAACTGAGGAAGATGATTTGAAGACAGCCAAGGGGGCCTCAGCAATTTACGCTGACTGCCTGGTTACTATATATCAGCCATTGCTGGAAGAGAAAAATGACTTCTGCTTCCTTCCTACCTAATTTCATACAAGTATATGCCAATTATCAAAATATAAGCTAGAATTCTGCTGACAAATACCTGGAAAGTGTAGCTTTTAGGATTCTAAAGCTTATGTCACAAAGGAGAGTTTTAAATAATGAGGATAGTGATAAATATCAGCAAACAATATGTGATTTTTTTCTCCTCTTAAAATTCCTGGTATTTAGGAAATACTTCAATGTATTTACATTTAAAATTTTAGAAATAACAGAAGCAAAAATATGTATCCCTCTAACAGAATGATAGATAATAGATGCTTTGTTATATTCTTTCTTCCCTGGTCTAACAGTCATAAATATGAAGCTGTATATCTCACATTCCCCTCCTCCCCTCAAAAAAAGAGAGACCCAAAGTCCCATGAGTTACTGTATCCATCTCTGTGTAATGGTTGCTACATTTCTTGTTTCAGTCACAAACTACCTTTATAGTCTATAATAAAAGAAAAAATTGGAAATCTAAATAAAAATACTATATATATACCTCATACAAAACAATGTGGGAAGAAAAGAATAAAATGTAAAATTAGTTAATATGTACAGATATAATAGCAATCCAGGAATTGGTTCTCAAAGGTAAAATAGTTATTTGTAGAAGAAGGCTTTCCTTTGCTTCAAAAAAACAGTGACTGCATATTGCATCCTGGTTGGTGATAGACGCTTTGAGTATCTCTAAATCTTCTGCTTCACAGAGTCCAACTGGCTGAACATATTGGCTCAAGGCTCAAGCTGATCCTCACTCAAATCCTGTGGCTTGGGGCTACTTAGTAAATGGTCAGGAGTGGCATGCTCAAATACGATACTTATTTGCAGAATCCCAAGAGGTCCAATAAGTCTTGTCACTTTTTTTAATGGTACGGGGATTAGAGTACAGTAATTTGTCTTTCATTTGGAAGGACATTTTGATAATTCTTAGATGATTAAAAACTATTAAGGTGTCATGGTTCTGAATTCAGAAATTTTATAAAGACAGCATGTTTCTTACCAAGTCAGTTAGGATATTTGCTACTTCTCCTTCCCTGATCCAATCAGCATGATAAACTTTGATGTGGTAGACTAGAGACATCTTGTTTATCAATATTCCTGCATTTTATTGTTTCTTCTTTTGGTATATACTCTCGAAATCCATTCTTACATCTATTCTCCAAATCTCACTTGATATAAACTGACAAAATTATTATAATTATTTGGGCTTATAAATTCTCTCTTTTCAGAGCAAGCTGGAGGGAAACTTAGTTCTTTAGAATGAACCAGAATTTGACTTTTGTTATAAGCATGTAGGCACTGAAATTTGGTGGAGATGGGACTTGAGGAGAATCAGCAATCTTTTTAAAGAAGCTATTTGGCTCTTTATATAGTCTTCCAAGAGAGGAGACTAATCTCGGCCCCATGAGAAGGCACTGACTTAGATGGCAGGGAAGGCAGTTAAATTTTTTGGTCCAAAGTATTCACAATCATGAGAATTCACCAAATATCACCATTCCAAATTTTTAAGTCACATTTTCTTTCATTCATTGCTTTATGTTTTGTATAAGAGCCCTGCAGAGTCTGTGAATGACTCTGTAAACATCAACTAATTGTAATTTTGGACCCTGAATGGTTTACTTTTGTCTTATATTTAACATTAACCCTGAGGTTCAGGGAATTAGAGATTCTTTAAAAACAGTAATATAATCTTGTTGGTTTTTTGTTCTTGCCTTGAACCCCAAATTTAAAGCCCTGGATTTGTAAAATATTTTTGTAAGCTAACCATGGAGTGAGAAGTCGTTATCTCACAGTAGTTATAGGCCTTATTTCCACTGTTAAGTTCTATTGTTATAATCATTATTGTCTACCAAAGCCATACTTCGAAGAAACTTTTCTTTCCAGGCAATGAAAGGCATTTTGGAGTCTACTAGCATTTCATTTATCTTAGCAACAGTGTCATTATTGTTTTCAGATAAAACTGGGTCAGATAACCAATTTTAGTTTCCCACCTCCGAGCTATTTATGTTGCAAGATTCTGCATTGGTCAAGGGTTTGGTTAGAAAAAAACAAATCCCTCTAGGTTTCTCAGAGGGAACGGAGTTAATACTGGGAATTAGATGCTTATATCTGAAGAGGTAGCCCAGTACAGGCCAGGAAGAAGCACTTCTGGATTTAATGCAATTATGAGGTACAAGAGTTGCAAGAAATCACTTTTTATGATCTCAGACTCCTGGAGTAACAAAGCTCGAGAATCAAAGGAGTTTTCCAGGAAATAGAAGAGAGCTTTATACATGTAGTCTGTTAACTCACTTTCTTGAAGGCTCTAAAGGAAGGAAAATATATATTCTTCTCATCTGATTTTTGAATCTCAAAACATTACTTTTATTGTTGCAATATAAAGGAGGATCCTCCTGGCAAAAAATTCTGGGAAATACTACAGTTTTTAGGTTTACAGACTGTGACACAGGGGAATAGTTTAGGTAGCTGATAATGGCAATGCATATATAAAATCTATATAACTACTTTTAGCAAAGCCTAGCATCAGTGTCATTTATATCAGTATTTTTTCATATATCATCTGAGAACTAGTGAGCTTGAAATGACAGTCCTGTCAAGTAATCATCCTGAAGTATCTCTTATATTGACCCACTTTTCTCCATCCCACTTTCTGATTCTAAATCTGTCCAACATCATCTTTCCTTTGGTTTTCTACAATAGCCTCCTAAATTGTTCTCTTTACTTCATCATTTTGCCCCCAATCTAGTCTCACTAAATTCAGAACAATGTTTTAAATCGCAAAGCAGATTATGCCACTTTGTTATTCAAAATGTTCAATTTCTCCCTAATGTTCTTAGGCTAAAGTAAAAATTTGTAAACATAGTCTACTAAATTTCATTATTTAGACTTTCTACTTTTCCCCAGACCTATGATCACCCCAACTGATAATGCTCTTCAGACTTCATAATTTGCCATTCATAGCTACATGTAAAATTCAGGTTACTCGATCAGCTTTCTTCTTCCATAACATCATTCCTAATTTACTCTGCATTTCCTCCTCCGCTGATTATTTTCCATCTCTAACCAACTCTTTGAACATGCTTAAATTCTCGTCAGAATATTTTTTTTCAACATTTGGACTCAGCTACAATCTAACTTTCCCCTGTGCCTGCCAGTTTCTCCTGCAGAGGACATCATTCATTCATTCCCACTCCATTTACCATATTGTCATAGATGCAATCTGCACTTTCTTAATTATCATTTCTACTTCCTGCATATTGCTGTTTAGTTCATGCAAAAACTCTCCTATCTTTGAACTCCTGCCTCATTCATCCTTTCATATTGTCATCTGCTGAGGCCCTTGGGCACATGGATTACAGAACTTCAAATCCTGGCAGCCTCTATAATGACTTCAAAGAACACATGGCTAGCCCACTGGATACCTTCTTCTCATAGGTGTTTGACTTCCTGGATTCCAGTTCTCTCAGCTTCTACACTATGTTATACAGTCATTCCCATGGCCAGAGCTAGATTTTATTATCATTCATGTTCTATTACCTCTAATATAATAAACTCCAAAATACTAATCTCTGAAAATAGTCTCCGTTCTTTTCAGCTTCTCACTTCACTACTTTCGGTATGTAGCATTTTTTCATAATTGTGTCTTTAAATAGTCAATTCCTCCCTCACTTTTCTCTCATTTCCATTGCTTCAATTTATTTCCTATGAATCCCAGACTCAGTTGCAAACTGCATCAACATTTTATTTACAGCATACTTGTTTAATTTGCTTGTTTGGGTTCGTTTTCTGGCTTGTTTATATGATTTTTGGCATAAGTACCATAAAAATCCTTCTAATTTGCTCAACCAAGCCATCTATCCTCTCTCTTTAGGATTTTCTGAGGTTTTGGAGGAAATCATAATTTTTGCAGATTAATGATTCTACATATTTGTTTTTTTCAAACTCACTGGACTCCCAGTTCTAGTAACGGTAATTTTATTTGTTCTTTGTCATCTTCTTGTCATTTCTCATAATATCTCTTCCAAATAGTCACTATTATACTCAATCATCTTACCTAACCCATCCCATTTTTCAGTTATCAAAATATCATGCCTCTTTTTCTACAGAGAACGTTTAGGCTATCAGGTATGAAAGCACATGGGTGCCTCACAACTGTGCCCCACAGATATGTGTTTCAGTGTATATCTATAGTTATTTTTAACCCCTTAATGAATGGAAGAGATGATTCCTTTGCCTTTAAAGATTAATTCTCAGCCATGGTTTTAAATACCATTTTATTCATTTTTCCTAAGTAATTTGCTCCAAAGTGTATCTCTTTCGTTTTTAATGACTCTATTCTCTAAAATTATTCTCTAGAGCCCATGTCACCCTCTAGGTTCTTCGTTACATTTTTTTTCTTTCTGTCTTATACGTTCAGGCTTATTGAAAAAAAAAAAACTTTCATAATATCTTAAACCTCTTATCACTCTGAAACATAGAAATTTGGATTCCATCATCATTATTAGATATTTTATACCTCAATTTCAAAAGACTTACTTAAAATTGTTTTTAAAAAAGCCATTTTCTATTCTCATGTAATTTGAGCTCTTTTAGCAGTGTTTGTGGTGATCAAATACTCATCATTTTTTTTCTATTTGACTTTATGTACAAATTCTGTAGTTTTTTTTCCTTTTCTTATGGTTCTTTCTTAACTTCTTCTATAGATTCTTTTTTTTTCCAGCCCCCCAAATATCAGAGTTTCCCAATGTTTCACTCAAGCTATT
>NW_006442107.1:18899230-18901218 GCF_000325575.1 Pteropus alecto | reverse complement strand
TCCTGCATACCCTTTCTGAGTGATTTTATCTTTTCTCATGGTTTTAATTAGTACCAAATGCTGATGACTTTCAAATATGTATCTTCAGTCCAGACTTCTTTTCTGAGCTTCAGGTTTACAAGTTCAATTATTTACTGCCCCACTTATACTTTAAATCAATATGTCCTAAGCTGAACTTATTTTACATTACTCAAACATAATTTCTCTGGTGTTCGCATCTTTTTGAATAGTGCACTATCCATAAAACTTCCAAGCCCTGAACTCTACACATTATTCTTGATTCTTTTATTTGCCTTATTATTGATTCTACTTTCATATATTTCTTGGTTCTGTTTCCTTCTCCAACACCTATGTTACTTTCTTATTTAAGATTTTATCATTTTTTGTGAATTTCTGTAATAATGTCCTTTTACTATCCGTTTCTTCAAGCTTATCTAATGCTTATCTATTTTCTACAGTTACCAGAATTTATTTTCTTGAATACAAATCTCATGGTGTCATTTTCTTACTTCAAATCTTTTATTGGTTCCCAAGAGCTACAAATCAACATCTATGTCTTCTAGAATGAAATAAACAGCTCTCCATTAACTGGGCCCTACTTCCCAAGTTTTATCTCTTGACATATCTACTTTCACTTTACCAGTAATTCACTTGGAATTGTATATACTCTTTCGTGACTCAAGGATTTTGCACATGTGTAGTCATATGTCTGGAACATCTTAACTACTCCAATAGTACCTTGTGTTTTTATCTCTGATTGCACATTTTTAAAAAATTATCTATTTATTTGCAAGTTTTTTATCATCAGATTCTAAACACTTTGAGAAAAAAACATTTTTTCAAATACTTGTACTGTGTTTAGAACAGAGTAGTATTACAAAAAACATAAATTTATTGAATAAATAAATTTAATAAAAAATTAAATGAACAAACCCAAGATATAAGATTTTACTGCAGTCTTGTAAACAAGAGCTGCTCCATTCTTTGCTTTTGTTATCAAGTCGATAGCTCTATTGAAATGCTTTATTATGTGGCATTGCTTTGTATTTGAAGGACCATATCTGAGCTTTGGCATGCTTTTAGTTACACAAAAATATGTTGAATATTCAATAACAAAAACGAGTTCTTCAGGATCAACTTGCACATATTAGATAACTTACCCTCTTTGATATAGATGAATTAGTAAAACTAAATTATTCATGAATTGCTAGCTAATCTGTGCTCAGTTTATAGTATATAATTAGGTTGTAGTGAGTTTTTTGAAGAAACTGGGAATTTATCAGTTTACATAATATTGTCTGATCGCAGTAAGTTTAAAAGCCCATTTGAGCTTCCTGTTGTTAAGGATAAAAATGAGGCTACGATAGATATATAAAGTGTTTCTTATGCTACTTATCCTCTTTTGTCTGGTGATTTATAGATGATCAGGAGTCATAATATATCTCCTCTCAATGGATCTGGAGCTGTATCTCAGTGGATTTATGATTTATGATACTGATTACTTAATATTTCTATTTCGCTATTGCATCCAAATAATTACATTGACTTAATTTGTATTATTTGCTTGAGAATATAATATCCTGTGTCTGTGACATAACAGATGTCATGTACCCACCTTCTTTAGTGGGAACCAAGGATTTACTTTTTCAAATATTAATGTACATAAACTGTATTATGTTAGGTTTTATGCCCCAAGTCAAATGTATCTGTGTGTTTATCAGATTTCAAATTTGATTAAATTTTATGAAATATTTTAGAGAAAATTACTCTAAAAAGAGAAGGAAAGCTAAAAAATACAGCAAAAGCTGAGCTGTTTCATTCTTTCTTCCCAAGAACTGCGGAAGAGTTTAATCTTGGAAACTCTAAATACCCTCACTGATAGCATGTCATTTATCACACCTAAACAAAGTCCTGGGTCCCACAGTTTAACTGAATCCCATTTTAATAACACAACGAAGAGATGTTTTCTCCCTTAGTGCACACACCAA
>NW_006442107.1:18871491-18899214 GCF_000325575.1 Pteropus alecto | reverse complement strand
CCTGCTGATCTTATAGGCACTGTTCTCACTTTGTGTGTCCCTTTGTTTCTCCAGTTTTCTGCAGACCACATGGGTGAGACATTCACAATAGAGATTAGGTCATTCTTTTGTTTAGTTGTTCTTACTTTGGGCTAATAGGATCTTTTTGCACTTTATATATTCAGTAACTTTTATGCTAAACTCAGACAACCAGAAAGACTATCTTCCTTACTCACCTCAGCATCAGCCCCCTGTGGCTCAAACTACATTTACCATTTCAGGTGCTTCTCCTCAAGTAGTGAACTTTTACTGAGTGTTTCCATTGCTTTTTACCTTATTCACTTAAATAAATTTAATAATTCTCATTTTACATGGTCTCATTTTCATTAAAGAGATATTTCATTCATAAGGTTCTTAAAGATGTCTTTTTATATCAACTTGATCATGTTGTCCAATTCATGATTAAAAGACTGTCATGATAAGGAACCAGAAAACTCCTAAAATAGCTTTTATTTTTCATCTTTAGGCAGGAACAACTGTGGGTCACTCCTTTTTTTTTTATAGTCAGTTGAATTCCTCCCCTCTTAATGCTGAGAACTACGTATATAGTTCTAAAAGTGTGCAATAGTTTTGGTCAATTTTCAGCACTAAGATTATGTGTATGTCAAATCTTTATACACCTCTGATAGTTGGGTTCTCAAATCTATGTGGAATTATAGAATTCAATGTGAATAAACATTTACATTTACCACCTCATAATGGACAAGATTTAGTGGTACTAGTAGTAAAAGGAAACACAACTGCAGGACCAGGAGGATTGGAAACCCCATATTTAGTAAAGTTTAATTTCTTCACATTACAAACAGGAAGGTAAGGATTTATAGTCAAACACTTTGAAGAAAAGTATACAATGGGTGAGGAGGGAGAAGTCACTGTAGAAAGCATTTTAATTGCATGTTCTCTTTTCCCTCTGTAGGATTTCTTAGATTGGATGGCCTCTGTTCCAGAAAGTACTACCATCATCACCTTCACTACTTGAATGATTATTATTAATTCTCTTTTCACTTAACAGAGACCCAAAATTTGCTTCTAGAAAAGTGTTGCAGATCCTTGTCCATTACCTCACCTCTTGTCTCCAATTTGTACATTCAAACAGGCAATCCCATGGTTGTTTACAGGGTAGAGAAGACCTGAAAGAAGTGGCCTGCATATCACACAGGCAGAGTCTACAGTCTAAATTATTAGACACTGTTGCCACCGTCAGCACAAAAATAAATAAAATATGAAGCCAATCCAAGAGGCTTTATATTTTCAAGATATAAAACAGCTTCAAAAACCCTAAGCTATGTCACTGAGGAACGGTCACTCCAAGTCTAGTTTGAGTATATTTTACATAAAAGACAGTGTAGACAAATGATGAAGCTATTGTCACCTTTAATAGCTTTTAATGTCATATAGTTATCCAGACATGTACTTTTCCAGTTTATTCTCTGCCCTCTTATATTTGTGTTTTTGTCAATCACTCTTTTTCATTTCCTTTGTGTTCACTTTCTGAGAAAGACTGTCACATACATTATGTCCATTAAATATTAGCGCAGCAAATTTTAGGTAAGAATGATTTTTTAGAAAACTGAAGAAAGTAGAGGCATAAGAGACTAAATTCTTTGAAAAATTCTCCTGAGTTTTTCTGAGTAATAATTCATATATTGGAACAGTTGTTCTTTCTGTGACCCACAACTAAAATTTTTAGCTAAAGAACTAGAAATTCATCCTGCAAAATTATTTTAAACTGAAATAAAACCTAGGTTATACAAGATTTGTGATAGAAAATCTATCAAATCGCTATAAAATAAAAACTTTTAACTTATTATTTTAATTATATATATTATGTATATATATACATAACATATATATATATACATAACACTATATATGTGTATATGTGTGTATATATATGTATATATAATGTGTGTATATATATATATATACACAGCAAATATTTATTGAATATCTACTACCTGCTATTTATATTCTAAATGGTAGGGATACAGACATTTTAAAAAGACAAGTTTGCTCACTTCATGGAGCTTTATTTCTAATTAGAGAGACACACACATTAATAATAATCATAAATATAAATATATTAGAGGAACTCATCAGGATTATAAAAAGAAATATACACAGGATTTCTAAAGAATATAAACGGGATCTAACTTACTCTGAAGGCTCAAAATATGATTTCCCTGAGGAACTAAAACCTAATTTGTTGTTTAAAGTTAAAATACAGGTGTGATATGAAAAAATGCTACATAGGGAAAGTACTATGTACAGAGTCTCTTATATGAAGGAACATGGAACTGAAAGGAGGAATGTGTAGCTGAATGCAGAGATGGACAGACAGCATTATATAATATGGTCAAGACAATAATAAGACACTGGACCATATCAGACCTTGATGTTTATGCTAAGGATTTCTATCATAGGAGATATTTAAAACTATTGAAAGAGATTTAATGGGAGAAATGCTATCTTTATATTTATGTTTTGAAATAATTACCTGAAGTTACAGAGTGAGGAATAAATTAGAGCATGGTAAAATAAAAGAAGGAAAATCTATTTCGAGGTTATTTCTTTCCAGGTAGGGATGGGAAAAAGCAACATCGCTTGATCTAGGGTCATATGATTTGAAACAGAGATAAGTAGAAAATTTAAGAATTAGGAAGTAAAAGTTATAGAATATTGTGATGGAGTGCCAGAGAGGCTTGGAAAGTAGAGTAACTTCTAGATTTCTTGCTTGCAAAATGGATGGATAAAGATGACATTCACTGAAATAGAGGGTATAGGGGATTAATGACAGCATGGTACCAAGAGTTAGAGATAGAAGATATAAATTTGGTATTATTGTCATATTGACGATAATGACAGCCTGGGAAAGGGTCAAATTTCTTAGAAAAAGATTATATTGAAAAAAAAATTGAGGGGTAGGACATCAATGTACTCTTGTATTAGTGTTTGCTTTTAAGTAGGAGCCAAGCATATTTAAATGTTAATGTGAAATATACAGTTAGAAGAGAGGTTTTTCATGGAAGAAATAAGAAATAATTAACGAGGATCTTTAGAGAGTGGAATCAGTTAGGAATCAAAGTATAGATAGAAGGATCAATAAATATATTAATTAATGATTTGTCTGAAAATAAAAAAGTTGTGTTTTTCTTACTTTTTGGTTTTGTGATATTTGGTAAATTACTTAAATTTGCCATGTAACTTTTTTCTATAAAGACAATATGTAGAATTAAATGAGTTGGTACACAAAGAACCCTTGGAACAGACTAAGGCATACAGTAAGAATCCAATAAATATAAGCTGTTTTTATAACAATTTTAATATTGTAGGAAAATGTTCTGTATATTTGTTTTGTCTAGTGTATAGATGAATCTAGGAGAAAAGACAAATGTACCTGTGTAGCCCACCTCAGTGCTTGGAACAAAGTCATTAATTTATGTCTGGTGATCAGAATTAAAATGAATTTTGCAATTAGAAGGTGAGAAGTTTGTTTTCAGACATTGGTGGAAGAGATATATACAACTATTGTACACCCAGTTCTAGGCAATGAGTTGTTATGCTCTAAAATAAAGGAGGAAAACTTACCCAATTAAGAGCTGTGAAGAATATAATCAAACGTTTTTTATTTTTACTTTGGTTTTTGATGCTGAAAAGAGAGAGCTGAGTATCATCGTGCATTTAGTAGAATTACGTGCAATATTTCCCAACTGATATATGCCAAACTCTTCTAAACCAACAAAAAAGAGTTTTTCTGGAGTCTTTTTAATTAAGTGTTATGATTGAATCATACTGGAAACAAGGCTTCAGTTGACTGTATAATTGATAACAGACCAAAAAGGTGCAAACAATCTCTAGCTAAGGGAAAGTCTTATTTGATACAGTAGAGATATGAATATGATTAGGTTTAATGAAATGAAATGAAATGAAATTATGAAATTAAATTGTCACCTTGCTCTTCTAAGTTACTTTGTCTTATAAGGACTTGCTTGTTTATGACAGAGGTTTATTTATTAAATTTCCTCTTTCTTCTCTAGGTTCCTAGGATATTCTGAAGAAGCTATTTATAGAAAGTGGTCAACCATGTAATCAGAAAGTAGACATATTTCAACATAGGACAACCTAACTTAGATATTTTGACTTATTTTTAATATGGTTAATTAAAACCTGAATGTTTTGGTTGATGAAATTTTTCAATTTAATACTGTTTTGTTTTAGGTAATGAGCTTATAGAAAGTGTTCTGTTCTAAAATATTACCATTTTCCCAAAATTATCAAAGATGTTCAAGGAAATACGAAAATATGCAGAAGTGGTAATCTTTTAGGAGTCCTATTGTACATTATAGGAGTAGAAGATTTATGGAGATGTGTGTGTGTGTGTGTGTGTGTGTGTGTGTGTGTGTATGCAGCAGCAGATCCATTTGTGTAGAATAGATGAAATAAATGACAAGATAAATACCGTATTTTCAAGCTTTTCCCTGCAAAAGGGAATTCAATGAAGTCTATCAGGGACTATAGTTCAGTGTTACATTGGATGAGTGCTACTTATAATTATATTGTTATAAAATAAGATTTTTTAGGAGAGTTTAGAGATCCAGAATTAATAGTTTATATTACAGCTTTTCTATCTCTGAAGTTTTCCTATTGTTTCTATCCAGATGTATCTGAATGCAAAAAGTTAATGTAGAAGTGAAGTTACCTTGTCTAATCACAGGCAATACATCTGTCTCTCCTTTGGGGATACTAGATAATACTATAAGGGTGAATAAATAAGAATATAATTCACGTGTTTCTCAGCCAATTGGAATTGCCGATTTTATACTACAGATTGTTTAGAAAACATAGTGTAGACATAGATAAATTCTCTTTAATTAGTTAAGCCTTAGTTATCTTTTAATATCAATTTAGATGTTATTTCCTCAAGAAATCGAATTTCCAAGATTGGGTCAGGTCCACTGAATGTAAGAATGATATAAGTATTCATAGTACTTGTTCTTCTGCCTTGTTCCACATATCATATACATAACTTAATAGCTTTCTTTTTTTTTTTTTTTTTTGGTAATTATGCTTGGATTTTTACTAGATTGTTATACTATGAGGTAACTCATGCATTTAGGGCTCCACCCATATCTATCACCTATAGTAACAGATATGAAGAATAAATATAAAGCATCTTTTACTGAAAGACAAATTCTGTATTACATATGCCCTAAAAATTTAATAAATTATGTTAACTTAGTAAATGAATGTATACTACTACATTTTCAATATGGAGTTCCTGCTGTTACCAATACATTACAGATTATAAATTTTGTGGATTGAACAGTAACCCTGAAATTTACAACCACCTAGTACCTCAGAATATGAACTTATTTGGAAGTAGACTCTTTCAAATGTGTTAGCAAGCACCTTGAGATGATATACTGATTTAGAGTAAATTATAAATCTAATGACTAATGTTCTTATGGGAAGAGGAAAGGACGCAGAGACAGAGTAGAAGCCTATGTGAAGATGGAGGCAGGACTGGGATTAAGGCACCACAAGTCAAAGAATGCTTAAGGCCACCAGAAACTAGAAGAAGCAAGTGAAGATTCTTCTGTAGAGCCTTGAGAGGGAGCATGACACTGCTGACACATTGCTTTCAGATTTCTAGCATGCAGAATTGTGAGAGAATAAATACCTGTTGTTTAAAGAAAAAAATAAAGAAATAAAACCCACTTGGTTTCTCTCTCCTGAAATCAATATGCAGTTGACAAATAAATGGCAAAAAGTGGATACTTTTCATTAAGCTAATCGATTATTGCTCTTTTCTCTCTAACTCAAAACGTGCTTTCTTTTTCCATAGTAGTATGTTATATCAATTGAGAACTTGGGCTTAAAGAGCAAAGTATAACAGAGTTCAGATCCTGACTTTGAGAACAGTTTTCGTTAAATAACATATGTTTTAAAATGTTTAATGTAACTTTTCATATGATGTGCTTTTAATAAGTGAAGGATTTATGGTTCTAAAAATACTACGAATTTCTTGAGGCAAAGATTTTGTTCTATTTATGTCTGTATCCCTAGTGGTAACATATAATAAGTGTTCACTAAATGTTTAATAAATGAGTGAATAATTTAAAAATACAGAGTCTTTCAAAGGGATGTCATAATCATCCAATTGTTTAATAAATTTGAACACTTAAACAAGTGACCCAGCTACTTCCATGTAAGGAGTATATATAAAATCATAGCTACTGTTTATTATGCATGCATTGTATGCTAGGAACTATTAAATGTTTTGGACACACTACCTTATCTGATCATTCTAAGAAATGTATAAAATATGAGAGATATATTTTTCTATATTTTTTATGTTAAAGAAGAATAAATAGCACTTAAGAAAGTTGAAAAGGTGTGCTTGCAATAAAGCGGCTAAATATGGCAGAATTCATATCTAAAGTCAATATGAGAAAAACACCACATATTTCCTTATATACTATATAAATGAAAACTACTTAAATGTTTTAAATAGTCTGCTCAAATGTACCCTAATTTTGGGGGAAATATAATTGACCTAATAGCCATGGTTATACAGATAAATAAATGTACTTGAAGAATATTGGTGCCTGTGGCTCACTCTACTATAGGAAGAATCTTGGTTTTCCACATAAAAACTGAAACAAAAAATAAAAACAAAATATTTTAAAAATGTACAATTTTGAGAATTAGGAAATCTTGACTGATTTTAGTTCTTATGCTAATATAAGCTTTTTGTTTGGTCTTGTGTTTAAATATCTTACATAAGCTGTTTAATTATTGTTCAAATTAATAATAATGGTTATAATGTGAAATTCCTGTTGGAATAAGTTGATAATTATTCTAAACTGAAGATGACTTTGTTTTTAGAAACTATAGATCATCTAGAAAAATCTTCCAGTTAAGAATATTTGAAGTACTATGCCAAAATAGAAGTCTCTGAATGCTATTTAAACTAGAGTAATTAACTTTGTATTTGGTTAAGAATTAAATACCCCATAGTGACAAATTATTAATGTTTCTAGCTGCAACATTCATGTTTCATGTTTATATTATTGTCAAATGAACAATTTTATGAATATTTTATTTTTGGAAGGCATTAATGACTCACAGACACATTTAATTACATACAAAAGCACTGAAAAAATCGTTGTTGGTTAAATGATGGAAAAAAACAGAACAATCATTTTGTGGTACAGTGATTTCATTGAAATAGCATTTTGATGCATCAAGGTATATGGGTTGACTTAAATTATGGCAAGAGACTTACAATTAAAAAATATTACTGTGAACTTATTTTTGGATTTCAAAAGGTTTCATTAAAGGTTTTAATGAAAGAGTCAGTAGAATAGCCTTTATTTCATGTCTAATGCAAACGAAGAAAAAAATAAACAATTTGATTTAAAAGTTTTTTCCTTTGGCATTATTAATATAACTATTATTTAGAAATAAAATATAAACATCTATATAGAATATTTTGCCAGAAATTATAATAAAAGTTTAATAAAAAGTCAATTTTAAACTTCTTTCAAGTTATTTGGAAACAGAAAAAGTGTAGTGAATATTTCAGTCTTCTCTAGGATTACATAGTTCTTGCAGGCTCCACTCACCTGGGTCTTATTGGGATGCTAGTAGTGCACTGAGGTGGGAAAAAAATTTGTAAGATGTGTAAATGCAGAGAAAAGATTAGAGTCCAATATGAGGTTGTGTTGATTTGGAGCCTGAATCTAACATCTGTTGACTCAATAACTATCAACTATGTGATATTTTTAGGCTTCAGAGTTTTCAGATGCTTAATAAGGATAATACTAAACTCTACTCTACTGGGGTGGTGGGAGGAGCAAAAAAGAATATAGATTACAGAGACTTCTAGTAAACTGTGACTACCAGAAGGGTTACAACTAAGTGTTGTAACCATTGCTAAGAACTTTGTTTTCATTTTTGTTTGTTTGCGTGTCTGTTCCTTTTACAACAGAGTGTGGTGATGAGAAAGAAACATAGAAGACTTATCCTGTGACCTGAAATTTGGCTGCAGATTGAATAACTCAATATGGGAAAGGACTACTAGATAAAACATTTTGTTTCCTATTGAGGAAGAAAAGGGTAAATACCAAGCTATGTTCTTAGTGGTTGTATCCAGTCACTCACCATAACCTTCCAGAGCAAGAAGGGAGTTGTATGAGGCACACAATAAAGGAGTCTGTGCCCACCAACATTTGTGCAGCCCAACACTCCTCCCACAGACCATCAGGCATATTGCAAATGTCCTTGTGTTCTGTGGGCTAAAAATCTAATTTAAAGTCTTTTAAATCAATCTTTCTGTATAAAAACCACTTTCATTAAGCTTTATGGATATTAAATATAAGCTTTACTTGGAATGAAAGGTGCCGAGTTGTTTTATGTGCTAAAATATAAAGGAAACAGAAGCAAAAACCCACTTTTCATCTCCGAGCATACTGCTACATGGTGTTTTCTGGGATCTCACAGTTCTCTGTGATATCATTTGGTCCATTACTTCAATAAAAAGATTCCTTAGAACAGCTATAATTGCACTTTTCAGATCTAACGCTTTCTCTTTGCACATCTCCCTTATGAGGCTGTTCTGACCTTGACAGCTTCTATCCTATTACTGAAATATTACAGCAATAATTCAGAAACACCATGGTTAATATAAAGTACATAGAGTAACATGTAGGTGTCTGGAGATTTAAATGTTGGGACATTCTACATGCTGTTCTTTTATGGTTTTTAATGAATCTCTGTTCCGAAGATCAATGGGACCAAAATTTAAAACAAATTAACAATCAAAAAAGCACGTATTAGCCAAAACTAGAATCTGATTTTCCTGGAAAAGATAAAATTCTTTGTTTCTGCAAAGCCAGCATGTGTAGGTATGGAGAAAACGCAACAGAAAACTAAAGTTTACTTCAATTTAAAGCGACTCAATAAAATAAAAATAAGGTTATATCCATACTAAACCCATCTGGCATTTATTGGGAAATTTTCAGCCACTGTGCTTCTCTTTTTTTTTTTTTTTCTTTTTTTCTGGGAGAGAAAGCTTGAGATCATCTATAGGATTAAGGACACATAATGAGAGATTGGGTTCCTAAGTCCCCTGATCCGGCTTCTTTTGATAGGTGATGACCTGAGAGGACCTGGTTGTTTTTACAGACATCAACCATTGAACTACTTTTGGTTTTCATATTATGCTTATATAGTGCAAACAAATTTTTAAGTGTTACTCAACTCACAATCATCTCTCTCTTCATGAATGTCTAATTTAATCTTATTTTGAAGATAAGTTTTAGATTTTTTATGACTCTGTGTTACCTCTGGAAAATTAAATTAGTCTTTAAATAGTAGTCTTCGGCACTATTTAATGATACCTAACAGAAGCTTAATGGAACTCAAACTCATATTTATGATAATTCAGTTATACTGTTACTTCTGTTTCTTCTGCCCATTCTGTTCTCTTTGTCTTTGTCCTAATCTTTTATTGTAAAAGACCAACTTCCTCTAATCCACCACCAACAGAATGTAGAACCTACAAGGCAGGGAGTTTTGTCTGTTTTTCTTATTGCAGTATTCCTCGTGATTCCATATCACCTAATATTAAGTGCACAATAACTATTAGTAGAATGCATAGCAATAGAAAAAAAACTCTTTTGCAAACTTTATCTCCCTTATATTGCCTGGCATATAACAGACACTAAATATGCATTTACTGATTAATATACACATGTTACTGAATAACACAAATGAATAAAAGCGAAGGATTTTATACCCATCATTGCCCAGGACACTGTAGGTGTTCTGTAACTCTCTCCCTAATTATTGCTCATGTTGGTTTATTGACTCATGCAAGTTCCCTTGCTAAATCCAAATCTCTACATGTTCATATTCTCTAAGCATTTCTAGGTATTAACCACTTTTTTTTCTCACCAATCAACAATCCTGCTGTGCTTTTTTTTATATGATACTTGGGGATGAACTTTTCAATAAGGTGAGATTTTACTTTACACTTCTTTCCTGATGGCATACATCAATAATCCGTTACCTATTCATTTTGTATGTCCATCTCTCTTCAGAAAAATAATCTCTTTTTACATTTATTTATCCATTTATTATTTTAACAATCATTTATTAAGTTCTTAATATCATTTACTAGCAATGTTCCTAATTTAAAATTTTATTTATCAACATTATAAATCATTTTTCAAAATGCATTATTTTTTGAATCTTTAGAAATCTTGTCAATACTCTTATCCCCCTGATGCCTATTTTGTTTCAGCCATAATTAGCAATTCATTATAATGTAAAAAGAAGCAGTTAGCCATCATTCTCAAATAAAACAGAATTATCACTGGAATTAATTCAGATTGAAATGTAAACATTTAAAACATTGTATACCCTCAATTCATATCATCCTAAATTTGTCCATAAACAATACGAAAGTTCAAAAAGTTTAATTTAAAAAAAGCACAAATATTTGCATGATTGTGTCAGGTCAGGGAAATTACCTTATTCATTTTGTTATCCTCAGTAAATAACATGATGTTGGGACATGGTAGGTAATCAATAAGTGTTGTTTTAATGAGTAAATACATGGGCCAATGTATGAATATATTGGTTAAATGGAGCAGACTTATTTGTATCTTATATAGTCATATCTACACAGTCCTGTATATTTGAAGGATATAAACTATCTATGAAGAGAGAATGAAAAAGAAAATTTCTATCATTGTATGTAATCTCTGTATTATATATAATTATATCGATATATATTGTTTTATTATACATTATAGAAATGCTAATATATAATAATAATAATAAAATAAATACAATTCGTATGATATATAGCGCTATAAAATCTTAGATAGTCAAAATTTTTAAAAGAAACCATTTCTCCATTGTAGATATTTTGTGAAGTGTTCTTCATAAAAACCCATAAGCCAAGAAGATTTTGTGATATTGAATATAATACAAAAACCAACAAACCAAATCAAAACAATAAAACCTTTCTTTAAGAAGATTCCATGAACATTGTAACAGAAATATTGCGATGTACTTAGACAAAGTTAAATGGAAGCAGAACTGGGTCCTGGTAATCTTCATGCAATTAGAGTGGCATCTGGAATAGAATCACTTACAGCACGGTATTTTTTCCCCATATGGAGGCAGATAAAAAGTCATTTTCCCCTTTTTGACTGAAGAGTTTGAAAAATTAATCATCGTGACTGTCATGGAAAACTCCTCATCTTAGTAATATTTTGCTCTTCAGTTATTGATGGGATGAATAAATTCCGACTATCATCTATTTCTTTTTTCTCAATTTGATTTGTCTAACTTAGGTCTCTTACTTTTCCTAGGTCAGTGTAAGTTATGGACCATAATTAACAATTTAATTAGACTACTTCCAAAGGCAAATGGGTAATTTCTCTAAAGGAAATTGGGATGTTAGAAAAGTTTATGAATTCTTCATGATCAAAAACCAACAAATTGCCATTATATTGGCTAAATGCAAAGGTAAAGAAATCAGAGTTATCTGTATCATGCCATCTTTATTTCATAGCCAACTTTTTTTTTTTTTGCAGAAAGTATTATTTATTTTTGACATTTATGATTCCGTTGATAGCATAAGTTTTTAATTTATGCCACTGTCACAGGAAAGCCTGGGTGATAGAACATGTACAAATATAAGAAAATCCACAGACTTGTAGAGAACCCTGATTGCCTGTATTAATGATGAGGGTTTATTAGCGTCATACATATATCTTAAGAATTACACCAAATTTCATAGCATAGTAAAACTCAGTCATGAATATGAATTCAGCTGACTTGTGATTTGTTTCTGTCTTCCTAACCTTCCCATTCTGTGCTTAGTTCAGCTATTGGAAGTGGAGGAGAAGGTAAAACAAGATGGGGAAAGAGCAGATAAATGTATTATAAAGTAGAGAATCTACTTAACTCCAAAATTGTTCTAGTTCAATATCCCTCTATTCCTCAAAAATTAGAAATAGAATTACCAAATATGATCTAGGAAATTCTACTTCTGAGTATAAACCCAAAATAAATGAAAGCAGGGTCTCATAGAGATATCTATAGATCCATGTTCAAAGCAGCATTATTCATAGTAGCCTAAAGGTAGAAGTAACCCAAATGTCTGTTGACAAATGAATGGATAAACAAAAAAATGTAGTGTATCCATACAATGGAATATTATTAAGCCTTAAAAAGGTAGGAAATTCTGATTCATGTTGCAACATGGATGAAACTTGAAGATATTATGCTAAGTGAAATATATTTGTCACAAAAAGACAAATACTGTATGATTCCACTTGTACAAAGTACCTAGAGTAGTCAAATTTATAGAAACAGAAAGTAAAATTGTGGTTACCAAAGACTGAGGGAATAGAGGAATGGGGAATTTTTGTTTAATAAGTATAGAGTTTCGGTTTTGCAAGATGAAAATTTCTGGAGATTGGCTGCACAACAATGTGAACCCATTTAATACTACTGAAATGTATACATAATAACAGTTTAGACTGTAAATTTTGGTACATGTATTTTACCTCATATGTGTGTGTGTGCATTCCTCTAGGAGCCTGGGAAACAAATCTCAATTAAATAAAAATTTTTTGATTTCCTTCCATGTTCTAGAAATCCTCTGAAACCAGAATATTATTCTTTAATACATAAGCCACAATGAAAAGTTATTACCATGAGGTCCCAAATTGTATCTGGGATCAGTTCCCTGAATTCTCAATAATGTGACCATGGATTTTGGTAGGACTTTTCAAATTTTATTTATTTTGATATAAAGAGGATGTTTCCTGTAATTCAACTGGAAATACATATACTTGACATATTGAAATTCATTATAAATTAACCTCTTCTATTCTGCATTAAGTTGGTGAGTTCTCTAACTCATTATTTTTTCCCTGGTTGTTGTTCCCTGGGACATTTAGGGATGTCCTTTCTTAAGAGACATAAAAAATTGTCTCTTCTAACTTCTGAATTTAAACTTCATTTTAAAAATTTATTTTTACATTTAACTTGCTCCATGGTGCTTGCGCAAACTCTATTTTTTCTGATTAGAAAAAGCAGCAATCACTTGAAGCTCCTGAGATAGTTATTGCCAGCACCAGAAACATTTGCAACTTGAGAATACACTCGTTGAATCATTTTGCAATCGTTTGAAATATTCATTTTCTTGCATCTTCATTTATGTTTTCCATAATCTTTTTACATTTATGTTTTTTCATGAACTTTAGAGACAATGTCTAAAATTTTCTATACTCTCCTAAATTATTTTGACCAACATATATTCTATCTGCTTACCTAAATCATGGGATACCAGGGTTCAAGTAGGATAGCCATTTATCTTTAAAGTTAAAGCTATTATGTGTGTCATCATGATTGTAAACAAATATTTTAAGGAACAAATTTTAAAGGACATATTTTAAAGGATATATGACATAAGCCATACATCAATGTTTCTATTTTTAAATTGGTCATAAACACAGACAACAGTTTAGTGATTACCAAAGAGAAAGGGGGGAGGATGGGAGTTAGACAAAGGTAGAGGAGGTCTAATATACGGTGACTGAAGATTTGACTTTGGGTGGTAAACACACAATGCAATATACAGATGATGTATTATTAAATTGTACACTTGAAGCCAATATAATTTTATTAACCAATGTCACCCCAATAAATTTAATAATAAATAAATAAATAGGCCTAAGGGCAAACAGATTTTTGTTACGTCAAATAATGATAATTGCAAAAATTAAAAAAAGTCATTATTGTGAGTGATTTTAAAGAAATTTCAAATTTTAAAATCTGTATTTTGCTGGCAATGGCTAAACCAGTGCTTGAGATAAATGTGGAATTTCTCTTTATACTGGATGCTAGAATCTATTAGAATTTGAGTGTGCTTTTGTATATATATCTTTGTATTTTTTCTGTGTGTTTGTTTATGTGTGTATGAAGACACATGAGAATGACAATAGGGCCTTGAGTGCAGTGATTATGGAGTATATATGAGCTGCATAAATTCTGATAAATATGTCTCCAATAAACAGCATTTAGAATTAATTGAATGTTTTAAATCAGGAAATAATGTTTTTTTGTAACTTTAACAAATCTAATACAAATTGGTTATTCCGTTCGAGCTTAGAGAAAATAAAGCTTCATTATTCAGTGTAGATTGGAGACAAGCTTCTTGTGCTACTCTTTCTTGTACGCATTCTGCTGTATTTTCGTATTTAAGTAAATGCAATTTCTTACATCAAGAATAATTATAGAAGCACTATTTATTTTTTATTTCTCACCCATGATTTTTTTGAGGCTTGAAACTTTTTTCTGATTACCAAACTATCAAATATATGCAAGCTCTAAAACTGCCTTGTATGTGTATGATGAGAAAATGTCTCTTATTTCCATATATATTTCCATTCATAATTCCATGACAGTTTGTCAGAGTCTAGGAAATACCTTAATTACTTTTAATAGGCGGTGTTTTCTTAATAGTAGAAAATATTATTTTGATAGTGTTTCTTTCATCCAACAAAGCTTATTGCATAAAATGTTTCTGAGAAGTACTGGGACCTGCAGATTATTCTCACAATTAATCTTTCAAATAAAGACATATTTCTAGGAGAAGAGTTAAATTATGCATAAAATTATTCTCATTTATTCAGTATATTTTTCTTTAAGAATGGTGTACTCTGTAATAATACTTTAACTTTTGGTAAGTAGAATGAGCAGCTTTCAAATCGCCCTCTTTGTCCTTCAGAAGGGCTAAGTGGAAGTGGCCACTGCATTCAAGTGGCAACTAGGTTTGGCAAATTCCATATTTTGCATGATTTCAGATGAGAGAGCACTTTTGATCTTAGAAACAATTAAGCTGATCTTCCTCTGTTTGCTGGCTACACAGTGTCTTTTAGAATTATTTGTTATAAAGCACACAGGAGGATAAAAGAGAAGACAAAGTTTTGGAAATATATTTTACCTGAAATTTTCCAAATTCAGAAATAAGTGTATAGACACACACAGGCGCGTGCGTGCATGCACATACACACACACACACACACCCCATTACAGTCCAACATTTATATCAATGATTCAACTAGGGAGTAAATAGTGGTAATAGACAGAACTTTGTAATGGAAAAGGATTTTAAAATTCCAACAGGGGAAAGGCACAGTGTATAAGCATGTGGACATCAAAGAGACACTAAATTCATGTACATAGCAAGTATATATATTCATATATCAAGAAAAATATAAGAATTTTTGTTTTGCAAAGACACTCCTACATAATACACCAGTGTCTTCAGTGTGCTTCAGTGCTTAAAGCTCAATATGCTGTGGTCGACCATATAAAGTTGATAAATGTGTTTCAGAAGGACAGTGAATCAAGGTCATACTTCCTTATTTCTGTATAGTCCAACCTTCCTCCCCCTTCATTGCCTCCACAGTAAGAATAAAATAGTGGAAAATTATATTACTGTAATACCTATAAAAACAGAATGCACTGAGATTTTGCTAGAAGAATATAAAGTATGTCACAGTTGCAAACAGCACTGCCAGGCATGGGATTTCCAGCTATATGAATGGGTGTTGCTGCTTCTGGATTTTTAGCCCATACTTTTTAGGGGCATTTTTGAAGTATCACAAACTTCTCTGAATAAGGAAATACATGTAGGGTATTCTCATTGAAATTTGAATTCTCTCTACCTGTATGCAGAGTAATAAAATCAGGCATTCTAAGGGATAGAGCTATAGTGGGGAAAGCTATAGTGGGGATAGAGCTTATCTTTTAAATTGTGGAAAGCCTGAATAGGAATTTTCACTCTGCTGTATTTCTCATGTTATTATGCTAAAGATATTCACACTTGTTATGCTCATTATTGTCTCTAAAGTTTCACGGTGATAACATGAAAGATTATCTCCTGTAGTCATTTCCTTTTCAATTTAAGTGCCTTTTAAAAAATAATTTCACCTACCATACTTTTATCTTTTTTATAACAGCTATACAATAGATTAAGTTAAAGCTTTAAGGGATTCTTTTTAAGCAAGTTCCAAATCTCTTTTCATGATCAAAGTGTTCCTGTACTTCCCTTAGGTAGAAATATTTTGTCAATCACTTTCTGAAAAACATTATGGCCCTGCTTTATTGGTATTAAATTGCATTCAGTTTCAGTATCCCTGATGAATGTTAACACTTTTATTTTTGGTCTGGACATAGAGGTACACAGCACATTCATTCAAATCACAAATGATAGTAAATTGGGTGATGATATGAACGCCAGAGAACACAAACAGGTAATAAAAAGAGATCCAGAATGAAATAACCAAATAATGTTCACAATTCTTAATGTCATTTTGGATATATATGGAGAGACATCCAAACACTGATTTTTAATAGCTGGGAAATATTTTCTGCATGACTATCTTACAAAGCAACTTGCGGCTGATAGAAATAGAAGCAAGATCAGTGTCAAGTTGCAGTAAACAGTATCAAGAAAAGTTTAACTGAAGTATACTATAACAGTCTAAAGAAGTGATGTTCTTTGCAAAATAATAGTATTTTCTAAATATGGCCCATCTTTTTTAATCAAACTCTTGTATTGATGAAGAAAGATCACCAATATGAGGAGTTTTAGTCATCCAATAAAGTGGAAGTTTTGGTGCTGTCATAAGTAGGAATAGAAGAATGTCATGAAAAGAATGTGATAAAATTTAAGTTTGTGAAAGAAACACAAAAGCAATCCAAAACAAGCAAGAGAATTTTCATCACAAAACTATTACGAGTGGAAAAAAGCATGTTACAAAGAGAACCTAATGAACTGTGGTATATGAAATATTATCATTGGGAGGTGATAAACTCTGTCACTTATTTCTCTAATCTATATTTTATTTGGATTTTTTTTATTAGTTTGTCACATTACCAATTTGTTATATTGAAATGATATTATTATAGATCCTGGTTTGTTCATTAATATTATTATAAAAGTCAAAAGGACCCACATAATTTCTGTATTGACCATTTCTTCTTGCTTCTGACTTCTTTGTACAATGCAAAAAACTTCTTTGAATGTGGATCAACATACTTAGAGTCAGATTCCATGAGTTAGTAAAAAAAATCAGGACCTCAGATGAATCATTCAAATCATTTTCTAGTTAAAGTTTAATGCTCTTCATACTCACTGAAAGTCCAGAAATTCAATCCATTATTATGAAATAAAAACTTTTCTTCCTAGCACCAAAAAATACATCAACAAAGAAAAAGAATACAACAAAGAAACAGAATAAAGTATATTCTTAATGGTTAACAAGCCATTGAGCATACCTCACAATAAAAGCACAAAAAAGGGGATTGTGGCTTATTATTTTGAGAGGCAGGACTGAACCTAAAATACAGCTATTCTATGTGTTTCCTTGTAGTTATGTTCACACACACACACACACACACACCCCACCAACAACAACAACACAATAACAGCAACCAATCAATCAAACACGAAGTACTTAAAAACATCAGACCTTCTCTCACCTCAAATTTTTACTGTTTCCTGACTAGTGTATATTTGTAATCCTTACTGGTTCTCTCTCTCTCTCTCAATATATTATTTATATTATATATACATATATATACACATATGTGTTATATATAACATATATATACATATATAACATATAATACATATATAACATATGTATTATGTACAATATATATGTTTTTCAGAAAGGAGATGTCAATCATGCTAAGGGAGAATTAGAGTACTCACTTAGAACTGGAGAAACTGTCTTGAATTTCCCAGTTAAGCAGCAAGGACATAGAGGAAAGGCTTCGAGTTATATTCTTTCCCCTTTGTTCTTCATAATTATACTCAATTACAGATTTCTCTCATTCTGAAATTCTATTATTCAGGGCCAGCTGGTGTTAATTATTTTTCCTTTAGATCTTAGAATCAATTGCCTTGCCCTTTTTTTCTCATATATATATGAGATCAATATAACATAATTTTCGATAATCAAATGACCTTTTTTCTATCTATGTAGGATAGTCTAGGTCACACTTGTGAAATCAAGTCTTTAAAGGCATTGATTTAGCACATGTGTTTTTTTTTCAATTTTTATGAATTATAAGATGTCAATGGGTTTTCAAAAGAAATAGAAAGTAAAAATGATTACTGTACAAATCCCTTTAAAATATAAATAACTCCAAACTGAGGATTCAGGAAGTTCAGGCAAGCTAGCTAAGCCAATCTCTCCTGATAATGAATTTAGTACATGTAATAAGATAAGAGTTGCTATGTGGAAGGGAGGAGTGGAAAGGAAGAGTGTTCACTAGAAAGCATTTGTGAAAAATGTTAAAATAAATGTTTTTATTCTAATATATAAGCTCTGGTTAAAATTAGAGTGGAGTCATTACATTGTCCCCAATCTTATTCATTAAATATCCATTGTATATCTTATATCCATTCACTTATGTCCATTATAAAAAAGTCTCTTCAATAATCTTCCCATTTCTACTCTCTTTCATCTTGCATTAGTGTTCTAGTGGCTTTCAGATCTTCTTAAAATATAAATTGGATCATATCACTTCTTTGTTCAACATTTTTCTGGGTCCTTCCTTTAACTAAGTATAAACTCAGAATTCTAAGAAGGTTAGAAATATCCTGTCTTGTCTTTCCTCTGCATCCTCTACTGCATTTAACTCTATGTCATGGGTCTATCTCTTTTTTAGCTGGGTCCAACCACAATGGCCTTTATTCAGTATCTCAAGCAACTCGGGATTTTGTACATACTTCTGGAAGAATTGTCTTCTATCCCACTCTATTTCTGACCAGTTTCTTTCCGTTCCTTCCCATTCAGATCCTTCACTAGAATCATTCCATTCAAATGCCTCATGAGTCCCTGCATTTTTCTTTGATAGCACTGGTAGTGGTTGATAACCATGAACTTATTCCTGATAATATTCATATCCTATTTTTCTCCCCCACCGTTTGAGTTTTAGAACGGAAGGAACTCCCTTCTCTTTACTACTCTGTCTTTCCAGAGTCTGAAAACAATGCTTGATGCATAGTTATGTGGCCATGACATTGCAGGGCATCATGATTCAAAATAATTTTCTAAGTTTAGGAAGGGGGAAATAGCAGATTGCTATCTGTCTCTTCTGCATTGTCCAGAGATAACAGAAATCCATAGTAGTGAAATGTCACTGTCCTGGTTGTAATTAAAAATAGGACTTTATTTTTAATGGAAAATAAACCTTTTAAGGACTACAACTTTTTATTATTGGAAATCTTTTTAAAAGCATTGATTGGTACTTTGCAACTTTTTTTACATTATAGTTAACATAGGAGATGAAAATAATTATGTGGAGAACCAGAATAAATGAGAAATGCAGCTTGGATGTCCTGAGGATGAAGGGATCCTGGATACACCTGAAACCCATAAGCAGAGAAGAATCAGAATCATGAAGTCCTATTAACTCTGTGCCTTAAATATTTATTTCCTCTTTTCCTAGTTCATTACCATTGCCCCAGTTAAGGCTTTTATAATTTCTCACCTGTAATGTTTCAATTATCTTTTTAATAATGTTCTTGCACTTAATATTTCCACATCTCATTCTTCCTTCATACTTTCAAGTTCCTTTTATAGCAATTTTGATTTAGTCACTCTCTGACTCATAATTACCCAGCTGCTTCATTTCAGCTCCAGTATAAAATCTAGAACTCTTTCACAGGTACATAAAACTATTGTTGATCTGGTACCTGTTTGTGTCTCTACTCATCAATATCATTTTTGCATTCTATAGCACTGCACTACTAAGCTAGAGTCCTTGAAAGTCCTTAGGGCATCTCATAATCTATTCTCTCTGATCAGATTTATCTCAAACTATTTCATAAATGCTGATTTAACTTTCCAGTCTTAGAATAAATTCTCTGCTGTCTTCTTAGCAAACTTAGACCCTCTTTCTCCTATGCACTCACACTGTACATTGTACCATACTTTCATAAAGCAACTATGCTATTATAATTGTTCTTTGAGAAAATATATCTTTTTATTTTTGCATCAAAAGTCTTCCATAATGTCTGAGCAAAGTTAGCATGCCATATTCGTAGAAAAAATAAATTTACATATTATTTTCTTTAAAATTTCCCGATTTTAACTTATTTTATCCCCTAATAAAAGTATTTCCCTAAAAGAATTGTCCTGATAAAATTGAAGAATCTCTAACTATTTATTGGCTTTCCTTTGTTGTCTCATTTTTACTGTAGAATCAGATTGCCTTCGGTTTCCTAAACTTCCTCTACTGTCTCATTTATTTGCCTTGCGATCCTTCAATTTCTTTTCCTTTTTCATTTACTCCAACTTTCCTCTTATTGGCTTTTGTATCCTAATACCTTGACTGTACTACTTCATTCCTACCACATTCTGCCCTGGAT
The DNA here is from genome assembly GCF_000325575.1 of Pteropus alecto. NCBI lineage: Eukaryota > Metazoa > Chordata > Mammalia > Chiroptera > Pteropodidae > Pteropus > Pteropus alecto. The sequence continues at coordinate 18,878,693 of NW_006442107.1, read as the reverse complement.
CACGAGAAACATTTTGCTTTCTCCTTTCTTCCATTCATTTTAATTTTACCAGGGTTATCAGAAATATTCTCAAAGAGTAAATTTTTATAGGAGAGAGCTTCCTTATTTTTATTTATGTGCTTTCAACTTCCACTTTACTTTCTACTTTTGAAAAATACATTCTTTTGAGGATTTCGTAGAAACTGAAATAACTGCTGTTTATTCAGTTATTTAAAAATACTGTCTTAATATTAATATTGTCTTAATGTGTATAGGCATGTAGACCTATGCTAAACAGTTTGAGGATGAAAAACAATCTGTTTTATTTGAATAGTCAATGAATGTTTAAATGTCTTTTTAGAAATTATTTAGTAAATGACTGCCAGACAAAAGCGGCAGATATTAAAAATTATAAATCAATATACTAAAACCAACAATTTCTCACCTTTTAAAAGCATCAAATAATTTTTTATTTTAAATCCAACTAGCTATCGAAAATATCAAACATTTTATTTAAAAATTTTAAGTAATTTGTATTATGCAGATCTTTGTAATTATGTTAAAAAGCTTCCGTATAGTCAATATTTGGTTTTATGTAGACATCATTTGAAAATAGCATCCATGGTAAGAAAAAAATATTTCATAAGGGACTAATTTGGTGGGTGGTGACTTACAGCTAGCCAATTCGTTTGATTAGACTTCAGTACTTATGAGGCACAGGCAATCAGTTTTGTCCCATTATTGACCTCTTTGATTTAGTTAATTTTAATTAAGATTTTCATTTAAACTCAGCCAATTTTCTTGCAAAATATATGCTTTTGGTTACAAAAGAAATTGTGCCAGATGAATGATCTATTGAACCTACTGTGATTATGAGAAAACATAATGCATATTGGTGCCAAAGGGTCTGTATATAAGTGATAATGCTTTAATAATAGGTAATTTTTTCTCATCAGCCCACTTTCCCAAAGGAAGTATTTGACCTCTAGTCATTAACTAATAATCCTTTTCATATACTATAAATAGGGCAACAGATGGAATGGATGCTTTATCTACATGAGTACCAATTAAATATCGGGTTAGATCACTAGGGTATTATTTGGCTTCAATAATAATTAAAAAATAAATTGTTTGCTCTTTAATATTGTTACTCTTTTCTAATATATCACAACAGATATTTTTGTTACATTTCTCTAGTGTTCTTTTTTGCATTTATATTAGCAACATCAATAGCAGAAACTGAATTAGTGGCCACTACATGTGTTGGCCTCTAGGCCATCAGCCTGCAGTAATAATAATCTCATACATCTTTAAAGGTTAACCTTTGTAAAGTATGAAATGATGATAAGATATGGGTAGGTACTATGCACTTGCATGTAGTTTTTAAGCTTCAGAGAGCAATAATATCTATATATTTTAGTTTTAGTAATAAAATATTATAGATTTTTTGAAACTATCTATGTTACCATCTCCAGTTTCATTATCTTCTCTCTCTTGTGGTAACTCATAATCCTTAATTTGATGAATGGGTTTTTTAAACTCCCATTCATATTATACCTATGGATTTTTAACAATATAGTCTCAAACATATATTTTATGAAGTATATAAAGCATTAAATATGTTTTTGTTTTTTTCCTTTCTACACATGCCTTTTATTTGTTTCTCTTGTTATAATTCTCTGTCTAGAATTTCCACTGTTATAGTAAGTAGAAGTAATAGTAACATTTATTTATGTAATACTGATTCTTAATAAAATGCTTCTAGAGTACTACCATTAAGAATATTACTGACTGTGAGTTTTTGATCCCCTATGAGGTTAAAAAAAATTTTCTTCTATTTCTAGTGTGCTGAGCACAATCTTTTTTTTAAAAAAAATCATGAATTATATTTTTCTACCTCTGTGAGAAGGACTTACGTTTTTTCTCCTTTAATCTATTAATGTGTTGATGTTATCCTTCCTGCTGTGGCTTTCTGCTACCAAGATAATAATGATGCTACTGTGGGGTGCACAGAGCACTGCATGATCCTGGCATTATGCCCCTTCTCTCACCTCAATGTCATCATTGGCAGAAATAAAGAGGATGCCAAGAAAACTTCAAGTTCTCCTGGAAAGCCCTTGCCACTCACATATTCCTTTTCTTACGACCACAATCTGCCAGAGTCCAGTTCTCAAAGAGAAGCTATAATTAAACTATCCATTCTCTCTTGAGGAAGTGAACATGAAGGCGAAGCCATCAATGTTTATGTTCTTCTTTATCTCAGTCACCACTGTCCAAGATTTCAAGGCCATCATACCTCTCTTTATTTGATATAGTTTTTCCCAAGACTTTTGCATCTTTAAACACCTCCACTCTAAAACTCAATATCTGTCATTATAAAAAATTATTATTCTAGTCTTTTCTCTGGAAGATACTTTTATCTTCTTTCTCTGCATGAACTCTGGCTGTCCTCTTATGACACTGCATCCCCTGCAACTCTCTCATGCATGATTTTCTCTCAGTAACTGATCTTGGAGGTTAATATACTATCCTCTTTACTCATTTTTGCTACTTCTAGTGTACCATTTCTTACTCATTCCATAAATCCTCACTCTAGTTCTCTGAAAACTTATGACACCAAACTTTACTACCAACACCCCTCTTTGTTTCAGCCGTTTACCAATATCCAAGTCACTAGCTCTAGTCTTAAATATGTTAATATTTCTCTCAATGACATTATTTCTTTCATAATTCATAGTGATTTAAACATTTGTAGTGACTATTCTACAAGCATCTTGATCCCCAGTTCCTTAACTTCTTCGGCCTTAATGATCTTGCGCTTCTCCATGCCATGATCACTGCACTTGTCCATTTACTATTAGAGACTTATCTGCAGATGCCAAGTGTATGCCAAATATATTCTCCCCTGCCTCCCATTATATAATCACACCCTACCTTCTAATGATGAACAGACCAACTACCTCTTCTGTAATGAGACTCCTTTCCTTGACAACAGTAACAATGCATAAGGAATTTGAGGTGACCAGGTGGCATTTGTGGCATCTCCTCTTAGGAACCAGGATCTCTGAGCCACATTGTTTCCTACTTATTGCAGACGCAGTGCCATATAAGGATCACTGACTTAGAGTGTATAATATTATGGATAATAACTCCCCATCCTTGCAGGTATCTGCTCTAAGCAGGATGCATTTGAAAAATATTGTGCTAATACTCTATCAAGACAAAATATAACTGAACTATTGAGTCTTACAATAAAGTACACCTCTTTGGCTGTAATATGAGTTCCTAATTGCAATGCACTATTATGTAGTATCCTATGACATTGGTTTGAACTCTGTAGGCTTTTGGATAGTGGTACCAACAGAGTCCCCAGCATATAGTTGTCTGAATAAATGGCCATAGTTCTCTTTAGGGGATTATCATCATATTCACTTACTATAGCATCCTTTCTCTTAACAATGTTGAACATTACAGAGCTCTGTGGTCATAGCAAATAGTGATGGTTAAAGAAATACTCCTACTCTTTGTGTTCAGAATTGCTTACTTCAAATAACCACCCTCCTCCATATGCCTTAGATAAAGCTCCTGGATAACTCTCATGTTTACTTATGACAAGGTCAGACACAGTTCCTCCAAATTCCCATTCTTTGTCTCATAAATGACTACCAAACTGTTTGTTCTTGTTGCTCAATCAGAGCAAAATGCTAAAGTTGACCCAATTCTTTCCTCTCTGCAGGGCCCTAAACTTTCATTCACCCTTAAGCCTAATGGAACACTGAAACATGGATTGTCCCCACCCTCTCCCCTGCTTTATCTACTGATCTCAAGGACAAACATTAACTGTCTGATTATGACACCCACTCACCCCACTCCTCCTCTACACACCGTTTCTTCTAGTCCTGTTTGCTCCTCCTTATAAAAGAAATTCTTTTTTCTATCTGAACTTTGAGAGCTTATGTTTGGAGCTTTCTTCCTACTCTAAGCTCCTATCTCCTTAATGCAATGGTACCCCTTCACTTACCACAGTACTCTTGTTAAATAAAGTGTCTTTTACCTACAACTGGATTTGTTTGTTTGTTTGTTTGTTTGTTTGAGACTCTTGTTTTTCAAAGTGTTCCAGGTCAGAAAACTGGGTCTGGAAACTGAATGAAAGATCATGCCTTTTCATTGGGGGAGTTGCCCTTGGTTTCATGATCATCTATCCTTACTGTCTTTTGATTGTATACATTGATCAACAAACTCGTTGATAGCCCATTTTGTTTTTCTACAAAAATTTTGTTCTGTTAAGTTCTATATAGCTCTCTTTTCGTCAGGGCCACCTGGTTGGAATTTTGGCCTTACCACCTATTATATAATTGCATTCACCTTACTTGTGATCATTAAATGCTGCCACCTGGCCTCTCTAATTTTGAGATCCTGTCATTCCCATTGCAATCAGAGAAGAAATATCTCCATCGTATTTCTCTTCATTACCTCTGGCTTACAGATGACAAGGCACTACTAACTGAGATTTTCAATGATTCTGATGTCTCGTTCATGAGTGTATTACTTATCAGTGTGATATTGTGTATCCACTTTAGCATACCTACTTCTCTGAGAATTTTTATTATGCCTTCCATCGTATTTCACACAGTTCTGGTATTTCTACCTCACTAATCTAGGGCTATTGCTTCTAAGAGCAATTCAGAGCCATATTAGTCATTTCTAAGAAGTAAAATTCTGTGTCATAGCACAATGCTGACACTTTGACAGTCTTTTCTATATTCAACTTTATATAACAACCTCCTTGATCCAGCATATTCAGTATTCAGTTCTATGTATGCTCTTCTGACTCCCGCTGGTATCCTTTGGCTAGGTTCTGCAGCTCCCTCGGGTTATAAATAAATCCTTTCTTTCTATAGTAGGCTCATTCTCATTACTTCTCTGGCTGAATTGTGTTATTGGTTTTGTGGACAAGAGGAGGAAGAGGGCAGATAGGAAGCATATGTTGTCTTTCAAAAAAGTCTCTGCATCAGCTTCAAGCAAAGGGGACATCTCCCTTTAACAGAGAGGAGTGGGACATTTAAGTAGGCACAGAGTTCAGAGAAATTCGATTATTCAAGAATTCCCAGTGCATCAATCCAGATGTTACTATTTCAAATGTCAACACTCCACTCCTTCTTAATTCTGAATTTAGTGGAGCAGCCTTATCTGGGTTGAGAGTTTATTCTTCTCTGGAAGTCTGCTACTCTTTGATTAAGTTCTGTACCAGACCTCTCAGACTTCTGTTTTCTGCCTTCCAGATGCAAGAAGCGAAAGTTTTATTTTATGCGTCCAATGAGGCCTTTAGGCTTTTGCCATTTGCCTCAAATTAATGATTAATTACTTTTGGCCTTTCTTTGTCTCTCCCCATCAATAGCCCTGAGCAACAAACATCTAATTCCATAGTTCTTATAATTACTACATTCCCCATATCTCTCAAATTCCTGAGATATTGACCCTCAAGTGCATCCCCTCCAAAATCATACAATTCTAATTTACTACCAGTGAAAGTTTTAATAACTGCACAGCTACATCATGTCAGAGGTTATTGATACTCCATCTACCAACAATCATGTGATTCTCACTGCTAGCTAGCTGGTGAGTTTTTAGCTCTGAAACTCCATTTTAAAGTAAATTTTTATCACAAAATATCACAGGTTTGAGTCTTTTGGAAAAAGTTGTTAACACAGAGTCTTGTGTATAGGTGCATTTCATAATTTCTTACCTAACATACACTTTAACAAATCTGAAAGAATAGAATGCATACGAAGTATATGTTCTCAGAATGCAAAGTAATTAAGCTAGAAACTATTAACAGAAAGATATCCCCAAACAACACATTCTTAAGAATCCCATGAACCAAAAAGTCTCAAAGAAATTGAAACAGAAAACAGTAGGAAAAATAATGAAATCAAAATTTAGGTTTTTTTTTTTTTTTAAAAAAAAAAGATCAGCCAAGCTAATCAAGAAAAAGAGCAGACACAAATTATCTACATCACAAATTAACAAATGGCCATACTACTAATCCAATCAACAATAAAAAAGATAAAGATATACTGCGAACAACTGTGTCTGCAAATTTAATAATGTAAATGAAAGAAACTAATTTCTTAAAAGATACAAGCAACAGAAATTCACAGAAGAAATAGATAATCTGAATAAGACTATAGCTGTTAAATAAATTGAATTAATAATCTTACAAAAAATCTTCCCCCCAAAAAAGGATTAAGTTCAGTTAGTTTCACTGTCAGATTTCTACCAAACATTTAAGAAATAGTATCAGTTCTCCACAATCTCTTCCAGCAAATAGAAGCAGAGAGAATACTTTCTAATTCATTTTATGAGGCCAGAATTACCCTAATACCAAAACTGGATAGAGACATATATAAAAAACAGAACAATATTGCTTGTAAACACAAATGTACAAGTCATCAGCAAAATAGTAGAAAACTGAATACAGCAATGTATTAAAGTAATTATAGAGCACATCCAAGTAGATTTTTTTTTTTTTTTTTCGGTGTGCAAGGCTGGTTCAACATTTGAAAATCAGTCAGTCTAATCCACCATATTACTAGTCTGGTCTCCTGAAATACTGAATGGATTTTGGAGAATAGCAGTGATCTACTCAAATACAACAAATTAGTAACTCAAATTGTAGCTAGTTGCTGTGCCAACTGTGGTATATTTGCTAGAACAGATTAATATAGCCTTAGATGCATATTTGTAACTGATCTTGTTAATTTCTATCCCAATCTGGAAGACAGAATAGAAATTGTTTACATTCACTTGGAATGAACAACTACGTACATTGTTTGTGGGCTCTGTTAATGTTCTCACTTACTCTAAGAATATTGTCCTAAGGGACTTGGACACAGGCTATCTGGACATTTTATAGAACATCACATTGGTTCTCTATTTTGATGACATTATATTAATCAGACCACATAAGGAAGAATTGGTAAGTACATTTTGTAAATCTAAAATTAAAAATACATTTAAAATTAAAAATTATACTAGTCATAATAAAAATATTTGTAATACCTAGGGATATACTTAAGGAAAAGATACAGTACATATTCAGTACATACGGAATTTTATTTCAAGTCACTAATAAAGACATAAATAAATAAATATGCACACCATGTTCATAAATGGAAAAAAAAAAGTATTTTAGAGGTGATGTCAAATCTTCCCAATAAATA
>NW_006442107.1:18809143-18870897 GCF_000325575.1 Pteropus alecto | reverse complement strand
AAAAAAAAAAGTATTTTAGAGGTGATGTCAAATCTTCCAAACTATAATGTATAAATTCAATTAAGTCCAACTGAAATTTTGTATGTGCATGTGTGTGTGTGTGTAAAAGTTTATGATTTTATCTTAAATTTTGTATGGAATTTTTAATGGCTAAAAAAAATTGACAGAAAAAGAATCAGAGACAAGAATTTTATTCCAGAAATAGGATAGATTATAAGGACACAACAATCGAAAAAGTATGTTATTCATAGATAGGAGACTAACTCATGGGAACATGATGAACTGAAAAAAAATGCATTCAAAATAATGATGCTGAAACAATTGGTTATAGGCACATTATAAAGGAAGGGATTGCTATATTAAAGTAAGCTTGATATATTAAAACGTTGATGAAAACGAAACTTATTTTCATAAACAAACTAAAATCAAATTTAAAATCAAAATTAAAAAACTACAGAATTGGAAAGGATATATGTAACATAAACTGATAAAGGATTAAGATTCAGACTAGAAAAATACATCCCACAAGTCACCAAAGATAAAGAATCAAGGAAAAAATGTAAATAGGAAAAATGAAGAAAAGAAAAAACCTTATGTCCACTGCATAATAAACACGATCATGCAAATAACCACACTAATTCAAGTTAAAACACTAATGTGCTATTATTTTGGCAAAATTTAAAAAGCTGAAAATATCAAATGTTTGTGATAGAAACTCTCATACACGTCTGATGAGCTTATAAAATGGTATAACAAATGTTATAAATGTCCATATCCAATTAAGATGATCTATATACCATGCAGTCTCTCAATTCTATTTCTAAGAATGCAAAGCAGTAATTTCCAATCCTGGGATGATATCAGAATCAATTGGTGAACTTGTAAAAACACCAATCTCCCATGGCATCTCAATTAATACAAAATCTCTGGGGGTGGGCTTGGTCTTTAGAATTATTTTTGATTTGTGAAAAGAGACATGAGGTATTGAAGCATTTAGATAATGCTGCAAAAAAAAAAATGGTAAAAGGATGTCTCCTAATAATAAATATATTTTTGGCTTATTCACTCACTGAAATATAGTAAATCAATTAAAATAAGTAAATGAAAGCTACATCTATCAATGCAGACAAATCTAAAAATATAATATTGAGTAAAACAAGTGAATTATTTTTGTGGATACTTACATATGTAGTAAAATAATAATAACTAGTCTGAAAATTAAAAATGTTTAGAATAACAGTTGTTTGAATACCTGTTATCATAGAAGCATAAGTATGGTAATAGATGTGGTATATAGGTGATATATTTGTATTTTACTAGTTTCTAAAATCTTTACTAAAAATTTGTAAAACTATTAAGGTTCAATAAATCTAGGTGCTAAATACAAAAGTATTCTTTATGTCTAATATAAAGGTAGGTACTAAACATAAGGGTATTCTTTATATTTAACACACGTGAACATTTTCATGCACACATTCAAAAAAACCTCAGATTTTCTGCAAAGATCCCTAAAAACTGGGTAATGAGACAAATATATTTCGTGAGGGAATGGTGGTGGATAAAGGGCTATAAAACATTAGAGTGGCCAATAAGGCAGGTATGAAGTGTACAGTAAAGCAAAGGAATATTCACAGCTTTTCTTAGAAATAAGGCATTTATACTATTTTCTAATAACTCGAATAGAAATCTGCTCTCAAACCAGAATAAATGGCAATTCATATACACTGCGATATCAGGGAGAAAAACTGTATTATGCAAACAATACTATTCAGTGATTTCTTAGTAACAACTACGAAGAATACAGTACAGGATGTATGAGATAACTGGATGTTTTAAACAAGGATGAAGGCAATGACTATTGGTTCTAATGAGAAAATGAAAGACAGAGTTGAAAAAAATCTGAATTCCTTAAATCATAGGTATAGTTCTTTCTCAGAATAGTCAATAATCTCATGGTAAATGCTAATGGATCATAAAAATGGAATAATTATATAAAAAAACATTATATGTTTCCTATTATTAAACTTTTTGAGAATGATTTATTTCTGGTTTTGGTTATCATCTATTTAATGACAATATTGCACAATGATAAATTAAGAAAACTTTAGTAATGAAACAGATTAATACATAAGAGAGAAACAAAGATTTGGTGGCTAGGAAAACTCTTCTCTAATAGATTTTAGATAAGAGCATCAGAGGACTTTAAATAAAATAACACAAAGAATGATTAGCAGAGAGAACACAAACCTAAGACAAATGCCTCAGTGACTTGCCTGGAAAAAGGCAAAGCATAGATTGTAACTTGAGATACTGTACATTAATATATAATTTTAATATGCAGCCCAATGGAAACAATTTGTATGTTATAATTGCTTTTCCAACTGTCTTTCATGAGATAAATACACAACCATTAACAAAACTTTAATGTATCACATTTTTTTTTACTAAACAAATTTGCTTTACAATATTGCTTAATCTTTCTAAGGAAATGACGAAACCCCTTATGCTGCATTAAGCGCAAAGAATTGGGAATATTTGAAGTTTTAATTTTAGTATGAAGGAATACTTCATAGCAGTAGCTAAATTAATGACATTGTTTTCAAATAGTTGCCACACAATAACTTTCTATTATTAAAATTATTAATTTTAGTTAAATTAGGTCTTGGTTTGTGTGAAGCTAGCTTTGTGGTAATCAGGATGAGAAATGACAAGAACACAGGAAGTGCAAAGGGAGATTAATGTTTATACTGAATTCATCTTATGTTAGTGCCTATCATTTCCAAGAAAAGTGGGAAATCAATCTATTATATACAAATAGAAATGCAAAATAAACATGTTCTTCAGCCTCTAGGAGAAATAGATAAACTTCGAGATGTATATGTAAATATTGAAGGAAAAAACAAAAAGGAAAATAAATATATGTTTGGATGAAAAGTTTTTTCAATGGGCATGAATCTGGGCTAAGAGGGCTTTGAGGTATGAATATAAATAACCAGTGATTGATATAAAATAAAAAAGAAATGTTATTTTGAAAATTTCTTGCCTGCTTGATGTGTGATATACTACATAATCTGACCCGTTTGCACTTCCACTCTAATCAGCACTACTGAGGTCCACGTGATGTGTGTGGTAGATCAACTGATGAAATCCCTTTTGCCAATTAAAACAAATCAACATGAATTCCTACCTCCACCTTCACCTTCGTATTCATGTGAAATGATCTTTACCACTTTCTTCACGGGTCAAAATTTTCCTGTGCTCTAAGGTTAAACTCAAATACCAATTACTCTAAATGCCTTTCTGAACAACTTTCACTTAGAAGAAATCTTATTTCTGATAGAGCATAATCAGAATAATGCTGTAAAATTATGCTCTGTTGAGTATAATAATTTGGTTTTATTTATTTTATTATTCCTGTCAGCAACCAGGCCACACTGATCTGTACATAAAAATTTTTAATAAATAAATTTTTAAGAGAATGAGATATTTTAATTAAATAAAAAATATTTTTACTTGAGGTTTAAAATACAGAAGAGTACATAAAATCACTTTTAGTCTAGACTCCAGAATTATAACTGCTTTATATTGTTTTTACAATTGCTTTACTATTGTAAATGTGTCGCATAGAGATTTGTTTCTTTTCTTTTGGCATAAATTACTGAAAAATATTTGCTCTCTCATCTTAGTTGTGGATTACTAAATGAGTTGGAGGAAGCAGAGAAACTGAAGGCAACTTGCGATAAATGTGCCTCATGTTTTTATATGTAAGATATTCTTTTAAGAAAAAAAAACCCTATGTTTTTAGGTCAATCATTTGAATATAGGTAAGGTGTTTTTCTAAATTATTTATGTTTATACCAGTTTGTCTCTATTTATGTTTTAGGTAAATAGGCCATAGAAATAGCATTCAGAATCTTCAATGAGCCTAAACTTATTTCCTATAGTTTCAGGGCAACTACTTTCTGTTTGTATGAATATATACTCAAAAAAAGTCCATTTATTAGAGCAAAGAATCAGAGAAAGAATTCAGGGATAAGTTCAGTACCACTTCTATTAAAAAAAAAAAAAAGATAGAACAAAGAAAGATGAAGAAACATCACAAAAGTTACATTCAGTCAAGCTGTGGCTCTTCTGATTCCCAACTCTTTCTGCTCCAGTGGGCTGCAGATCATTCATTCAAAGAAATGCTTTTCTTATTTGTTATTATCCATTTTTATTCTCCCCCCCCCCCTTGGTATTGAGGGGTAAGCTCATTCACACTCATAGCTATCTCATGGATATCTTTTCTACGCTACAGACCAGCATAATATTGAGATTAATAGTGAAGGTTCTGGAAGCACACCACTTAGGTTTGAATCCTGGATGTGCTCACTCAGTTTTGTGATATTATTCAAGAACATATTTTATAGGGTAGTTTCCAGTATTATATTTAATGCAACAATATATTTAAAAGTTGACTTATTCACATGAACACAGCTACTGATAAAGATGATTATATATTTCTGAGACTTCTTTTATATCTAATTTTACAACAATTCAACTGTCTACTTCCTTAGAATATCCTTTTAGTCGGTCTCATTTTTCTATTACCATAGTCAATTCCTTGTCTTAGAGAGTCTCTATAATTATGCCTAAGTTGACAAAATCTAACTTGTCTCTCTCCTGCTGTAAGAATACTCTTTTTTTTTTTTAATTAAGTTTTTTGAGGTAACATTGGTTAATAAATTATATAATTTTCAGGTATACATTATCATTTGACATCTGTATATTCTATTGTGCGTTTACCACCCAAAGTCCAGTTTTCTTCAGCTACCATATATTTGATCTCCTTTACCCACTTCACTCTCCCCTAGCCTCCTATATTTGACCTTCTTTACGCAGTCTACCTCCCTCCTCCTCCCCCATCCTACTACTAACCACTATTCTATAGTCCTCTGGTAACCACTAGTCTATAGTCCAGGTCCATGAGTCTCTGTTTGTTTGTCCTGCTCATTTGTTGCTTTTATCACATATAAGTGGTATCATGTGATTTTCAACTTTTTCTATCTGGCTTATTTCGCTTAGCATGATTATTTCGAAGTCTATCCATGTCGTTGCAAATGGCAATATTTCATTTCTTCTTATGGCTGAGTAATAAGAATACTCTTTTTAAAATGTATGTTTGACATCCAGTGAAGATATAACAGGTGATTCACATTTTGATACTTTACTCTTCCTTAAACACTTAGAAATGATATATGAAATATGAATGAGAACACAAAGAGGCAAAGCTCATCTTTAAATAAACAAACAAACAAACAAAATAAAGGTAAATAACTTGAAGGATTATAAAACGAACAAGAAATGCAAAGCACTGAGAGGGGCTGACATGGATCTCCTGGTTTTTAGACATGAAAGCTGGAAGGGAGTTTGAGGCTATTGTTGAAGGTCATTCTTATAGAAAGGCATTGTGGCCTTCATAGGGGGTTGAGGCAAAGACATTGCTCCTTCCTTACAAATAGGTATTAAATCAAGCTATCAACTAGTTTCTTATTAATTATTTAAATATCTTCAGTGTAAGCACAGTACAGGAGGATGCAAATAGTATTATAAATTTGACTCTATATTGGAATTAGAGATATGAGACGAGGGCAAACAAGATATTCTGAAAAATCTTCTCACTTTAACAACACTCAGAAGTGCTGGATGTTACATAATAAATATCCTTCAAAACATATAGTGTGTTCTCGCTTTCTATTTCTTTCTCTCTCCGTTTCTGTTTCTCTCTCATACACATACATACGTGCAGATTTGTGGTATGAAGTTACACTACATAAATGGTCCAGGAAATCCATAGTCGAAAAATAGCTTGATATTTTAAACGTATAAACGTAATGCTACAATGAAAGACAAAGAAGTTGAACACATGGAAGTAAGGTTAACAAACATGGAGGACAGAGTAAAACAGTATAAAATGGGTCTAACTGGATTAGCAAACAAAATACATTTAAAGTAATTATAATAAGAAAAGAATAATTTTATTAATTATTTTCTGTTTGTCTTGTCATTTTTTGTTCCTCTTTTCTACTCTTGCTAACTTCTTTTTGTTTTATTTTTCTTCCTATTGTTATGCTTTAATTTTTTTTTCTTTCATTAATTTTAATAGATATGTATCCACAATGGAATATTATTCAGCCATAAAAGAAGGAAGTCCTGCTGTTTGTGACAACATGAATGAATCTTGAGGGGATTTTGCTAAGTAAAAATGAATCTTGAGGGGATTTTGCTAAGTAAAATAGGTTAAACAGAGAAAGACAATATTGTATAAGTTTCTCTGAGTGGAAAGTTAACATATGGGTTGTGTCATTGCACAGGTTTATGTCACTAAAGCTGGATACATTCTCGAAGAAGACTGAATTCCTATAAAAACCTCAAGGACATTTTTCACAGAAATTTTCAAAAAATTCAAAAATTCTTATGAAACTCCAAAAGGCCCCTAACAGCAAAAACAATCAGGAGAGGGGAATGGTTATATTCTATTTGGTGAATTATAGAAGGATAGAAACAGATTGAAAAAAAAGTATGGAAGAACTTTGCTGAGTTAAAACAACCTTCTGATTAGCACTTGGTTCAGAAGTCTTTCATATTTCACTCATACATATAAGAAAAATTCCCAAATAACAATGCTATGTAAAGCATTTATTCATTTGTACATTCACTCACTCAGTTACATTACAAATATCCACTGAGTATGTAGTCTGTGCCAGGCATCAGGCTGGATGGAGCTGGAAGTTACACAGATGAGAAAGATACTATCTTTGCTTCAAAGAGTTCACTATCAAGGGTAGCAATGTAAGAAGAGCAAAGCAGCCCATTATTTTATATTATAGTTGTAGTTTTGAGTGAAATAAGTACTGATAGAAGCAGATGGCTTCTAGTCTAACAACCAATCTTTCTAAAAAAACCACCATCACAGTAACACTACCAGTAGTAATAACTAGATTTATTGAGCACTTACTAAAAAAAACAAGATACTGTTCTAAGTGTTTTACAGTTAATGCTAACAACACACTGTAAAGAGGGTGCAATTTTCCTTTTTTCATAGATGGAGACAGTAGTAATAGTCAAGGCTGTTTGATTTTGATAGTTGGGGGAGGGGAAGGGGGAGCTTCGTCTTCTATCATCTCTCTCTCTCTTATCTATCATCTATCTATCTATCTATCTATCTATCTATCTATCTATCTATCTATCATCTGTCATCTGTCATTTGTCTATCTTTGTGTATATCTATCCACTCGGGGCTAGTTGCAAATACATAAATGCATGCACAGCAAATTGTATGTTTTATTTAATACAATATTTCAGAGTCTGTTTTATACAGAGAGTATAATTTAACTGCCTGCTTTTTGTTTACTCCTTTAATGTCATACTCATAAGATCTTGGACAAAATGGTACCCTTGAGTCTCAGGGCACATACCCAGCATATTGCCCTATTCTATTTCTTTAGAGAAGATTTCATTCTTTTGCATTGCATTCTTTACAAATGAAAACCTAGTGCATCATAATTCACTTAACCATACCAAGGATGAACTTGGTATGTTCCTTTGATAGATAAACAACTATTGAAAATCAAATACTACATGTCAGACAAATTACCTCTGTGTAGTGCTCTGCTGGGTGAATTAATTGCCTTTTGTGTGGCTCTGCATGAACTGTCTGTCCACAGTGGTGTATTATTGAGAAGAGAGAGAATAATGGTTTCATAAACCTTTCAGGAAAAGTTTCTACTTGTTGCTTATTTGGAATGCCTAAAACTGAGTCTTGTTTGCTTTGAATAGAGGAAAAATAGAGTATTTTCAGGTAGAAATAAATATTAATACTATCATCACAATAATTATTTTCCTATCTTTTCTACAATCGGTGTTTTTCTCTAGAATACTATTCTTTCCTCTAAGAAATAAAATGTTTGAAAATTATTTATTAATTTTATCTCTTTCATTCATAAAATTGATTATTCAATTCTTTAAAATGACATATGATAGGTTGTAATAATTTTATATTTAAAAATAATGTAAATGAAGAAAAATACTATACAATCTAATGAATTTATAACTCAGAATTATGTAAATTGCTTTCCTGGTAGTTAGTTATGATAAGTAGTTATAGTAAGATTTGAGAGATGACAGTTTTATCATAAATAAAACTGCAGGATATAGTAGAAATCAAAGTATACAAAAATGGCTATCCTATATTTTAAGCATAAAAGATTACTTCTTAGTTTATTAAAACTGATAGAATTTTATCTCGGAAATAAAAATTTATCTCAATCTTAAGGTATCTTGAAGAAAATAGTTAAACGTTAATATTTAACAAGACTATATTTTTTATAACTTAACCAATGTTTATTTTATAATAGCAGGAGTCATTGTATAGGTATATTTTTATATAGGCTTACGTTGATGAACATGCTAAAAATGAATTAAAGCTGTTGAAGCATTGCATTGTAAGAATTTGTAAAATTTCCATAATTCTTATGAACATGGATTCATTTTCTAGTCTTCCTTGGCCTCATTCTTTACAAATGAAAACCTAGTGCATCATAACTCACTTAACCACTGGGAAAGAAATGAAGCCAAGGAGATCATTTCTGAACTTTGTTTTCTGTATGAAGCATAAAGTTAATAGTGCGTTTATACAAAGTAATCTTTAATTTTATTATTATTATTATTACCATATATTTGACCTCCTTTACTGTTTTCTAGTACTCCTTTACCCTCTGGCAAACACTAAACTGTTGTCTGTGTCTCTGAGTTTTTGTTTGTTTGTTTGTCTATATTGATGTTCTATAACATCCCTATGATTTTTATAGTTGATATTATTACTTCAATAATATCATTATAGTTGATATTATTACTTCAATAATATCATTATTCAAATCATTATGGAATTTTATTTACTTTTCCACATTTTAGCAAAGTTAAATTTGTAGTAAATGTGCTTAGAGTTCCTGTAAAATTCATTTCTGCTTAACCAATTATAAGTTTGCTTTAAGTTCTCTGCTTTGTATAATCAAATATATCTGTATGTAAGTTTTCTTCAATTTCCAGAGATGTTTGTATTCAAATTCATGATCTATCTGCCTCAAACAATATATAATTTTGGATAAATGACTTAAACTTGAATCATCTGATTGTAAATCATGGCTGATAATAAATGCTCTCAATTCATAAGCTATTTTGAGGATTGAATCAGATGAGAGATATAAACTGGTAATCAAAGAACCTGGCATATAGAACAAACACATACTTGCAATTATCATAAGGCCAAAACTTTTACCCTAACTCAGAGGGAAGGAAATGAAATTTTTATATTAAATTTTTTAGTTGTAACTTTCTGTATATTTTAAACTGTTGAGAACTATAGTTATTGATTTAGCTCTAGACCTCAGTTCCTCCATCACATTTATCCCCAAGTCTTGAGGGACAAATTTCTCTTACCATGTTTCAAAATTATGCTATTTCCCCATATAATCAGAAACTTCCTCTTCTATGCCACACAAGAACACAGCAGCAAAATATATCATCATTTACAAAATACCTATGTAGTGTGTAAGTTGTTTCAGAGGCAGTTTCTGAAATACTCTAGAGTTAGTTTCAATGATTAAAAGTAGTACACTAAGATAAAATGTTTCATTTGATTTTAATGAATCGTTTCCTAAACATTCCTTGCTTGATTTCATATTTAGAATTGGGATTCTCTGAGTTCTCACCTCTCAGAAACCTTTGTTTAATGATTTCCCAGTCTTATCTACTCGTAAACACACTTTCAGATTATCTGTTGCTTAATCTGTCCTCCTAAAGGAAAACAATAAAGCATTCATAGTGGCTTGCAATCGCTATAAAGAGGCCCTAAATCTTTTGAACAAAATGCTACAATTTCATTGTCTCATCTCCTTATTGGTGCCATAGCCTCCTGTCATTGAGTGCTATTGAACTTGTGTGTCTCAGAGTCACAGATAAGCTTTAAGGAGTGGAAATAACTTTTATTTGTTATGGGCAATAAAACCGGCAACTCCACTGACTACCTAACAAGAAGGCATCGGATGATGCAGATCCCGTCAAGCAGAACACGCATCGAAATAGTGTCTGAAGGGCAATGTACTGAGGCATATGTGGTATAAATCTACACAGTAAAATTATATGGCGATGAGAGAAAATTAGAGAACAAAGAACAAAGGGTAACACAGATCCTGACAATGGGAAATCGCAAACATATATCTTCTAAGTAGTAAACATATATCTTCCCATCAAGATCCTCTGATAATGTCAGTTCAACACATTTTTAATAAAGCAAAAACTGTTTAGCTTCGAATTCCTCAAGCCTTCTCCCTCCCACATGTATGGTTACATATTCATATTTTATGAGTCTTACATGTAAGTTAACTGAATTTTTCTACACCAAATGTTAAATTCTGTATTTTTTTGTTTTGGAGATACATTTATATATATTTCATTTCATTTGATTTAAATTTGTTTTTTAATTTACTGTGTTTTCATTGATGATAGGTCTTTTGCCCTTGTAAACTTTTGTCTGAGGAATGGAAGGGATCTAAAATGTTGAAACACAATGAAATCTTCTCTAAAGGACTATCACAACATGATATTCCCTAGTAACCAATTAGAGCAAATAGCAATTTTCACCATCAGGCATTTCTTCCTACATCTCCCCGAAATGCTCTTAAATTAGTCCAGCCATAACATGTAGTTTTTTAATATAGTTGTTAATGTTTTAAAGTCTTTTTCTAGGAGATGTAACTGAAGACATGCTAAGGAGAATTAACTACGGTGGCTTGAGAACAAAAGTCAAAGATATTTATAAATATGTTAAATAAAATATTTATTGACATATGTTTGTCAAAAATCTGATTCTTATCACCAGGTTAAAATATAAAGCATTTATAACAACAGAATATTAATATGCATATATTAATTTCTCTTAAGTTTCTTTAAAAATATGGAAAATTTTCACTGCACGTTGTCTAAAAAGGCATAGTGAAAAGGGTCTTTTATGTCTTTCTAAATCTTTCTTACTAAAATCCAAGGAGTGAAGGGAAGGCATTTTTATTTGCTTAAATTATTCAGATAATCGCTTAACTTTTTTATTTTACCTCATGAGACTTGGCACAGAATCACTAAGTCCCTTTGTTGTGCAGTTTTCCCTGTTTCTTCTCTATGACATGTCTGGTTTTCTTGACCTCATTAAGTGACAATAACACCTGACTGGGGTTAGAGAGCATAATAACAACAAAAAATGCTTAAAAAGCTACCACAGCTACCTGGAGTTGTCATCTGTCCATGCCTACTTTCCAGTTCCATTGTAAACAGTTTTGGCTGATGATTTTAATTCTCATTTCCTGCCTATCTCCTTGGGACAACTTCCACATGTTACCTCTATAAAGAATACTCCAAATAACTCACATCTGTTTCCTCCATGCAGGTGAAAATTAGATCCAAAAGATTACTGAAATCTAATTTCAAACTTAAGTCCTGAATTTGGCTGGAAACTAACTCGTGGCTTTTATTCCTTTCTGGTCTACAGCTAAACTACTCGATATTTCAAAAAGTAAGCTCTTTTCTTTCTTCCTCGCTTCCTCCTTCCCTCCCTCCTTTCCTTCCTTCCTTCCTTCCTTCCTTCCTTCCTTCCTTCCTTCCTTCCTGCCTCCCTCCCTCCCTCCCTCCCTCCTTCCTTCCTTCCTTCCTTCCTTTGTTAAATCTGATTTTCGAATGTGCAAATTCTGTTTTAATTCCTAGATGTTCAATTCAACTCTTCAGTACTATCTGCCCACTTTGCACACCCTCTTCAAGCTTAATCTCTCTAAAATCTCTGGATATGTCATTTTAGTAATGAGAATTTCATTTTTCAGGCCTCCTTAAAACTGACCCCCTTAGGAGAGCAAATGTTTCAATTAAGATAAAGCTTTTGTCTTCTCTTTGATGATACATCTTCCTGGTTTTATTAATTTATTTTTTCCATTTCCTCTTTCTCTGTCTTGGAAATACTTGAATACATATACAGTTATATAAATTATATTTTTTATATATTGCACAAAAATACAGTTATTACGTGTAGTATATTTGCAAATATAATGCATTTTTAAAATCTACCTTTTATGTGAATTGTTTTTACAGTGAGAAAGAAAAGCCAGAAATTGTTTTGAAATGGCATATTCTATTCCATGAAGTAAAAAATAGTGATTATTTCCTCAAAATAGCATTTAGATCACCTGGGAGCTTATTTAACTAGACTTTGCAGCCTCTTATCCCACTGCATTCTTTATGGAATCTATGTTTCAGACATACTGAGCTGCTCAAACATATCACCCATTGTCATGCCTCCATAACTTTGTTCATGCATTTCTTCAGTTCAGCACATCATTCTCTGATTATGGAAAATTTACTTGTTATTTAAATCTCAACTCAAGTATCATCTCTTCAAAGCAAGTGAAAATTATGTGCTTCCTCTTTATTAAACACAAAATAATTGATTTAAGATTTCCTATTAACATCTTACCAAACTGTATAGGAACATTTTGGAAATCTTTGGCCTGAATGATCGAACCCAAGTTTCTTAACCAACTGATTTGCTCTTAAATTAAAGTTGGCTCGTTCCATGTGTGTCTCCGTTTCTATGTCACTAATCCGAACTGACCTATAGGCCTGGTACTGGGTTTTGCAGTTAGTAAATTACTTAATTCAATTGAAGATATGCTCCAAATTGGAAATAGAATAAATTGGTAGGTGATATATTCTTTTCCTGTTTACATGACTTTAAATATATAATAATCTCATTCATTAACAATTTTTTAGTGATTATTATGTCTAGACTCTGTATGTTATTATTACATTAATAAGATAGTTTCTATACTTAAGAAACTAAAAATATAGTGAAAATAGTAGAAAATAGGATGAGAATTATAATTCAAGAGAAAGGCATAAAATTAGAAATATTCACTGAATATTATAGAAAAACGATATAGAGGCCACTTTCTCACTAGGAATGAAATAGGATTGTTTCCTGGAAGAAATTCGATAGGAATTTGTTTTTAATGTTGAATTTGAGTTGATGAGGTAGAGAGGCAATAAAGGGCATTCCAGGCAGGGAGTTATAGCCCAAGAAAGAGCGAAGTATTAAAACTAGCACTAAGTGGGAGCCACACCAATTATTGACAGTAATTATTTCCATCTTGCTGGAAGTAGTCAGTGGCATGGAATGGTATTGAAGAGATATGCAGGTACAGTAACTTAGAGCGCCTTGAATCAGTTGGTTAAGAAACTTGGGTTCGATCATTCAGGCCAAAGATTTCCAAAATGTTCCTATACAGTTTGGTAAGATGTTAATAGGAAATCTTAAAAGGGGTTTCTCTAATCACAGATGTTTAGCAAATTCTCAGACTAGAAAAACAAATTTAAACAAGTGTCCCTACTACAGGATTTCCCAAGGTTGTAATAAACTAATATGTGTTATGATTATCCAAAAAGGAGATCTAATATTGAGCATATGTATTTGCTCTTTAATGAGCCCCAATCAACAATTCCTGGAACTTTAGTATTGTGCGAGTAGGACAATACTCTTGTATAGACAATGAAGTATCATGAAGGAAGGGGTTTAAATTCAAAATAGATTGCTGTGGTAGTGTTTGGAGAGTGTAAAATAGGTAGAGGGGGAAAAGGAATAGGGTTTTTATTGTAGAATTCCCAAACAGTAGGAAAGACTATACTAGTACTGTAGGAGAAAGAATGAAAAAAACATATTTGAAGTATTCCAGGTGATAAATCAATAAAAATGTGTGGCTAATGAATAAAACAGGAGAAAAAAGTTCAAAAATTTCACTCAGCATTCTGACTTATGTGAACGAGTGAATATGGGGCTTCCAATGGTGAAACTATGGTGGTAGAAATTTGTTCAGAGAAGAAAAGATCTTTTAGACTTGGAAATGTCAATTTTGAACTTTTAGTGGAAATCCAGGTGGACATATCTATGTTAAAGTGAGATTTAGGCCTCAGGAGTTTGGCAGAGTAATCTGGACTGGAAATGGTTTTTGTGAATCACCGTGATACCTGTGAAATTAGAAGTTTTACACATGTATGAAATTATCAAGTTTCAAAGTGATGTTTCTATTGGTCCTCAGTATTTATCCTTAATAATGACAATTATGGAAAGTTAAAGTTGAATTAAATATCATTTCTTACTGGATTTTTAATAATGTTTGTGATTATTTTCATTTTAGAGATAAGAAAAATAAAACAGCACTTTTTCAGAATACTTGTTCTGAATAATATAAACTCTATAAAGAAAGTTTAATAATTACCAAAAATAGATTTGACTTTATAAACCCAGTATCATGGGTTAGGACTTTCATGGTTTTTCATCTTGCTTGTTTGAATCATACATGGAGACCTAAAAATGCCTGCTAATTGCCCTTGTATCGGCAACCGAAGATGGCTAATAGTATTCAATCACTATCAGAAGTATTCAAACACACTCATTAACAGTCACATCTATCGTGGGGTAAATATCTAGTCTCAACTGTGACTCAAGGGTGATAGATTGGTGAAGGATGAGTTACTGGTACCACACTTCCTTCTTCATGTTCTACACTTCCTAAAATATTTAGAAAACCCTTCATATACTGCATTTCTTAAAATATTTAGAAAGTGTCAACTGCGGTAATTTAGATTGAATAGGTTTGAAAATCTCTAATATGTTTTTTCTCATCTCCTTATTTCTACTAGCAAACATCATTGCCATCTGAAACAGGTATGTACAAACTGATCTGATATTTCTCATGGATTATTAGCATTCATTTTAGTTTTGAGAATAAATAACAAAACTTTTGTAGCTAAATAGCTATTTATATGACAAGTAAAGTTATTTTGTTTTCATATTTATACAAAACACCTATAAACGTGGGGTTTTGCATTATAATAAAAGTGACGTGATGAAGAATACACTCAATCTGTATTATCTATAAAAACAAAAAAGTGGAATTGTTTAGAGAAAACAGATTAATGAAAACATTTTATTTCTTATGTCAATTTTAAAACAATTTAAATTATTTATCTATTACTTATAAAGTAATATATTTAAAGATGCAAAACAGCTGATTGCAATAGATGTAGTACAGCCAAATTAAAAATAGAAAAATAAATGGAGAATTAGGGGTAAAAAAAAAAAATTGCTTGAAAATGATATGGAGGCGGAGGTAAAGTTTAATCTCATGAAATCCACTGCAGTTTTTTCTGAACAAGATAGAGAATTAGCATGTGCTGTTAACTACCTTCACCAAGCCAAAATTCAGAAAAAACACAGAAATGAGACTGTTTCTCATTGTTGAACATGGAGCTGTGTTTCCCCACAGATCCTTGGGGATACTGAAGGTGGTTAAGTCATTATATGAGTAGAGTTCGAGGGTCAAAGTTGGCTAAGCACTAATGTTGAAGCTTAGATCAGGAGGGCAGCATTTCTCATTGTGACATTTCTATTTCCCATTTACTCTAGGAAGATCTCTAATGGCCCTATTACACTTTGGGGCAGGAAACCAATAGCAATATCTTAGCATCAATCAACTGGGCTAAAGAGCTTACAATGACAAGCACAAATTGCTGCACAGCCTTGAGTGTTCCTCCACTTACATAATAAAAATATTTAATAATTGTTAAGACATAGTCACCAACCAGGCAGAACAGACAATAGCTGCACTGGTAACCCATGAAGAAATATGCTACACCCTACTCATGACGCATACAAGTGGTATCATGGAGTGGTGGTCATGGAGATCCATTCTGTGCCAACCAATATCTCTTATTGGATAGTAGAGAGGTTTCTAAGTGACGGGAGCAAATGGAGGAGGGCGTGCTCAAAACAACAGCTATTTGAAACATTTTCCAGATTGGTTTAGTTGTCATGGTGCACAACAGCTGAATATGAGCCTTACCTCTGTATCAACCCAACCTCCTCTCAACCTCCGATGAGTCTGCAAGTAAATCAGAACAGATAGAGGGAGCTCTATAAAAGATTAGTAGCTGTGGGAAGTTTCTGGGAGGTTTTCTACAAAGTTACTGGTCTTGTTAGGTGTCAGGGAGGCAGAGAGTGATTAACTCAGTTTGCTACCTTGGAGACATGCTCTCTGCTCTGAGATGTGCTCTCCACCTCCCTCTCTCCTTCCCTTCTAAAAAACCCCCTAAGTTTATTCCCCTGGAGAAGGACAAGTTAAGATATAGATTTTCCATTTCTCCTTACAGGTACAAATGCTGATGTGGCTGATAAATCTCAGAAAGAAAACTGAACCATTTATAGGAAAAGAAGACAAGTTGATGAACCAACATAACAGGAACTTAAAATAAATATCCTAGAATTAAATGACCGTATCGGAACTATAGGATAAAATTAGAAGTTAAATGAACAATTTTTCTTTAATTGTAGAATGCCTCAGTATTTTTCCACAAGATAAAAGTGTTACACATTGATCTATAACATTTGTCTTTTATGGTTTTTATTTCATTCATTGGAAGCCATCTTCCTTTCTTAGATCTCTTGAAGTACTTGGTTACTGTGCTGCAAGCATTATGAAATTGTGCACATTCTTTCAAAGACAAATATCAAATTCACTGTATTCATCTTGACTCTGATGCCACCATTCTTGTGCCTTGCTGTATATTTAATAAATTGTTATTTTAAGGTCAAATTATGATATAATATGTTTTTAATTTTACAAAGAAACAAAATACTCAGTATTAATAGTGCAGAGAAAACTTACAGCAATGTGAACGGCTATGACCTAGTTTACGCATGCACTGGAAATAGCAACTACTTAATGGCAACTACCTGGCAGTGACGTATTTGAGATGCCATTGATTGTTAGATGTTATCTCAGTTTTAAAGAAATGGATAAAAATATGTACATATTAGAATTGATGGCATACAATGTTAGGTTATTAAGTATGTATATACGTGCATAAAGCATATAATGGTTGTAATTTAAACAATTTACTAAGGAGGAAACTAAAATCCAGTACTCTCCTGAAAAATATCTAAAACACAGTTTTCGCAGGTGAGATGAGAGATACAAAAAGGGGGAAAAAAATCCAGAAATGACAATTTGTGTGTAATAGAAGTCTCAAAGGAGGAAAAAAATAAGATATATGAGAAAATATTGAAAGAATTAAGTATTTCCTTGAATTAAAATACATTTGGTCTCAATTGAAAATTTATCTAGAGTTTCAAAATATTATAAGAAAAATAAAAAAAATAACACATTACAAAAGGAAAATGTTACAGGAAAATTTAAGAAGATTATTAAAAAAGATAAATTCTAAAAACGTTGAAAATGCTGATTACCTATGAAAGGATGGTATTGATCTTAAACTTTTCAAGAGTTTGCTGGATGCAAGACAATTTCAGATAAAAACTCTTCATTGCATGCTAAATATTTCACCATTTCTCTCTCTTTACATACAGTTTAGTCATCACTAAGCTTTTCTCTCAGCTGTATCTTCTGATCATCTCCCTGCCCCTTCTCAATGTAAGTGCTCTAGACTACTGCCTGGCACTGCTCTCAGGGAGAGTAACCTCTTTGGTATTCTGGTGAATGTGATTCTCCATCTTGTTACAGGTGGAATTAGAAGTAAAGGGAGAAGAGGAACAGGGAGTAGAGGGGAAGGAGGGAAAAAGGACTTCTCCTTGCCACTATTTAGGTTTGCTGCTTACACAAGCTGCTTTTCTAAGGGCCTGTTTTATTGGCAACAAATTCTACATCTCTTAGGAAGTGGGAGGAAGATTTGGCACCTTGCAGCTTTCTCTTTGATTTTGTATAAACTAGAGAGTTTCAGATTGCTTTGGGGTTTTTCTGTGATAAGGTGATAGGTATGCAGTTCAGGAAGCATTCCCACAGAGAACCTACATGGGATATCAAGATGCTATATCTGACTGCAAATCAACTCCCTGATTCCTAGAATGGTGGAATAATTGGCTGGGGATTTTATCTGTTCTTGTGGCTGATGCCAGTAAGAGAGTGTGTTTATTAACAATTTATTTACAGAACACAGATTGATTTCACTAGGGCTGCATAGCCAGTGACTGCAAAGAGGAAGTAAATGATTTTTTTCAGAGCTTTTAGAAATACACTATTGTAACGGAGTCAGTACACATTGGAAGTGAATCAGCATGTAGTAGTAAAATGATGAGTATTGCAATAAAGAACACAAAATTAAATCTGTCTGGAAAACAAACTAGTTTAGGTTTTGATTTACATATAAACAATATAATCTGTACCATACTAAATTAAAGGAAAGAGGGCACAGATAAAATACAGTCAACCACCTAATTATGCAAATGATGTTGAGGATAATTACAATGGGATTATGCAGTGGTACAAAAGTAAGAGTTGGTTTCATATTACTCAATTAGTGAGAATGATACTAGTGAAAATGAAAGAGACAAATTAAGAGAAAATATTATTTGAGTTTATAATCTATACTACCTGAGTAAAACAAAAAATGACAGGACAGAAGCCAATGATACACTATTTTAACTACCTGATTAGTCTTAATCAAGTATAAATCTGAAGCTCATAGCAGAAAATAAAATCTACAGTTAAATACATGAGTATACAAGTAAATCATTTTATCGTCCGCAACACCATACTTTCAAAATATAAATTATTACCTGATTTAAAAAACAAAATAAAAACATGTATAACCTTATATTTGGTGAGTATTCCAAATACTGGAAGCAGCAGAATGAATGTACATAAAAACAAATGGAAGGTGGTAACCGGCAGTGCATAAAAATATAGCTGTATCTAGGCACTATTTCTTTTTCCTGTGAATACATTTATACTCATCTTGGAGAATGTGCAAAAGTAAAATATCTAAAAGTATTGATAATTTGGCATGAATTATATTTTATTGCTAAGATGAATTGTTGGTCTCTATGATGCCTTTCAACCAAAAATATATATGATTTTAAGAACTAATTATGGGATAAGATTTTGGTTATATCAGGAAATTATTAGGAAAAGACTTGTTTTAGCATTTTAAGTTATGAAGGTATTATCCACGTCTGCTTCATGTTTATAAATATTTGAGCCTTGAAAACAATGTCATGGTATTTTTTTGTAATTCATTAAATGACAAAATCATAATTATTAAATCTCCATTCTTGGCATAATTATCTTTTAAATTCTGACCCATCAATGTTTTTGATAATATGAGTTAACAAAAACACTGCCTTATGAAGAACTTGTAACTTTCTTACAGCTAAGCCAAGTTAAATTTTCTCTGCAGTTCCACAATATGTAATAAACATGAAAATGCATGTACCCTATAACATGGAGATTCTATCTGCTGTTATTTACTTTAGAAAAAAGTGTACATTTACACATTTATTGCAATATTGTGTATCATAATGAAAAATCAAAAACTCCAAATTCCAGTGGTTGTATAAATTGTAGTAGATATTTATGAAGAAATACTATACAATTACAATGAATTATCTAGATATATGAATTAGATCTATATATATCATCATGGTTAGGTCATAAAAACAATGGTGAGTGGAAAAAAAGTTGTAATATGTCACTTGACACACTTATGATAACAAAAGAATATACTTTTCAAATGGTATGTTTGTGGAGATACACACAGACATGCACACACTCACACAGAGATAAATGATACACACCAAACTTAAGATAATAACTTCCTCTGAGGAAGGAAGGCAGAAAGGAGAATGATAACGGGAATAACTTTATATATAAAATACTTTACACCTTTAATTTCAAAAATTTGAAAGAACAATGATGAAGAATAAACACTGCTCAATTATAAATTGTAGAAACATGAGAATTGTTGGCTTATTCTCTGAAATTATCTGGTCTACTTAAACATTTAAAAAATTGTTCTCTTAATCACCACTCGCAAATGAAGGAGACTGTGTCTATGCTATGAGTCATAGTGAACAATATTTTGAAATAGCACTGATATTATAATGATATTATAATGATATTATAATGATCATAGTATCATTTACAAATATTGTAATTATAGTAATAATAGAAATATCTGAAAACCAAACTAAATATGGATAACTTAAAATTTTCAGAGTTAAATTTTATAGAAATAGCGAGTCAAGTTTGACACTTTGGAGGAAGTTAAACAATTAAAAAATGGTGTTAGGTTAGCTGTTGTCTTGTCATTTTTTGTTTCCTAAAATTCCAGTCATCTGTATTGGTGTGTTGCATCTAGAATTGGACTTTCTTGCATTAGAGAGTAGAAATAGAAATTCTTGTTAGAAAGATAAATGATGCAGTCTTATTATTTGTTGTGTAAGACAAAGCTGATGAACGCATGTCCACAAGAATGATTAAGAAAGGGTAATTTTAAAGCCTGTTATTGCTTTCGAACTGGTGTTCTTCCCACCTGCATGACTCTCAAAACACTTAAGGAAATTCTGAATGTCAATGCCCTAAGAAGCAAATATCAAATACTCAAGGTTCTGTCATAGCAAGGTCTAAATGTAACATACCACCCTTCGAAGTGTTTCTTCCCACTTCTGAAATTCTAAGGTGGTATAACAGAAAGGATGGATATATTGGGGGAAAAGAAAGAGGTGTGTGTTAGTGTTTATGTGTTTGGGAAGGAGATAAATGATATCATTTTGAATAAGGAATAAAAATGCTTATTAAATAGTCTATATCAAAATAAGTGGCATTATTGCTAATTACACCAAACAAATTTTAGAGTTTTCTGACCATAAATTTGAGATGGAATGTTAAAATTAATCATGAAGTTGAGTTTAAATGCCATAAATGACTGGATTACAATTGTCAGGCAAAGCAGTTAGTGATGTAACAATCATGTGTTGTTTCTGTGTTGCTTGGAAAATCAGATCCTGATCCACCTGCTGAAGACATAGTATCACTTAGACAAAGTTTGATGATTCAAAACATTTATTTTAATCTGACAGCATCTGCTTAAATTTATGGGGAGTTGAACTGTTAGGGATGATTACTCTTGCCTGAAACCTTGCTCTTTCTTGGCAGTGTCTACTGCATTTAATAATTCAGCAAAATGTTCCTTTATTGCTAAGTTATATGACTAAAAAGTGGAGCTATTTTCCCTTGACTAATTCCAATATTTTCCAGAATTCAGTTTTATGATAAAATTATGTGAAGTTGATAAAAGAAAGATTATACATACAATATATCATTTGTCTCTTTCAAAATGTGCACATGACCTTTTGGAACTGAAAAGCAGATGATCAATAAAACTTTTAGTTTATTTTTATAATTGAATTATGAAATCGAGAAAATATATGCTATTTTCCCCAGGATACAACTTGGTAAGGTACTCAATAATCAAGTAGAGATGTCTGGGATCAGTTACTTTCTATATTTTTTATTTTTACATTTTAATAATTAATGAACTTTTTTAAAATAATTATATTTTCAAGACTTAATATATGATCTCACTAATTGTTCATTGTGTTTTATTTACTTCTTTAAAAAGATAATGAACTATATTTTGTTTACTTTTTGCTGTTTTTGGTGTAATTCTCCATCAGGATCGTTTATTGTGGTAAGAGTCAGTATGAGGGTGTAGTGAAGGCCCAGAGAGCTTCAAGTACTATAGCGAAAGAGAAAACATTGCTGCTCCTTCCTACTTGGGCACCTCCTCCATTGTCTTATGCTTCTAGGCCAATTAGGCAATCTGGCAAGCTCACGCATTAGGCTCTCTGTCTGTAGATAATGGTTAGTTGGAGTCAGTGGGTTTCCCGTCATCTTTTCAAGAGCCTTCTGACTTTTGCTTGTACCAGAAGGTATAAATGTCAGGCAAGGCACTAAGAAAGGGTGTGATCATGGCAGGTGAGTGCAAAAATGTACTTATGAGAAGCTGAAAGACCTTATATTTCTTACTTCCTAAGGCTACGTTATACTAAGCCTGACTCCTGGGAGGCCTTATCTATTTCAGCAAAATGATCTCCTCTCTCCCTAAAAAAGTGATGCTCATTGTTTAGGAAAAACCTGGAGGGCATTTGTTTTATGAGACTTAAAGTTAACTGTCAGAGGAATCTGCTGGATATCAACCAGTTTTAACCCAAATGTTATTTTAGATAGGAAAGATTGTCTATATTTCTATGGTAACACACTAGAGCTTTTAATCTTATTTCCAATAAATTATTTTATTGGCATATTAAAGCTTAAGTAATGTTAAATATTGCACAAACACTTGTACATCCAAGGTTTTGTTTGTTGTTGTTGTTGTTGTTTGTCTGTTTTGATTTTTGGCCACTGTCTATATTTTAGATTATTTCAAGAAAATGTAAAAGCATCATGAGATACAGACTCAGATGACCTTCAGTGAAACATTGTATATATATTCCATAGAATCTGAAGTTAAAAAATTCTAAAGATAAATTCAAAGGATGTTCTTCTAAATATTGAACATTATTTTAATCAAATCACTGTAGTATTTGTCCTTTGTTGCTCCCACCAGGAAATACTAACAAAACTAATTTTTCTAGTGCATGTGTACATGTGTGCATATGTATTTGTAAATGAGTCTATGTGTATTTTATATATTTATGCATACATAAGGTTAGAGTTTTGAGAGTAAATATACTCTAACCCTTGGGTCCTAACCCAGTTCTCATCACCTATTAGTTTCTCCAAACTTGGTATAAACATTTTCACAAAAGTTGCTGTGAACCTATTCACAGGCTCTTCCTTATTCTGGCCTGAGAGATCACTAATTCCACTACAGAAAAGAGGTAGCATCTGCTTCTTATTCCAATCTTACAGCCCATAGGAGCTTCTCTCCAGATAGGAAAAAAACATTGTGAACTAACCCCAACCTCCACTTCACCACTTAGTGTTTGCTTTTGCAAATTTTCCTTTTGGGTCTCCTACTAAGGCCAGGCCACTCTATTACCAAAGAGGCAATTGATCCATTTATATGCCACCTCACCAAGTTGCTGCCACTGTGTAGTCCTCGAGGATCAAAAAGGACAAAGATATAAAGATGAGAGTTTCTTCAATCTCTGTGTAAAGTGCTTAGGAAATTTGAAGGTAAAATTTAGGACTAGAAGGGAATAGATGTCTTACCCACTTGCTTAATCTTCTCATGTCACAAAGTAAAGACATTATTTATTTTTAATAAACTGGTGAATACTTTTTCAAATGTATAGTCCAGTGACTATGAACGCCTCTAATTCCCCGTGTAGCATTCGCCACTTAATAGCGCAATGTAGAAAATACTAACGTGGGGGAAAATAGGAATCATAGAAAAATAAATACTTGATTTAATTTCTCCTCCGCATTTAGGAAACAGTTAATTTAGTATAAAGCACATGAAATCTGGACATAGTCAAAATCACAAGTCAAGTGGAAAATGTACAATTTGTAAACCTGGCTTTTTACATAGAGTCAAAAACAAGCATAAAGAAAACAAACAAATGAAAAGCAAAAACTCTAAAATATTAAGGAGAGTCATCTGGTTAATTACAAGTATGCTGTTCTTTTGTTCAGTGTTAGTAAGACCTGTGAAATATGCTCAAGTATAGCACTTATTGCATTCTGCAATGTTACTTTTTGTTTTTAAAAAGATACACTATAGGACCTATGTGTTCCAGAGTAGAATGCATATTTTAAAATTATGTGATAAAAACTAAAATAATAGCTTCTCAGAAGGATACTTAAGACTGAATTTTGAACAATGAAACTAAGTATTCATCAAAAGGGTTTTCTGTATTTCCTTTCTGCATTTTTTACCTTCTCATTCACTATTCAAACCTTTTTAATTTGTTTTTAATTCGTTTTTATTAAGATCATTAATAACTTACCTCCTTGTCTCTTAATTTGGTAAGAATATTGTAGTATTCATTTTAACTGACGTCTTATAACATTCAACATTTTTGAGTTGTTGCTCCTTGAAATATCCTTCCCCCTACATATCACTTTTGTGAATTTCCTCTGACATTTATGGTTACTCTTTAACCTCTCTTTTGGAAATGTTCCCTGGTGCATGGTTATTAAATACTGAAATCCTTAAAAGTTTATTCCTGTGTTCTTTTCTCATTCTGTATTCTCTCTCTAATGAATCATATCCACACTGCTTCAGTTCCCACCAACATTTGGTTGACTCATACACTGCAACCACCATCCTGGAATTTGTTAAACTTCAAACATTTCAGCTTGGATTTTTCAAAGGTGTTTTACTTAATGTATTGAAAGCTAAATTCACTCCTCGGCCATAAACCTGTGAAGGTCATTCCCATAGGAGTAATCCTCAACACATTTATCTCCAAAATACTATATCCTATGTGTCATTATTATTTATTAATGTTAATTTCTAAATGTTTCCAAATCCATCTATTTACCTGGATTTTGTTATCACCATCCTAACACAAACAGTAGTTCTTTCTAAATTAGATTGAGGCAATATCTTTGTAAGTGATATGTCTGTATTAATTCTTTTCCTCACTTTTCAAACCCTATTACCCACCACAGCTTATGCCACTTCAATAACTTTCCATAGCTATTAGGATAAACACCAATTTCCTTAACATGTTGCTTGCTCAAGGTATTATACAAACGGGTCCTTACTCCATTAGCTTCATTTCACATAGGCTTTTTACTCACTCCCTGTGTTGTCCGCAATTTTGTTCTCTGATGATGTCGTATATCCTTTATGCCTTTGATTGTAAATCTCTGCTTCTACTCACTTTGCCTGGTTTAATGCCAACTCATTCTATGTCTCCCATCTCAGTTCTTACTTCTCTAAGTCAGCTTTCCTTGACCTCTCTGGTGGGCTCAAACTTCTCTAGTATGTGGTTTCACAGCACCCTCCAACTCTCCATAGCACTTATTACAGATATTCTATATATATATTTGTGTAATCACTTATTTAATATTCATATTAATGTCATAGCTCTTAGAAGGCAGAAAACCAATCTGATCCTACTTGCTATTGTTTTCTTAGTGTCTAGCCAGACCTGGCACCTAGTAGGTATTCAAATACTTGTTGACCAAATGAATGACTATAAGAAAATATGCAGTTAAGACATAATCTGGAGAGGTAGGAAATGCTGTGCAGAACTATGTCAAGGACAACAAGAACAGATTAGCAAATAAAAAAAGGGAAAAGGACATGGGCCTCAGTGAGTACAGATTATGGGTTAATATCAAGTTTATCCATATATTAGTATACTTATTTTATTGGTATAGCTATATAATATAGATATTGTAAAGAATATATTTACTATAACATATGTAGAAATAACTTAAATTGTTTAATAAACTGCATGTATAATTCATACCAATTATTAATCAATTTTTTAAAAATTTGTGGTTTTAAAAAATATAAGTAAAATATCTTGTTAGACTTCTAAGGAAGATCTGGTATTTATGCCAGAAATTTGGGCTTTAGAATGAAGAGAATTTGTGAGGAATATCTACTCCCAAGTTATGTACAATTCTCTTTTTCAATTTGGAAACTCAGCATAGCTGAAATACAGTTATTGGTTTTCAGGTAGAAATTGTAAATTTCTATCTCTGAATACATGTCATTTTAAGTAAGCTTCAGTCATAGTACTGAGTATTGTCACTGAGAAGCAAGAAAATGTTGAAGATATGGTCTATATTTATATTGTGCATATACACACTTTATTTCTCTCTTAGAACTGCTTTCTATTCTGTTGTCTTATAGGGAGAAACATAATTTCTGCTATATTTCTACTGATATAGCCACATTTTCTTCTTTTTCTTACTGTTAAATTTTAACAATGACAACAACAATAAACCCTTGAAGTAAGAAAGAAAAAATGAAACAAGAAAATATGGCTTGTGTTTAATTTAATGGGCTTCAAAAAATCATTTTAAATCTATTTGTTCTCCTTTGTGTTACCACAGTGCACAAATTCCGGCAGTAGTCGGAATTAATGTACATCCACGTGTATTACAATGACCCACTGTAACCTAGCAACAGCTAAGTGTGACTTCTTCAGCTTAGTGATTTCCATTGCTGTACCTGGGAGGCCATAGAAAATTCAATTTACCTTAAATTTCTTATGTTGGCAGTTAAATGTTAAGCTCCTATTTACAGAAAGCTCTTTTGTGAATTGCTAGTTTGAATTCAGCAAGCTTCGTTCTCCACAGCAGAAGGGGCCAGCCATTTTCTTTTTTGGGAAGGGTATTAGAAAACAAGTTACTTTTATAACTCTCTCTTCTTCTCATAAGTTTTAACCATGGTGGTTCCAAATAGGAAAAGTAGGAGAGGTGTACATTCGCTCACAAAATTTAGAATGGACCTTTAATTTGTGGAAAGTTCATAATTCTACATGGAACGAATATGAAAAAGAAGCCTTTTTATTGTGTCTCAGTAAAAAAAAAAAAAAAAGCTGACTTAGAGAACTTTTAGGTCAATATTAGTAACCCTTGCCTTTGATACACCAATATGGCTCAAATACTGATATATTTTGATTTTATAAGTGAGGCACACCTGGGAATCCAGAAGATTGCCAATTTCTATTTTAACAAATGAGTGCAATTTTTAAAAAACCTAACTCCTATCGACATATAGTAAAAGCAAAATAAATGTTTACACATCAAAAACTGAGGTGATTCAATTCAAAATTTAATAAGGTCCTTTAAATTTAATACATTTATTTAAAAACAAATCCCATGCTTTGTCCTTGTTTTATTCCCAGAAAAATATTGATCTGTTACTCTGAATTGAGGAAGATTTAATTCAAAAGTCATTTAGAGTTATATATGTACATTTTAAGCCACTTTCTATCTATGACTTTAAGTTGCATCTTTATTGTTTTTTCTTCAACAAAGTATCAAAAAAAAGAAGTAATAACTTTTACTTTATGAATTTATTTATCTTGGTGCTGAAGCACTTTCAACAGAAAGTTTGTTTTAACTTAATTTATCACTGAGTTTCAAGAATAAATGGGATATTTGATTTGGAAGATTAAAAAAGTACATTCCTGAGAAATAATTATGGAAATAATTTTTAACTTAAGAAAAATATGAAATGAAGAAATTTTTCATCTTTTATAGCACTCAAAATTTTAAATTCATATTTGGACTTATATAACTGAAAGTAAATGAAGTATATCATTTGATTCACCCAATTTATTTTACATTGTTTTTAAAATCAGCTTATGACACACTAGGAAATGTGTCTCTTTCTCTTTCTGTGAAAAGAAAAAAAAAAATTCCACAAGTAAAGACTTTAATTTAGTCACAGTTTGCCTGTGCATATGTGTTCTATTTTTGAAATGACTATATTATGAGACCTGGAATTTTTCTATTTGAACATTTCTTTTGCATGAATGTCTCTTATTATCAAGATCTCTGCCACATAGCAAAATTTTACATTCATTTTTTTTTTTCTCTTCACTAACTGATTAAGGAGCTTAGATAGAAATAGCCCAAAAGTATTTCCCCATACATCCTGAGGCAAATAAATTTAATCTGGTTATTCTCTAAAATTTTCTTGAGCTTTTGTTTTAGTTAACTTTTAACTATGGCAAAGAAAGATAATTAAAAAAAGGGAAGTTGGAAGTCAATAAGATGGCTAATGATGTAGTGTTAAGTGAGATAATGCTGCAGTAAGAGAAATCTCGTTGATAGGGTAGCATAAACAGTTTTAAAATGACCTAAAAATTGTGAAAAAGTAAAATCATACAAAAATATTATTTGATTACTAATTTCTAAATTAGAAATAAACAATGAATAAGGACAACAAAATAATCCCTTCATTTGGAAAATATAAACCACTTGACCAACCAACCAAAAAATGACAATAACAATATCCAATAGACAAAGGAAATAGACTTCTAGACTTCTAAACAATAGAAGATAATAAAAATGGGAATTATTTAGACTTGAACACAATAAAATCTCTGCAAAGAAAGCCATGTTGGATGTTTCTTTGGAGGAAAATTTATTAAGGGGAAAAGAGGCATCACTAAACCAGGCATTCAACCCGAGAAGCTAAATAAACAAACAAAAAGAACAATATAAAGTCATACTAAGTAGAACTAGAGGTAAATTTTGAAAAGACCGATAAAATAGGCAAAACTAAAAATGATGCTAGAGAAAAGAGAATACAAACAATATTATGCATGAGAAAAGAACGCATAATTTACTTAAGGACAAGTATTCAGCAATCACTATATACCGGATATTGCTGTATGCTCTAGGAGTTTGGCAGCAGCAAAACACAAAATCACTCCTGTTATGGAACTTACA
The DNA here is from genome assembly GCF_000325575.1 of Pteropus alecto. NCBI lineage: Eukaryota > Metazoa > Chordata > Mammalia > Chiroptera > Pteropodidae > Pteropus > Pteropus alecto. Next base: position 18,842,599 of record NW_006442107.1, on the reverse strand, counting down.
GTAGCATGGAGAAACATACAGTAAATCAGAAAATAAAATGAATTATTAAGCTATGTAATATATTAGACAGTAATAAGTACTACAGAGAAAAATAAAGGAAAAGAGTGGTAAGGGAAGACCTCACTGAGAAGTAAAATTGAATAAAATCCTGAAGGAAGTTTATGACTAAATCATCCATATATCTTAGGGACACCATTTTATGCAAATCAAACGGCTTCCTGGTATGTTTGAGGAAAGTCAGAGATCCCTAGAGTGAAATTATACAGGGAATGGTGAGCACGAGAAAATGAGGCCAGAGAAGTAATAAAGCACCTGATCCTATGTGACCTTGTAGGTCATTTTAAGGACTTGTGGTTGACTTAAAATGAGATAGGAAGCCATTGGAGGGACCAAACAGTGGAGAAACACAGTCTGCACAAAATCCAAGTTTGGCTGCTTTGTGTAGAAAACAATGAGACGGCAAGTTCAGAAGGAAAGACAGCAGTTAGTATGTTGTTGCCACAGTGGTCAAGTGAAACAAGTGAGTCAAATATTGCTGAGAAAAATATCTCTTGATTATAGCTACCAATATGGTGACCTCAATGAAAGTAGTTTTAGTGTAATGATTAAGAAAACTCAAATAGAAGAGGACTGAAGGGAGAATTTGAACTGAAAACTAGGAAATGATAATATATCTAAAAAACTTTTTTCAAATAATTTTGCTGTAAAAGGAAAAATAAAATATGCGGTAGTTGAAGGGTAACATTGAGTCTAAAGATTTTTTAAAAAAATAGCTAAAATAATGTCATTTTTGTATGTTAATAGCAAGAATAGCATTGAGCAGAGAATTGATAAAGGAGAAAACAGAGAGGAGCACTTCTAGATGACCTTAAATAGGTAAGACATCTAGGGTACACAATTAATCCAAAATAGCAGGCTGAAACATAGAATCTATGGGCTCAGAGGCAGGTAAGTGGCTAGATATAGTGGTGGGAGGTTGCTGATGTTTATTTTGTTGCTTAGTTTTCCCAGAAAAATAGAAAAAGAGAAGTCAGGCTTTCAGCTAAGAGTATGGATGCAGGCTATGTTTTAGGACATAGTCGAAGGCACAAAATAATTGCCTAGAGTGGTAGAAATGTCAAAGTACTAAAGAGATTAAAGTATGCTTAATATGCCAATTAAGGTTAATGATTAGGAATTTAATATGCAAACAATCAGAGAAATCGTGTGTTTTCTGCAGCCACATTCAACTTAGTGGGTGACAATATAGAGTAAGCAGAGCATTAGAAATAACTAAGATTTGTTTTGGCTAAATGAATTTTAAAATGTGAGAGAGACAGTGGAGTTGAAGAATACACTTGTAATGACTAGCTATGGAATTTAAATTGGAAAAAGGAAAAAAATAAATACATTAGGGTAGTGAGAAATACAGTGAAAAGTTAATAAAATCAATGAAATGAAGGAAGGTATTGCAGAGTTTTACAGATTTGGATGATTTGCAGACATAAAGTACCAAGGGAAGTTTGCTGAAAAGATAAAGAGATGGTAGTTGGAAGGTAGAATGTATGATATTAAAATGAGCAAAGATTTTTAATTATAGGTAATAACAATGCTAAGAACACAACAATGGAAGCAAATATTTAAAAAAAAATATGGAAGAGATAAAAAAGGTAAGATAGTCTACGGCCATGCCACTCTGAACAAGCTTGATCCTATCTGATCTCGGAAGCTAAGCAGGGTTGGGCCTGGTTAGTACTTGGATGGGAGACCACCTAGGAAGACAATGTGAATAGGTGTAAAAAAAAAAATAATAAGGGATTGTAAATTGACAAGGTCATTGCAATCTGTGAGGTTGCCTCCCCTTAAAAAAAAAAAAAGGTAAGATAATGACATGTATAATTATATAAAAATTGATTTGAAAATATAGACGATTGAATTTCTAAGAATATCAACACACATATTTGACTAGTGGGATCCTATATTATTAATTTGACTGAGCAATAACATATATGTAATTAAAAGGATAATCAGAGATAAAAAGAGAACAATATATGTCTGGGTTATTTTATGGGCAGGATCTAACCTTAAAAATAGGTGTCCATTCATAGAGAACAGTTAAATACATTATGGTGCATCTATGCTAAAAATACTATGTAGCCATTGAAAGAATGAGATGAGTTTGTATGACATGAAAGAGAAACTGTGAAAAATGATACATTTTTCAGTGATTCAGTACTATCAGAACAGAGAAGTACAGTTATACAAAATGTTATAATTTATTATTTTGTTTGCTTATTTGGTTTGAAAAATATACAAATGACTTTTTTAGGGGATATGACTTTTTAAAGTTATATACACACTTGAGTGTGAGGAAATTTGGGTTAAAAGAAAGATTCATGTTTTTTAATGAAAACACATTTATAGATATTAATTATTTTACCAAGTACATGCATGTTATTTTTCATGATAGAGCTTAATAAGTCAAAAACTCACAACATATTCTTGGTGTATATATGGTATATATATTTAGATGCCTCTAAATCATGGGATAAGCAGTGATGACATTTAACTGAGAGGGTCTTGGGAGAAAAAATTACAAATATTCTTGAAATTTATTTTTAATTTCTTCAAATAATTTGAAATATGCAATTCTGTAAAATCAAATTGAGTCAAATATTGCCAAGAGAAATGTCTCTTGATTGTAGCTACCAATATGGTGATATAATGAATTATAGTCATTATATAATGAATTATCTATAATTCATTATAGATAATCTTCACTATAATCACTATAATCTTCAACCTATACTGAATTATCTTTACAAATAATATAGCTATAAATTAAAATTTTTCATTAAGAATACGTCTGAAATCCAAATTTCCTTTATATAAAAACCACAGTGAAAAGAGAAGCAACTCAGCAAGATAGTAGTAATTAATACAATAAAAATATTAGAAATATGACATGTAAAATAAATATTCAGGTATATGAACACTGGATATAACTTCAAGCTTTCTTCAGTTATTTAAATGAGAGATTTTTTTATTAACTTTTATAGTAATTTAAATTTAATTTTTGATACTTGATAGTTTCTTCAGTTTTCAATTTTTTCTTAGGTGATTTGTTTATTAACTAAGAGATTTTTTTAAATACAAAAGCAAAGATTACCATTTCTATTACTGCTCTCATTAAGCCAGAAATGAATCTGCGTATGTAGATGCACACCCATGCACTGTTTTCTAGTAGAACAGACAGATATGATGCCTGTGTGCATTGCTTGTATATGATAAACAAAAATAAAATGTTTGCTGATCTTGATGTTATCTTCACAATAAGATTCTCGAATGGCCAACGTAACATGTTAAGTTTTAATGATGTTTTTCAAATACTGAAAATATCTTTGAATATTACATAAAAACCAAGAAAGATCCATGGGTAAATATGTATAGTTTTTGAGGAACCGTATACTTAATGTTGATGTGATTATACTATTTTATTTATTTTTATCATACGGTAGTTCATATTACCTATAGGCAAATAAAGATAAAACTAAGTGAGTAAACTTGGAGTTTCGGAGGAATGCTATGAATGTACAAATGGGGTATTTTAAAAATGAGCCTTTTTCTTCAAGTCTCCTCTCGTCTGAATAAACCGATCACTAACTATTTAACATAGGGTCCTGATATCTCAGTTCTTGGATATCAAGCAGTATGAGCACAGTCTTCCTTGGCATCCTACTTTATCAAGCCCGCTACACAATTTAAATTCTCATGCAAAATGCTTCTGGTCCTGGAACCACAGCGCAGCTTGACCTTCTGTACAGAAAGACACTCCTGACGTCACGACATTCCACTCCCACAGTGTTGCCCTGAACATAACTCGTAAGAAATCTATGCTCTGCCACAACTTCCTGTTTTTACACCTCTCACATCCCTTCATTTACAATAAATCTCCTTCGAAAAAATCATACTTCCTCTTTTGAATTTTCCCACTCTTGTTATTGTTGCTCATTCTGAAATCGTGGTGACTCATTTCAAATAAAATGTATCTTAATTTCTCGTCATTTTTTCCCCTCTCATCTTGATGCTGCTACAGGTTAAAATATAAGATCCTACTGTCTGATATATTAAAATAGAGAATTTATGCTCTAATTTAGAATCTTTACTACTGCTGGACAGTTATCATATTTGTCTCAAGATGGAGTCCTTACAATGCATTTTGCATTTAATAGTCTCATCAAATTTCTTAATACCCTCCCACTTTTTCTTCTAGCAAATGCTCTTTTTTCCTATTTAACAAAGCAATGGATATCATGCTTTGAGTTGATTTCTTGCCTTCACTCATTTATTCATTCAGCTTACTCTGCAAAATATTTAGTATTGAAGAAACAGTAATAGAATATGTCCTTCTCCCTTGACGTATTCAGAGACTGGTGGAAAAATACATATATAAGCAGTAATCTATGCATCATGGTAAATGTTTTGAGGAACTTATGTAGTTCATATGCTGCAAGCACAGAATTGGACATAGAGTAATTGTACCAAAGAAGGTTATATAGATTATGAATATATTTTGGCACATATATTGAAAACAATATTTTTAGCAAAGACATCAGCATGTGAAAATTTTGTAAGTGTTAAAAGTAAAATAGAGTTTAAGAAATTGCAGGCAGTTATTTATGAGTACATCAGGAAATAATATTTTTAATTGTACATTTTAAAAAGTTAACTCAACAGTATAACATGGTTAAGAGGTTGAAAAATTGGAATAGGGATATCAATTTGAGGATTTTTACAATAATTTAAAGACTAGATAATGATGTCTAAAATAAGATTAGAGGCATTGGAAAGAGAATGCAGAAAAAAAATACTGAGAAGCTAGAAATGTAGACATTTGAAGACTGATTATAGGAGATAAGGAAGAGAAATCGATTGATATTGTTGCTATTCTTTGAGAATTTGAATATGGAAAGGAAAGCCAATTTTTGAAGAAAAGATGTTGAGTTCTATTTTGGCCATATTTAATTTGAGGTTAATTTTAAACATTCAGGAGTGTTGTATGCATTTGAATGTTGTATATACCAAAATATGACAAGAGCCTTTCTCCTTCCAAAAAAATCTCCAGTAAAGAATGACTTTGTATTTAAATCCTTACTGCATCTTTCATGTTATAAGAACTTTTTTCAATTACTTTATTTTGAGCATAAAAGTAATGTTGAAAGATGACACATAAGCCTGAAATGACTTCAATCAATGCTAATTTGGAAAACTTATAGAGGTCACCAATAGAAAAGTAAAAAAGGAAGAAAAGAAAATCATCACCAATTAGGCATTATTCCTGGGAGTGTGGCCTCACAGATTTAAAGGACACACATGCCATTACAAAGTAGTTCATTAAATACTTTACAGAAGCAATAGAGAAAATGATTATGTAGCAGAGATCACAAAGATATTCCATGATGAGAGTGAGAAAAAAATGATGTTATACAATGGTTTATGTGGGCTTTCAATAAAATTTTCAGTGACAGTATAATACATGGATTCAACATTGGCCATCTCAGACAACACAGATGATCAACAAGATGATATTCCACAGAAATTTGTGTTACATAAATCCAAAAAGTCACTGTGTTAAACTGAGAGTCTCTGGTGTTGAAAACTAAAGCACAAATAAAATAGTTTCATTATTAGTTTATATAATATGTGATTTTAAATGTGTATGTATAGTACATTAAAATTATAATTACATTTTAAAAATAGTAGTCTGTAGTCTGAAAGTAGAGTATATATTTAAATTTCCCATTGGAAATTTTATCTTTGTGTTTACCTTACCTTTCAGCATATACATGAAATGGTTCTGGAGCTCTCAGCAGTGATACGTACAATATAAATGCCAAATAAGGGTCTGAAGTCTACACCTTGTGCATTGAATTATCAGTCTTTATCTTCATGTAACGTTTACCCTGCAGCTGTGCTCATTCCATGCAATAGAATTATTTCTGGTTTTTATTTTTCCTTCAGCTTCCTATTAGAACTCAAACCTAGCTTCAAAGTCTGATAATAGGGCTAGAACCATTGTTCCTAGCACTTTATACCCCCATAACCAGACTATTATATTAAAAGCCATAATATTTCCAACTATTAATTGGTGTTCTACCAGTGTATTAGATATGTCCCCTCTTGATTCAAACCACAATTGCACTCTTAATGCAAATATAGGCAATGGCCAGATACAACTACTGTTGTGCTTCATTCACAGATTAAAATCCTCCCAGTGTTATGGTGGTCACTGTTGTTGCATAAAGGGGAATGAAACTTAAGGTGTTGTTAACAATCATCATGCAACCACAATGTGGAACCATCTGACACTGTGCAAGTAAGAGCAGAGAAAGACAGAAAGAAGCTCATTCCAAGAATAATATTTTACAACTTTCAATCTAAATCCTGAAGTCTGCCTAAGTTTTTGCTATGTAAGCCAATGAAACGCCTCTATTTTTTAAGCAACTTAGAGCTCAGCTACTTTTATAGGGAACCTGATTCAGTATTTAACTGATATCTAACACATTTAATAATGTATTTAATAATCAACATTCTTCCTTGAATATAGTAATTTTACTTTTTCCATTGTCAAGATAGTCTCCCTGGCCTTAGTCCCCCATCTTCAGCACACCTCTCAGCTGTTTGTATGGATTTTATTACAACATTTGTTGACTGTGTTTCTTTTTAGTAGCAGGTCTAATTTTCTTGTCATGACGTTCAAGACCTTTGTAATCTAGTTCCACTTAAGTTCCCAGAAATCCCCTGCCACTTCTTATAACACTATGCTCTAGCTGTGGTTCCCTAAGTACATTTCTTTCATACCTTTATATATGTTGGCCTCTGCGTGTTTATATATGTTTATATGTGTTGGCCTCTATATCAGATGTCTTTTACACACTTCTCTAACAAGTAAATTTCTACTCAAATTTCAACGCACAACTCAAATTTCAGTTCCACTCGGAATCTGATTTTCCAATGCAGAGTAAATTATTCCCTTCACTCTGTTTCCATTGTATTGTTAGACATTTCACTACTGATTAATTATTGATTATGGTCTTTAATATACATATATATATATATATGTGTGTGTGTTTACTGGATTAGTAGGTCTTTGTTAGCAGAAATTGTATTTTATTCATGTTTGCTTTTTCGAAGACTGGCATAGTACTTTGCAGATATCCGTGTATGGAAACAGAATAAATGCTAGATGGAAGAATAAGAGACAAGAGGGAGGGAAAACAAGAAACATAATATAGCTCTCGTGGAAGAAGGAAAATCTGAGCACAGGAGACACTTTTTACAAATAAGGAGTACAATTAGTACTAATCATAGATGACTGCTTTCTAAGAGATGATTCATGAAATATGTAAATTCCTAGATTCCACTAGGAATCACAAGTAGAGTTTACTATTTCATCTATAGCTTGATAACTAGTAAAATGTGTCTTATTCATTTAAGGGTAATGAAAAGCAATTTAGTTTTAGTTTAAAGATCAAAGCATGAAGATAACCCTAATATCCTACTTTGTAAAGCACACTTGATCAAATAACGTTTTGTTAGCAAGGCATGAGGAAACACAAATGTACAAATTAGCATAAGATTCATGTAGATTCTTTGACAGAAGAAGGTGCTGTCTTATTGTGACATAGACAAATATTTTGGCATAGAACAGCAACACTTTTTTTTTAGGGTTTTCGTTATAAATATAGTTTTCGATAAATTATGAAATATTTTTCAGAAATCAATACCCTTTTTCCTTGTAGTTGCTGAATGTTTTTTTGGATGATTTTTAAGATTTTTAGTTTTAATCTCAAGTCCTAAGGTATCCATCAAGAGAGATTAAAAAAAAAAATGTGCTTCTACTCTGGGGATACCTTTAAGCTTTCCAAAGGACAGCTGGATTGATTAGACCTATAAATATCCTTGCCTGATATCGGAAACTTATACTCACAGAAGAATAATTGGAGAATTGATTAGTAGTCTGACAGGAGCTATTTAACCTCACATTAGCGGCTATGAGCATATCCATGGTATTCAGTCTAGGAGCATTATCCCTTCCAGGAAGTCAAAGCCCAGTGTGGCTCCATCTGCTCAACTGAGTAATATCTAATCTCCAAAAAGCCACTAAATTTGAAATTTAAAAAGTACTATTTAGATTAAATGAGTTCTTATAAAAATCAATTATAATAAATCTCCAAACATATATCTCCTCCTATAATTTCTATTTTGATAAATGGCATACTTTCCCAAAGATTCAACTTTCCCCGTTCATATACTTATCAGTCATCGAACTCTTTTGTTTTTACTTCTTAGTTATGTATCTCTCTACTCTCTATACTCAATTCCTCTATATTTTTACTGTCATTTTGTTAAATTTCTACATTATTTTCTTATATTCATTCTTGTTTCTGAAAATCTATTCTATATTTAACTTTTAGGCATCATCTCAACCTCAAACTCTGCTTCCACAAACTCCAAATGCTCTTCCTTTGAACTTTTCTGAAAAATGGTGTGTGAAATATATATATATTCTGAAGACTTGCATTTCTGAACATGTTTTACGCTACCTTTTTCTTTATTTTTAGTTGGATGAATAAAGAATTCAAGATTGGAAATACTTTTTCCTCAAGATTTTGAAAGCATTTTCTCATTATCTCTTTGAATCTATTTGGTGCCTTAAGAAATCTTATTTCTAGTTTTTTTTTTTTTTTTTTTTGCAGGAGACCTATTTTGGTTTCTCCCTAGATGCATTTGGGATATTGTTCTTATCCACTGTTTTGGAATTTCTTGATTGCACTGGAGTAGATCTATTTTTACATGTTGCGTTTGGTAGTTGCTAGGCCCTCTTAGTCTAGAAGTTTAGAATCTTTACTTGTAGGGAATTTTACTTTTTACTTACTTTATTATTTCCTCCATTAACTTTCTTATTTTTTACTTTTATTTTTAATCTTTTTATTTTTGTTTCACTTTCTGGAAGTGCTATCAAATTTAACTTTCAAACTTTTGAGTGGTTTTGCTTTCAGTTTTGATGCCCTGTTTTTATTTTATGAAATTTATTTTGGTCTCTGAATGTTCCTTTTTTTTATATAAACTCATTTTGTGAATGCAATATTCTATCTTATATATCCAATGATGTTTTTTATTATTTACTTGAAACTTTCTTCCACTATCTGCACAATATGTTTAGGTTTTCTTTTCTTACGTTTGTTTAATATCTGTCTTGGAGAAAGGTTTTGATGAATCTAGAGGTCACATTTAGGGAGAAACACTAAAAAGCTGAGTAGAAGTTGTGCTTGTTATAATTGTCAGGCTGGAGAAATTTGTTGGGGCTATACGAAATATCAATTTCTATGGTGGCTTTCCTAGATAGGATCTCTCTAATCTCTTACTTGCGATGTTACTATTCATGGTCAAATTGGAGATGGTAACCAGTGTTCTCATGATTCAACGTCTAATCTTTTACTTCATTACTTAGTTTCTGTTATGATACACTCCATCATGGATTGAGCCTAGGTTCTTTGAGACAAAAGTACCTCTGGGAGGGGATCTGTAGGATTTAACATCTATAAAAAAATTATTCTGTTGTCAGCCCTATACCACACCCAATTTTATGAGATACCTATGCTTCCATTCTTGATGTTTTATGCTGTTCTTCAGTGTTCCATCATTTCTGTGAATCTTTTACTGCCAGCTTAGGTTTCACTTTCTGTGATCTGTTCAGTTAGATAACTCCTGTCCATCTATATTCTAATAAGTGACAAATTATCCTTTTTTATCCTTTTTCTCTTTGTCCTGGTTAATTTATTATTTTTATTCCTTTACTCTCACTTTATAGAGGTTTCAGTTAAAGCAGTGATAATATATTTATGTACAGTCTAGCATGTTTAACTGAAAAGTGAGTGCCTCTTTTGGTTCTCTTCTGAAATATTATTATTCTACATAAGTATACATATATAAACACATGGTATTCATCCTTAGATTACTATAGATTCAACAACTATCTGTTGAGTGACTACATTATGCTAGGTAATATTTTAGGAAAGTTGGACACACAATTAAAAAAATTCCACATGGAATTTACATTTTACAATTAAGTTGATATAAAAATAAATTAAGAAGAAAAACTTAAAAAAAACCCAGACAGTAAATGTTATGGAGAATGTGAAGAAATTTGAACTCATGTATTGCTGTCAGAAATGTAAAATGAATTAGCTGCTGTGGAAAATAGTATGAACATTCCTAAAAACATTAAACAGAATTACCATATGATTCAGCAACTTCACTTGTAGGTTTATATCCCAAATATAGGAAAGCAGAAACTTGAGGAGACATTTGTACACCATGTTTACAGTAGTATTATTCAAAATAGCTAAAAATATCCATCAACAAACCAATGGATAAATAAAATGTGGTATATGTACACACAATGGAATATCATTCAGCCTCAAAAAGGAATACAATTCTGACACAGGCAAGAACATAGAAGAACCTTGAGAACATTACGCTAAGTAAAAATAAGCCAGTCACAAAAGAACAAATATTTTGTAATTCCACTTATATGAAGTACCTTGTTTAGTCAGATTTATAAGAACAAAAAGTAGAATGTTGGTTCTCAGAGACTAGAAGGAGAGAGAAATGAGGAGTTAATGTTTAAGGAGCACAGAATTTTACTTGGGGAAAAGAAATAGTTCTGAAAATGGACAGTGGGGATGACTGCACATCAATGTGATTGTACTTAATGCCACTGAACTGGATACTTTAAAATGGTTAAAGTAGTAAATTTTATGCTACGTATATTTTTAAACACACACACACACACACACACGAAATGAATAGTGAGGGTAGTTTCCACTGAGAAAGTGTCCTTTGAGAAAATATTTGATAAAGATGAGGGGCTTAGCATGCTGAAACCCCTAGGAAAGGAGGCCTATGTCACAAGAATGAAGTAAAGGAAAGGGAGGTAAGAGATGAGGCCAGAGAAGTAATGAGGTGAAAAGGACTGATTGAGAAGAACATTAAAGCTAAAAACTGTAAATAGATGATTGGATTTAGCAATATAATAGTCACTGTATTATTAGTAGTTATTGGGAAAGGATACTTTTCATGAAGTTGTGGGCTGAAATCCTACTTCTAAGAGATATAGGAGAATTGGAGAAAAGTGTATCCTAAAATATAAAATAAAATGTGAGTCATAAGTTTTAGAGTTAAAAAAGAATTGCCTCCTATCTAATCATATCTTCTCTTAAGAGAAAGGATTAAAAAAAACGAGGAACATTGCAACCGAGCAAAGACAGGTTATAGATTTGTGTAAGATTTTGCAACATATTTACCTTATATAATGATTAGTTATACTCTTATCCAGCATAGAATCTACTGAGCTGGTTTTCACACAGCTTCTTGTTTATTCAAAGAGCATCAGTCGTCTTCTTTTTTAGAGCCTGGATTTGACCCATAGTTTTCCTTTGGGGTTGAAGGGCAAGGAACTATTAAGCCCAAATTTAACTTTACATTTTAAAGGTACAACCAAATCATCATGAGTCTTATTTAATAAAAAATTTCTTTAATTATTAATCCATTTAATGAAAAAATTCCCCTCGTCTTTATTTTTTAGTAAATTAAATGAAATGGCTCCCAAAGTTATTGCTTTATTCAGACTGTATCAGAGTACAGGGTATTGAAATATAATCTACTTTCATCCCATTAGTTATCTTACTCTTAGTCTTCTGTTGTGATTAGACAATTAAACATAAATGATTTTATAATGGATTTACTACAAGACATTAGTGGAGGAAAATTTCATGATCTTAGCTCATTTCTTTTCCCTTAGAAGTATAAAATATTAACTGCTCTAATGCATTTATTTGAATATCTTTCTGTGAGATGATAAAGTTTTTGGTGATAATATTGACAGATATCAGTAAATTTGTTTTTAAATGTAAAAAAAAATAATAATAATAACCTGATAGATAACTAAGGACCTTTACCTTTTTCCTATGCCAGTAATTACCACTACCATATTTTAAACCCTAATCAAGCTTACACCTGGATTAAGGTGATAGTCTCCTAATTGCTTTCTCTAGCTCTAGATTCCACTGCCTCCATTACAAGGTACATAATTCTGTGTGGTTAATCTTATTAAATCACAGTTTTCGACAAATCACCTTCTTGTTTTAAAATTAATGTTTGCTAAATAAGCATTAGCTTCATTAAGTTGATTATGGATGTAGATGTGCATGTATGCATAAAAATAGAAATCTTTTTCTCTACTGCACTAACAAGGCATACTTTCACTAAATTTATAGCCAATTCCTTAAATAGTTCATTTATCAAATAACGATTTTTTCTTTGCTTTGCTTTTTTGCACTTTTCAAATTTCTTGTTGAAATTATCAAGTGCCCATACATGGTCAAGATTGTATATTCTTAGTTTTGGGACTGATCTCAGGAAGATGCATGGCTGAATACAGACTTATTTGAAATAACTATTAAGATTTTATGTGTGTGTCTTTTCTAAATATCATGAAATTGAGTTTGTCTCTAAACAAAAATGCAAAAAAAATACACTGAACTGAATTTTTAACCATGACAATGTAATTTGTCCTCTCACCAAAAGTAAAGCTGTAATAAAGAGAAAACTCAATAGAAAGTATGAAAATTTATGAAACGATTACTTTCATATATTGTATATCATGCAGAGCAACACTCTGATCACTTAAAGAAGGAAAAAGAGATGATTCCTATGACAACTCTGGCTTTCTGTCTGGAGGTACTTCCCAGAACAGGAAAGATGATCCAAAGCAGGACATTGCAATATGCTGAGATGTCAGGTTTTGGGTGGATAGATGCAGCTGGAACTAGTAGGGCAGGCTGTGGAGAGAAGTGAGCAACTTTGAAAAATAACTTCAGAAATCTGTACAGGGGCCCTCCTGTATCTTTAGCTAAATATTAATCTGCACATTTGTAGATTGAAAAATTATGAGATAGAGGAAAATAACAATTGTTGAGAAGCTATAAAATAATTTCCAGAGCAACAGAAGTTGGAGAGGAATTTGAATTTCATCAAGCCAGAGTACAGAAATTTATCTGAATACTTTGAAAAATTATAGAGGTCACAAAAAGATCATGCTTTAATGATTGGGCTAAAATTGATAACTCCTAAAAGACTATAAAAACAAGCTTTGAAAAGATCAACTCGCTGTGGATTTAACCTAAATAAATAAAACTAGCACTCTTTAAAGAAAGAAAACTAAATCCAAACATTCAATAATACAATATTATTCATAATGTCTGGTAACAGATGAAAATTTATTAGAAATACATAGTAGGTTTTTAATGTTTCTGTAAGAAATTACTACAAATTTAGTAGATTGAAGTACGCAAATTTATTATCCACAGTGTTACAGTTCAAAACTATGGTAAGAGTCTTATCATATTGAAATCAAGGCACCCCCCCTTTTCATCTTTAAAGCCAGGAATGAGAAGCGAATTCTTTCTAATGTTGTATCTTTCTAACCTGTCAGAAAGTGTTATTCATTTGTAAGCACTTCTGTAATTAGACTGGGTCCACTCAGCTAATCCAGGATAAATTTCTCATCTCAAGGTCTTTAACTTTGATGGAAAAGTCTTTATCATGTAAGGTAACATATTCAGAGATTCCAGAGGCTAGGACATGAACATCTTTGGGCCAGTGGAAACTTTATTTGCCTATCACATGTGAAAAAGCAAAAAAATGAAACCCATGACCAGGATGAAAATTAATCTTTACATATAACTCTAGAAATGACAGAGATTATTTGATTTCTATTAAATTCATTTTCAGACAGGGTTTTATAAATAGTTATAAAAATTATAAACATGATAAACAATTGTTTAAAAACATCAAAATAATGGAGAGATAATTTGAAGATATAAAAAATAGATTAAATTTAAATTCTAAGGTGAGCTATATAATGTCTGAAAGAGATATTTATTCAAGTTTAACAGAAAAGTAGATTTATAGTAGAAAATATTCATGAATTTAAATGCATAGTGACAGAAACTATCCAAACTGAGACTCAGAGGTAAAAAGAAAAAGCTTTAAAAATGAATAGAATTTCAAAGATTTATGACACAATATCAAGTGGTTCAATATCTGTGTAATCGGAACCCTAGACAGAAAAGGGAGAGAGGAATAACAGCTAAGAAAAAACAACTGAAGAATCGCCATAATGAGATAAAAAGTATAACCTCCCCCCGCCTCCCAAAAAAACTTGTTGAGGGTAATAATAATAATAATAAAAATATGCCAAAGTATAAAATAAGCAAATTGTTGAAAATCAGTAATAAAGAGGAATAAAAACATAATCAGCTAAGAAAGGTAATTAATACAGATAATGATTATAGAAGCATTCATTACAATCTACGTTAGAAAGCAGTGGTAAGATATCTTTAAAGTACTGAAACAAAGTTACTGTCAAGCTACAATTTTTTTTTCAGTGAAACTAAAGAGGAGGAGAGACCTTGTCTCTATATATTTGGAAACCAAACACTGAAGTTCTAAATAAATTTCAAATTAAACATCCAAGTTCAAAGAAAAACTCTCAAGAGAAATTAGTAAATATTTTAAACTGAATAAATCAAAACTCAACATATTTAAATCTGTGAAATGCTGCTTAAACAGTGTTTAGAAGGAAGTCTGTAACATTAAATGCTTACCTCAGGAAAGAAGAACTGTTCACAATCAAGAACTTAAGCTTACAACTCAAGAAACTAGAAAAAAAAAATTGTAAGTTAACACAAAGAAAGCAAGAGAAAGAAAATAATAAAGATAAGATCAAAGGTTAATACAGTAGAAATAGAAAAAAAAGTCGTGTTATAGCTATGAAACTATAAACTAATTCTCAAAGATCAAAACAATGAGGTAAAAAAGAGAAATCAGAAATTGACAATATAGATTGAGAAAATTGATATCACTATTGATTCTACTGACTTTAAAGGATTAACAAAACCACCATTATTTAAGAAGACATAATTATCTACCTAGAAAATTTGGGACAAAAGGGGGTCTAGTAAAGTGATTAACTTAAGGACTTTGCGATGGGATTCTCCTGCATTAGCCAGTTGGGCCCAATGTAATCATAAGAGTATGTGAAAGGATGAGGTCAGGTGATATGCCATGAAAAAGACTGCACTGGCCATTACAGGTTATGAAGATGGAAATGGGCCACAAGCCATGGAATGCTGGCAGTTTCTAGAAATTGGAAAAGGCAAGAGAATGGGGGCCTAGAGCTTTAAGAAGGAATGCAGTCCTGCTTACAGGAATAGATTTTAGTCCAGTGAGACCCATTTTGGATTTCTGGCCAACAGAACTGAACGTTAATAAAACTGTGTTGTTTTAAGGCAGTAATATTCAAGCCATTCATTTTTTTTTTATTTTTTTATTTCATTGTTACCTAGCAAAACTTTATATAAATGCTTTTCTTGCAAGAATTGTCTCAATTTGATTTCAGGAGTTCATATTAACTTTTTCTCTGGGAATTTTCTTTTCTTAGTTGTTGTATTCTGGGCCATGAAGAATTTGCCTAAGTTTTGGGCAGTGAACTCCTTGATATTGTGGCAGTAAGTGTTAATCTAGCCAGAGAATTCATCCTGGCAGGAGAGCTGGGGTTGTTTGAAATGTCTGGATAAATCCTACTCAGAGAGAGGGGGTTCTCCTTGACTCTGTCCTTGCATAGTCTCCTGCTGGTGACACTGCTGATACTGATGTTTCTACTGCTGCAGTTTACTTGTGTTACTACGTGTTATATTTAATTATATCTTGGTTCATTTTATCCATTCTTTTCAGCAGCAACTTTAATGCACTAATATTGTGGTAACTAGTTATAGCAGCAGTAAGAAACTAATATAGATATTTTAGATCACTTTGTTAGAGAGTTATTAATCAATATAGAAATAGATTTTAAATAAGTAGTAGTGTGTTTTAAAGAGAATGTGAAAACTTTTTAAAACATTTAGGAATATGATGTTATTCCCAACTACTTACTTGCACAAGGAATAGAATTTTTTTTTAACTTGTTTTTGTTAGGATTTTCGTTTGTTTGTTTTTTATTTATTTGTTTGTTTGTTTTGATATTAATTTGAAGAGAAGTGGATAGAATTTTTCTAGAAGCAGATAGGTGTGGGATGATATTAAATGAAGTATATACTATTGAAGCAACCAGAAATCATTCTGAAAATTTGAGAAATATATGACTATTCTGAGACAATTATGTTTGAAAATAAAATTAAGGGTGCTTTCACCATAGCATATCCTACCTACTTATGTTATACAAATCCTAGATTTCAAACAGTTATGTCTATTCCAGAAGTTCCTCTGGAATATAACTGGTTTGGTTTATGAATCAAAAGGTGATAAATAGTAGACTACTATTTTCTGAGTTCTTGAAAAAGAATTTTTAATGTGTCACTATCATACAGAGAATCTTGAGCAGAAGAAATATTCAGGAAACTAAGTGAAACTCTGTAGCACTAGCCAAATTTAAAATAAATCCTTAGCCACCTTTGTGTGCAATGGATTCTTTGCTGACTGCAAAAATACATCTTTCAGATCTACTTCAAGAGCACAACTGTCTTCCCAGTTGATTCACTGGGAAAATCACCACTGCCTTCCACTGGAGGCCAAGGTTCCCATGGGCTATTTCCAGCTAGTGATTGAATATGGCAAGGATATTAATGTAAGTTGGTGACTGGATGGTCAATTTCATCTTTAGAACTCCACTGATACTGCTGAAACTTTCTTAGAACTACACTACAGTAAAAGACTTTCCTTTCTTTCTCTTCTCATTCACAGAAGTTAGACCTGCATCATCACCTGAAACTCCTCAACCTCTTTTAGCTCCTTTTCATTCTTGCCCATTTCACAGATGTTTCCCTAAAAAAATCTATTCCACTCCGGGTGAATGATATTTAGAGGACCTCACCTAATGTATCTCCCCACTCATCCGTCCCCCAATCATCTTTGAAATTAATAATAATAATGAATCAAATGTTAAAATATTTGTAATAACCACTATAGTAAACACAATTAAAGACATGAAGTAATAAATAGAGAAAATCCAAGATGATGACAAACAAAATATGATTGGAATAACAAAGAATTTCAATGAAAGAGAGTTAAAATAGATGGTGAATGTGTAATTGCATGAAATTTTGTTTCTTCATATAGAGCAATAGATATGTCAGGAGGCCCAAGTTTCAACTTCTAATTCAGAGAACTGTGAGCAACAGGCAATTTAAGTAGTTAGATTCAGAGCACAAGAGTTAAAACAAATGAAGAGTTGCACTGGTGGAGTACTCTTTAGGCAATTAAGTCTATGAATAGCTTAACCAATATGAAGACCTGAAGGTCTAGAAGAAATCGAGCTTTCTGGAATAATATTACAAAAGTATTATGGTTGATGACATATAAAAGTCACCATAAAATCACCAAATGTCATTATAAAGTGGTACAAAATTAAACTTATAATTCTCACCTGTAAAATTCCCAATGTTAACATTCTTGATTTTCTTCAATCTCAATGCTTCATATGTGTAGATATAACACGCAATAAACCTGACTTGTGATCTGAACTATGTATGTGTTCCTTAAACAGAGCTTGCCTCATTGCAAAAGTACTGGTCTTCATTTCTTACTTATTGACATGGAAAGGGGATTCTTGTTTTTGTTGCTGAGGTGGTACCTGGCTTTCTATTGCCTACAATTTATAACCCAATTTTATCTTATGACTTCTGTGTTGGTAGAGTGCTCTTTTTCTTACCTTTATGAGGAACATTCCATTTCATTCTTGCCAACAAGGCAAAACTTACCTCATTCAATCCTTACAAGATTTAAAACAACCAATCTTTGTTTTCACAATGCCATTCTCTGTGCTAGACATTTAGAAATTCATCAGTGAATTTTTGTGATGTTATAATGGCATATGTGTATATACTTAATCTGCATGACACACTGATATATCAAGTATTACATTCTAATTGCACATAAAAAAATGAGTAACTAAATTTAAATGCTTTTTTCGAGATCACAAGTTAGTAATGCGAAGCATGGGATATAGCTCCTGGTTGTCCTATGGCAAAGGCAATGTTTTCTCCACTACATCAGGCCTCATTTTGATATTTGCAAAATATATCACACATATTATGGTTGAATAGATTTATGATGTTTGCTTTGATAACTATCATAATACAGAACAATTTTTTTTAAATATTAGAAAAATTAGACCTATAAAGCCTGGGTTCAAATTCAGGTGCATTTAACTGAGTGACGTAATTAAATATTTTATAAATTTTCCTAACTCTGAGGGACAGCCTAGGTATATCTTGAAAAAATCAACCATGTGTTTCCCTTATAAGAATTGTTTCGATCTGTTTTTCAAGTTTTTGACACTTTTTTTAGGGGGGCAGTGAAGGGGGTAGCAGTCAGCTAACAAGCATATGTACCTAATCCAGAAAGGGAGGATGACAATTTAAAGTAACAGATTTTATGAACTTGTCTGTTAGACTTCTTTAATATGACAGAAATCTTTCATTTTCACTGGAAAGCACAACGTTCTGCCTATAAAATCAAGTTTTTTATTTTTTAAATAATTCCATACAGATAGCTACAGCTGTCAGAAAATATTGGCGTGTGAGATGTTTCCTTAAAAAATGTTGGGACACTGTCAGTTAATGAAGGTAACTAAACATCTTAGATGATTACAAATATCACTTTGTCACATTATCACTTTGCCACATTATCAGTTACACAATTTATCATTGCTATCTAAAACAGATTGAATAAAGCACATGCCATTACATATTTTTGCTTTACATCATTAGTGATAGAGAATGAATTTGACGAAATGTCTTTAATTCCATAATAAGTTGACCATGCATTTCAATATGACAGTGCTAATAGATAGATATGGGTAACCTACTCAAGTTTAATACTTTTAAAATATTGAATTTTAATTCAAACATATTATTCATGAAAGACAACATGCTGTAAATTATCTGTGTTCAAAATCTACTTTAGTTTTAAATTAGAAATATTCAAACTTCATTAATTTGACCATGTTCTTTAAGATACCATTACGTTATTTCTTTGATAAAATAAACTTTATTCTGACAATCCAGAAAGAAATTATCTGTAAGTAAAGGACTTATAAACAATGAGATTTTAGGCAGTGTTAAATTTGGGTTTTCGCCTTTTAAAAGATGTTTTTCTGTCTGAATTATATGGAATCAGCATTATGTATAGAACCTTAAGATCAATCTTCTGAATTAGAAAACATGAGAGATACTGAAACTGTCTCAACTATTTGTCTTAATTTTTCTATTTACTTCTATATGATGCCAAAAATTTTACCATGTGGTTTCATTGTTTTATTAAAGTATGGAATTACTATTAAAATGCAAATATAAACTCTCAAATATTTCCTTATTTAAGCTTCAGTATAAATGAGTTTATGTGTATCTTTCTAATTAACTATTACAATTAACAAATTTTGACAAAAATGATGAGAAAATAGCACAAATATAATAGATTTGTGAGAAATTGTGAAATGCAAAGTTTCTGAGAAAGACTGAAGTTTATATGTGCATTAAAAAAGTGAGTAATTTTGAATCATAGAAACACATATAAGATATCTTCCTATAGTTGTTGACAATATATTTTTATGTCTCTGGAAAAGAGCTTATGTGATTT
This sequence comes from Pteropus alecto, assembly GCF_000325575.1. Taxonomy (NCBI): domain Eukaryota; kingdom Metazoa; phylum Chordata; class Mammalia; order Chiroptera; family Pteropodidae; genus Pteropus; species Pteropus alecto. The sequence continues at coordinate 18,822,859 of NW_006442107.1, read as the reverse complement.
CATAATATTATATGTTTTTATATATTACTACCATTTATAAAGTATCTATAACAGACCAATAACGTTTCTCCAATATCTCTAATCATGCATAGAGACTTCACTTTGAGATCTCCAATGTTGCTAGCTGCTGGTACTCCACTAAATTCCAGTGACATGTGGAATTTGGAATCATCTCTAAATTATGTAGCTCAATGTCATGTTTGTGAGATTCATCAATGACCTTCATGTAGATGTAGTTCATTAATTCTCAATGTTGTATGATATTTTGTTATATAAAAAGATTACAAATTATTTATTCATTCCATTGTTCATAAAAGGCAAATGTTTTGTGTTTCTTGCTTGTGTTTACTATGAATAATCCTTCAAGAAGACCCAATGTTATTTCATAATATTACATGCTTTTGTATATTACTACCATTTATAAAGAAGTACCTGTGACAGACATCAACATTTCTCCAATATCTCTAATCCTTTCTTCTTTTCAATAGGAGAACCCCCAAGGTTTACCAGACACAGTGATATACACGTTGAGAAATAGACAGCAATATAATAATACTAAGGACTTCACAAGTCTACTTTTAAAAACATTCGTTAAATCATTCATAAAGAAAATTAATGAGAAAACAGCATATATGAATAACACTATAGACCAAATGGACAAAAGATACATCCAACAGAACCAGAATATATATTCTTCCCCAAAGCACATGGAACATTCTCCATATGTCACTTGTTGGGCCACAAAGTAAGCTTTAACCAATTTAAGCAGATTAAAACCATATCTAGCTTCTTTTCTGAAACTAGAAATCAATAACAGAGAAAATACTGAAAATTTCACAAGTACGTGGGAATTAAACAACACACACCTGATAAACCAATAAGTCAAAGAAGAAAAAAGGAAAATCAGAAAGTACTTCCAGAAAAAGAAACATCTCAACTAAACAACCTAACTACATACCTCAAGAAATTAGAAAAAGAAGAAAACTAGGCCCAAAGTTAGCAGAAGTAAGGAAATAACAAAGATCAGATGAGAAATAAATAGAAGATAAAATTGATAAGTCTTTAGTTAGACTTCCCAAGGAAAAATGAGACATTTCAATTAAAAAAAAAATAGAATTTTTCATCTAACACCAAAGAAATACAAAGCATCATAAGAGACTACTATGAAAAATTATATGCCAACAAGTTGAATAACCTAAAAGAGATGAATAAAGTCCTTGAAATATATAACCTACCAAGACGATCATAAAGAAATAGAAAATCTGAACAAATCAAAAATGAATAAGGAAATTGAAGGAGCAATCAAAAACTTATAACAAAGAAAAACCCAGGACCAGATGGTTTCCCTGGTGATTTGTACTAAACATTTATAAAATTAATGCCAATCCTCAAACTCTTCCAAAATACAGAAGAGGAAGGAATACTCCTGTACTCATTTCAAAAGGCTAGCATTAACCTGATATAAAAGCCAGATAGAGACACTTCAAGAAAAAAAATTACAGAACAGTATTTCTGATGAATATAGATGCAAAATTTTCCTACAATATTCTGGAAAATTGAATTCAACAGAACACTAAAAGGATTATACACTGTTATTAAGTGGAATTTACTCCTGGGATGCAAAGATGCTTTAACATTTTCAAATCAATAAAGTGATACACCATACTAATAGAATGGAGAATAAAAGTCATATGATCTTTTTCATAGGTGTAGAAAAAGGAATTGACGAAATTCAACTTCCTTTCATGATAAGAAAAAAAAGAAAAGAAAACAAACTCTCAAATTGGGTATAGAAGGAACATAGCTCAACATAACAAAAGTTACTTATGACAAACCCACGACTAAGATAATACTCAATGGAGAAAGGTTTAAAATGTTTCCTCTAAGTTCAGGACCAAGACAAGGGTGCCTACTCTTACCTTGAGCACCTCGGAAGTCCTACCCAGAGCATTAGACAAAAAAATAAAAATATCCAAATCAGAAAAGGAGAAGTAATATTGTTTCTGTTTATAGATGACATGATCTTATAAAGAGAACACACCAAAAAACTGTTAGATAAAATATTTATAATATTATTTTAAAACCTAGTAACAATTTATTTGTTTAGTTCCAATGGTTATAGCAAGTAATTATAGAAACATTGTGGGTTGTTCAAACAGTAACTGTATTGTACAAAGAGAGAATATATAATTTAACTCAAACTATTTTTACCAACAGTAAATATATGTGGAAATAAAATGTAGCAAATTATTATAAGATGTTTATATAAAAATTCATTATACGACATTAAAAATACCTAAATATATTTTCACAATATATACATTAATTAAATGATATTACATAAGCAAATTCTTCCAATAAAAATCCCATCAAGATTTTGAAAATAATTCGACAGAACAAAAAGCTCAAGAACAAATAACCAAGACTATCCTGAAGAAGAACAACAGTATGGCAGTCTTTATATTTTTAAATATTAAAAAGTTTTAGAGAGGTATAGTAATTAACATGTGAGACTTTTGGCAGAGGAATAGACAAAGAGATGACTGATGGAATAGCAGAGAGCACAGAATAAATACTTACATATACAGTAACCTGCACTGTGACAGTGGTGGCATTGAATTACTGAGGGAAATCAACCCAATCAACAAATGGTACTGAAAAAAATCATAATCTAAATTAAAAAATATTATAATTAATTCTTATAAATTACATGAAAATTAATCTCAAAAGAATTAAGAACTCAAATTTAAAGAAATAACTGCCAAATCAAAAAAATAAATCTCTCTATATATTTATAACCTTAATTTAAGGATGCGTTTCTAAAATAAGAGCCAGTGGCATTAACCATAAGTAAAAAGATTAATACATTTAAATACATTGAAATTAAGAATTTCTCTTATTTGGAAAACACAAAGAAAGTGAAAGTACATTCGCAAATTGGGAGAAGGTATGTGGAACATATATAATTCATGATGAATATATTATAATACATAACTTCTTGATTCTGTGTGAAAAAACAACTCTTCTGTATAAATATGCTCTAAAGAAACAGCATATTGAAAATTTGCACCCGTAGATACTTATGTAGGCATGTATATTTATAATACCATAAAAACAGCAACTAATGATAACACAAAGCAATAGGAAAAAATCAATTTTAATCAACAATAGAATAGAAAAAAATTATTTGTATTTGTACAATATTATATAACAGCAAAAAAAATAAACTATATATACACATATCAGAAAGGGTGAAACTGAAAAACAATATTGAGCAAACAAAGCAAGTCACAAACAATATAATTTAATTCTATTCATAATACATATTTTTTAAAAATCAAAACTAAAAATATATCTTTAGGTTTACATACAAGTGTGTAAATCCATTTTTGAAAAATTAAAAAATGACTAACAGAAAACAACAAGATATGTGGTTACCTCAGAGGAATAAGCAATAAGACATGTACTGAAATACATAGGAGTCTTTGAAATACTAGATATATTCTATTTTTTAAGTGAGATGTAAATTTCATAGATAATCATTTTATTATTTTCCTAACTCTATTATCCACAATGAAAAATATAAAATTAAACAAAGATAATGTATCTCAAACTGATACTGAAATGACTGATATTATCGCACTTTTCCAAATTTTATTTAATCTATATTTTTAATTTGTCCAACATGGTTCACTTTACTACTTTAGATCACATTAGAACTTTTAGACTGATAACTTTTTTCCTTATCCTATTCCTACTGATATTTTCTTTAAAAAGCTGAGATATTTTAAATCCAGTGAATTTGTTGGTCAGGATATTTCCTAAAGATGGATAAAATACTCGTCATTAAAGATTATTTGAATAAGTGAAAAAGAAGTTGACCATAATAGAAATGGACAAATTATGCCAGGTTTCAGACTGAAATGTGCTCCATCTTGCTCAACATATTCTCTATGTGATAAAACCATATGACATAGGTCTGGAAAACTACCCCTGAAGCACATGTGCCAGAAAGCAAGTCTAAAAAAATCTTCATAGATGAGCACTTTATCCCCAAATTCTCAAAATATCTTATCATATTTTTCTTTATTGAATCTTTTATGTCATTCTGTGTTTAAATATATTTTGATTTTAAGTAATTAGTCAGACAAAATTATTACTTTAGTAATACAAATAAAAGTAAGACTGAGACAAATTCGATGAACAATGGAATTTTATTTTACTTTAAATATCTTATTTATTTGATTTTAACATTAATTTAAAATAATAATAGTATCAATTTGATGAGAAATTGTTTGCATCATGAATGATATACTCAATTGTTTTTAGATTATAAGTGTATAAAATTGATGGGTAAACAATGGACACGATATTTGATTAATTGTTTCCAGATCACCTCCTATCTTCTCCAGTAATTTCTATTCACAGTCTGAGGCAAATAAGCCTTAATATAATAAATGTTAAAGAATAAACTAGTAGTCTATTGCAAATTATTAAACTGATGTTGTCCCTATGTCAGGAAATTCAATTATTATATTGACTAAAACATGTCTTCTTGGATCAGTAACTAACACAAGATGGCCCCAAAAGATTTTCCTCAATTTTTTTCCCCAAAATATCTAACCATATTCAATTCCACCAAAGAACACATTAAAAAAATAGCAATATCCAAAATTACTTATATTGTAAACAAGAAATGTTTCCTCTTCAGATTAACTGGGTTTCAGGAAAATGTTGAGCTATAATAGTGCTGCCAATTCTATTTTTCTTTCCTTTAGCTCCTCCCTCTTCTATCTCTTAATTCTGCCTTGCCCTTAATTTTTTAAGTGCATTCTTCTCTCTTTTCCTGATTTGATCTTCTTCCTTCTTTCTTGAATTAGCCTCACTAGAGAAATGATTCCAACAGCCAGCTCTGAAAATGCCTAGTGGTTAAGGCAGTTATTTAGTTAAAGCATTTAAATTCCATCTGCTGGGAATAAATAGTTTCATAACACTTTAGCTTGTGTAGATAAGACTTTATTTCTAGTTTTCTATGTAAATTTAGAGAAGCAAAGTCTGTAAACTAAACATAAGTTTATGGAGATTCTTAATATTAAATTGCTGCATGTCAAAATATATTTAAGAATGGAAATCCATAAATAACTATTTTTTAAAATTATTTTTCCTTGGTAGGACTAGTAATCAATGGAAAAAAAAAACGTTAAAAGCCGGTATGAGTTTAGGGATGGTTTCAATGGAATTCACAATTGAAAATGTAAAAATTATATATGCAGATTTTAAAAATATCCTCATTCATGAATTTGATATTTCTAACTTTAAAATATTTAATGATCGACTGATTAAGTGATTTAGCATTTCTATAGCTGTCAAATTGAAAAACAAAATTATACTACTGAGATTCATTAAACCTGCCCAACTTTTAATATTTGGTAGTAAAACTAATTCATTACATAGTGATGAAAAGTAAATTTCCAATTTTATCCAAAATATAAACTCTTAAAACTCAGTAATAAGAAAACAAACAACTCAATTAAAAAATAGGCCAAATACTTTAGCCTATGTTTTAGCAAATAAGTGTATGAAAAGATACTCCACATTATATGTTATTATAGAAATACAAATTAAAATAATAATGCAATAGCACTACAAACCTATCAGAATGGCCCAAATCTGGAATATTGTCAACAATAAGTTCTGTAGTGCTGGTGGAGGTACAAAATTCTCTTATATTGCTAGTAGAATGCAAAATGGTATAGACATTTTAGAAGACAGTTTGTTGGTTTCTTATAAAACCGAACATATTCTTAACATATGATCTAGCGATCAGGCACCTTGATATTGACTCAAAGGAGTGGAAAACTTATGTCCACACAAAAACCTGCATGTGGATGTGTATAGCAGCTTTATTCATAATTGCCAAGACTTAAAGGCACTCAAGATGTTCTTTAGTAGGTGAATGGATAAATAAGCCATGGTACACCTAGACAACAAAATATTATTAAAGAGATATAAGTCATAAAAAGACATGATGGAAACTTAAATACATATTACTGAGTTAAAGAAGCCAATCTGAAAAGGCTACATGTTGTATAACTCCAATAACATGATATTCTGGAAAAAACAAAACTTGGAGAAAGTAAAAAAGATCAGTGGTTTTCAGGAGTTGGGAGTGATGAGAAATGAATAGACAAAGCAAAGAGAATTTTTAGAGCAGTGAAAATATGCTTAGGATACTATGATGATAGGTATATGTCACTATACATTTCTCCAAATCAATTGAATGTACAACACCAAGAGTGTACTGTAATATCAACTAAGGGCTTTAGGTGATTATGATGTGTCAATGCATGTTCCTCAATTATAATAAGTGTACCACTCTGGTGGAAGATGTTGATAATGGAGAATGTTATAAAGGAGGCATTTGGGAAATATGTATCCTCCCTTCAATTTTGCTTTGGACCTGCTCTAAAAAATTGTCTTAATAAAAAAAAATAAAAAATGTGGCTTGCACATTGAGAAAAATATTAACTCTACATTTAATACACTATCTTAAGCAAATAATCAGAAATTTATATAGACGTAATTTATGCATTAAGGGATTTTTTTTCTGACATTTTTATAATACCAAAAATAGAAACTTTCTAAATGTTAATATTATAAAATAATATATAAAATATTTATATTCATTAGGTGAATCAATTTGCAATTATTAAAAGGTATTGCTTTAAGTTTTTGAGTGGATATGGCAAAAGTTTCCTCTGAAAAATTCAGTAAAGAAAAGCAGAACACCAAACTTTAAATGGTCAGACCTTTCCTATATGTTTGTGTTTGTGTAAATTTTTAGATGTTACTGTACTGCATATAGGATATTTTTTATAATTTTACTATGTATCAAGAGTGCTTTAGTTTTAAGGAATTCTGTAGAAAAATATTTCATAAATAGATTACTCCCAATTTAAAACATTATAGTTAATTTAGAATGTACATATTTTCTTAAAGCATATGTACTCATCTATTTATTCAAAGACATGCTGTATATATTCCCAGACTTCAAAACACTGAGTGGGTCAGATAATAAGAAGCCATCTATCACAAACAACAGCAATTAGCCTCCCTTGTACCCCTAACACACACACACACACACACACACACACACACACACACACACACACAATTCATTTCCACCCAAAGGAGATAGAAATAAATTTTTAGAATAACTAATTTGAATATTAATATCTGAAAATTTGCACTTAGATTTTATATCTTGATTTGGAGTTTTGATCTAAATTCAGATATTATATTCCCTATTGTAGCAGACTATATACCATAGTATGTAATAAATGAATAACATTTATTGTAAACAGAAAAGTAATTCAAGATTTCGTTATTCAGTATATTATTTAATGACTAACAATATCTTGCAGTGTTCTACATATTTCATTATTCTTTCTACAGGTCATCTCTGCTTAATAAAGTCAGATATATGCAAATCTAAGTTAAAAAAACTGAAATGATACTGATTATGTCAAAGAAGTGTTTTGTGGCAATTCTACTGGTGGTATCTGTTTATGTGTTGACTATTAACCACTTGTAGAGACATTCATGGAGCATCTTAGATACTCTTTTTATTAAAAATTAACAAAATATCAGTAGAGTCATCTATAAAATTTAAATTCTAGAGTTTATTTGAAAAACATTTTATTTAGAAAAATTGACATAAATTTTTAGAAATTCTCTTATTCTACAGAGTAAAATCTGAAAGAATGCATCCATATAGAATCTACGTATAGAATAGATCAATATAGTATAGTCATTTAATTTTGATTTTAAAATCCTCAAGTAAGAATTGTTTGATATTTTGTGCTATAAAATATAATTGAGCCTTACCAGTACAATCTGTGTGAATAACCATGGGTTAATGAAGGAATTGATCGATTTGCTGATTAATCCATAGTGCATGGAGAAGTAGTTGTTAGAGAAACCATAAAAAGAACAGCTGGTCAGCTCATTGTGAAAAAAAAAAAATCTTGTTCACTGGGATCATTCCAAAGATGCTAACCACATATTCCCCAGGTGCACCGGTGGTGGTTGTTTCCTTTACAATCATTCTGAACTGTGGTTTTAATGAAATCATATGGGCAATATTTACTGCTTAAATTGGACAATATACTCTATATACTAATTATATTCAGCACAAATGAAATCTTTAAGTATTGTTCAGTCAATGATATTCTGATTACTGAACAGCTGCAGTGGATGTTTTTCACTTGTCATATATTGTATCTTTTTATTCCTTTAAAAACAAAAAAAAAACCTTTATAAATAAAAATAAACACTAGTAATGCAGAGACTGTTGCTTAGGTAAACCTACTATTTATTATGTTACTCAATGACAAATCTAGTAATCACTTTAATACTTTTACCCTTATGATTAATTTTGCCATTCATTCTCAAGATAATTCATATAAAAGAAAATCCATAAATTCTGATTTAAGAAGAAGAAAATGGCGACCTATTTCATAAAGGTTCAACTCTACAAAATCTGGCCAGATTAGTGTTAACAAGTTGGTTTAGGGCAACAGCTTCTGTCGGGTCAGGTTTCTAGCGAGCTGGAACTTGAAGCAATTCTAGCTAAGCCCAGTTGGGCCGAAAAAAAATAAACCTGGGGAGGAAAAAAATGGCGTAGGTGATAGAGGCTCTGTTCATCCCTCTGGTGACCAAATCAAAGTTGCGATGGAAACAAGGAGCAGCAGCAAGGATAAATCACCTGGGATCTAGAGGAACAAGCCATGCAACTAGGGAGAAGTCCAGGAAATCACCCTGTAATGGCAGAAGGTAGGATGGAGCAAGGATGCAGGGCTGCCAGGTCTCCAGTGGTTGAGTGAGATGGAGGCTGCAGCAGTGGCAGCAGCAGCAGCAGAAGCCTCTTAAAGGGGCCGTGTCTACGAGTGGATTTTCGTGGTGACGGACCTACTCTTTCTGAGCACCAGTGCCAATTCAGCTGTGTGTAGGGGGCACCAGACAATTACAGGGAAACATTGTTGGAGTGAGGGCTGAAGAACGACTCGCTCTGTACAGAAGTGCTGGTGGTATCCATTATTCCCTATTGATCCCTCCTTACTACTAGTGCACTGGACATAGCGCTGCCAGAGCTGTGAGGTTATCAAATGCTCTGTCCAGAGGATTCCCTGGACAGAGAATCTATCCAGGGAATCCTCTGGATAGATTCTATCTCCCCTAACTAGCATCCCCACCCAAGCTTTGTCCAGGTATACCCTCAGCAAGTCAGGCGCTCCTTGCTGAGCAGCACCTAGATACACTGAAGGCAGCTGGCCTCAATTTCTGGTGTGGCATTTTGAGGTAACTATAAGCACAGCATCTGTGAATTGCTTGCTGAATCTTAACAGGCCCTGGAGGGGTAGAGGCTTGGGCTAAATTTGGCCTGCAGCTGAGCCCTTCTCAGAACTGTGCTACTGGATGGCTACTTCACAAATTCACAGTAATAAGACCGGGAGACTTAGGAGCTTTGCTTAGTACATAGAAACAGACACAGAAAGGCAGCCAAATGGGAAGACAAAGAAGCAGAAACCATATGAGAGAACAGAACAGAGATCCAGGAATAATGGAGTCAAGCAATCTAACATGCAGAATTCAAAACACTGGTTATAAAGATGCTCAATGAACTTAGGGGAAGTGTAGAATAAAAATGAGAGTGGAAATTGTAAAAGAGAACCAGTCTGAAATGAAGAACACATTATCTGAGATGAGAAGTATATTACGTGGAATAAACAAAGGAATAAACAAAGTGAATAAAGAAAAGGATCAAATACCCTATTTAGAGGACAGGAAAGCCAATAAGGACATTCAATCAGAATGGCAAGAAAAAAGATGCCAAGACTATAAAATAACTTAAGGAGGATATGGATTCTATTAAGGCTCCAAATATTTGTCGGATTGGCATAACTGAAGAAAATCAAGATGTTAAACAGCTGTTTGAAGAATTAATGATGGAAAACTTCTCTAACCTGGTGAAGGAAATGGACATAAAACCCCAGGAAATTCAAAGAATTCCAAAAATCAGGGATCCAAAGAGGCCTACATCAAGACACATCATAATTAAAATGTCAAAGGTTAAATACAAAGAAAGAATAATAAAAACACCAAGAGAAAACAATAGTTACTTATAAGGGAACACCCATAAGGCTGACAGCCGACTTCTCAAAAGCAACTATGCAAAACAGAAGGGCTTGGCAAAAAATATCTGATAGGATGAAGACCCAGGATCTACAACCAAGAATAATTTATCCAGCAAAGCTATCATTTAGAGTTGAAGGACAGATAAAGAGCTTCCCAGACAAAAATAAGCTAAAGGAATTTATCACCACCAAGGCAGTATTACAGGAAATGTTGGAGGAACTTCTTTAAGAAGAAAAAACATGTATCAAAAACAGGAATAAAGAATGGTAACAACTACATTCCTATCAATAAGTACCTTAAATGGAGAAGAATTAAGTGTTCTAAACAAAAGATAGAGTGGCTGAAAGGATAAGAAAACAAGACCCCTACATATGAAAAGGAAGGGGATGGAAAAAGATATTGCTTTGATGGACCTAGAAGGTATTTAAGTCAGAGAAAGATAAACACTATATGATTTCATTTATATGTGGAATATAAGAAATAAAAAGAACAAACTAATCAAAAACAGACTCACAAATATAGTGGACAATTTGGTGATGGACAGAGGGGAGGGGAGCTTGGGTGGCTGGGAGAATGGGGTGAAGGGTTAAAGAAGTACAAATTAGTAATTGATAGTTGGGCACAGGGATGGAGAGCATGGCATAGAGAATGCAGTTAGTATTAATACATTGGCAAGGTGGAGGGTCAGGGGAGGGAGAGAGCAATTGGGGGGATCGTTTTACGAACTATATAGATGTTTAACCAATGTACTGTATACTTGAAACTAATTAAATAAATTTTTAAAATAGATTAATTAATTAATTTAAAAATTAATTCTGATCTTAATAGACGTATGAAGTTATTTTTTTCTTCTGACTTTATAGATATTCATTCTTATGGATTTTTGGTTCTTAGAAATGAAATGATAGAGTTATTAGAGTCTCTCAATTCAATGAAACAAAAAAAAGTTAATTGAGCTGTCTTTTTTTTTATCAGTAGTAAGGAATTACTGAATAAATGCAATCCTTTGAGCTTATGCACATATGACATATGTATTGTGATTATAAGAGGCAACTAGACACAGTCTTCAAATAGAATCCTTTCTTTTGTAAAAAACATAGTCCTAGATTAAGGATACTACTTCAATTGTACAATGATCTGAGGCAATATAAATAGTCAAATCTGTATAATATATTTAAAATGAAATTCAGGTGTTTACGAAAAGAAAGGTTGGACCAGGCCTCACAGAGCTACTGATGGTCAAGGCTGCACTTTCTAGAGACCTGTTAATGGCTTTGTGTAGAGATAATTTCATGAGGAAATTCTAAAATTCTAATGTCATTCTTTTCATATAGAGTGTGTGTGTGTGCATGTGTGCACGTGCATGCATGTGCATGTTAAGAACCCTCCAGAAATTGGCCATATCAAGTGACCAGTGTCAAATAATATGACTAATGCTACAATTTAATACCTCTTCACACAGCCTTTTACCCATGGTCATATTTATTTATTATATAGTCCTGTCTATTTTGCAATGCTCTCCCCATTTCAATAGAGTTATTCTTCACCTTAAGTGTTTATGCTAATCAGCTCATAATGTACATTCATTCTAGACTTGCAATTATCAAACTACAAAACACTGCTTTACAGCAAATTGTACACTGATAATGTAGAAGCGATTAATCTCTCTAGTATTTTTCATTTGTTGCTATGGAAATACTGCTCCTCTGCAGAGAGAGCTATTAGTAAACATTATATTAAGATCGCTGCCAATGACAGAGTCAACCTTGGCAAACTATGCAATAAATGCAGACCAGTATTACTGTAGTCATGCTCTGCCACGCATACACAAATATCAGTGTGTTTTTATCAGTAGAATTTTGTTTCAGTAAAAACAGAAAATTTATTTCTAATATAAAACATACTGATGAAAAACTGATTACACATTTATATTTATTGGGAATATAGATAATTAAAATGTATAAATAATTTTATAATTCAAATAGTTTTTATTTTCTTATTTTTTCAAAATGAAATATGTATATATTCCTATTGAAGAATATTTCTTTGATTAAAATGAACACTTGCCACATTTCTTGCTGTCAAACTTAAAAATATATAATTCTTTCCTTTCTAGGAACACTGTGATGATATTAAATTGTGTTAATTCGTGAATAAAAATTAATGTAGCACATGATATATTAGCTTGGAAGGAGAGGCAGAATCTCATGTGGTCGCGTATGACACATTTGGTCACATTTGACTGGAGTGACATGTAGACTGAAATAATTTACCCTTTTCTATTAGGAATCACAATATATTTTCTATAAATATATTTTACTCATGAAACAAAGTGAAAAAAAGTATTTTCAATTGACATGAAATATATCTAGTTGCCAGAAAAGCTAGTTTTGAAAAAATGTGTCCCTAAACAAATGTAGATTAAGTTTATATCAATCAAGCTAAAAGTTTTAGAGTATCTTTTTATTTATTACTAAGAGATTATTATTTTTCACTTGACAAAGTATTCTCTAAATGTACTGTACTATACAATAATCTCAAATTACTGAACTGAATGTATTAGAGGAATAACACCATTAATTTAGTTCCCTTGGTGCTTTAATTTTAATTTTTATTGACCAATAAAAATGTATATATTTAAAATCTACAACATAATATTTTGATGTACATTATGAAATGATGATCACATTTAAACTTATTAATATATCCATTACTTCCCATAGTTACCATTTTTATTATTGTGGTGAGAAAACTTTCAGCAAATTTCCAGCATATAATACAGTGTCATTAACTACAGTCATTAATTGTACAATAGAATGTCCAGAATTTATTCATCCTGCATAACTGGGCCTTTGTACCTTTTAACCAACAACTCCCCATATCCTCCACATCTCCAGCCTTGGCACCCACTATTCTACTCTCTGCTTTTATAGATCTGACTTTTTAAAATTTCACATATAAGTGAGATCCTGCAGTATTTATCTTTCTGTGTCTGGCTTTTTCACTTAGCATAATGTTCTCCAAGTTTATCCACATTGTTGCAAATGGCAGGATTTCCTTCTTTTAAAGAACGTTCCACTATATATCACATTTTCTTTATCCACAATGGACATTTAGGTTGGTTCCATATCTTGGCTACTATGAATAATGCTTCAATAAACATGGAAGTGCAGATATCTCTTTGAGATACTGATTTCGTCTTCTTTGGATATATACCCCAGAAAAGAAATTGATGGATTATACGGCCATTTTGTTTTTAATTTTTTTGACAAATCTCCAAAATGTTTTCCACAATGGCTGTACCAATTTACATTTCTACCAATAGTGCACAAGTGCTCCAAAAGTGCTTCAATAGTGTAACTCTATCTTCACATCCTCTCTAACATGTCTTTTTCTTTCTTTTCTTTTCTTTTTTTTCTTTTCTTTTCTTTTCTTTTTTTCTTTTCTTTTCTTTTCTTCTTTTCTTTTCGTTTCTTTTCTTCTCTCTCTCTCTTTTTCGCTTTTTTATTCTTTCACTCC
>NW_006442107.1:18786578-18809104 GCF_000325575.1 Pteropus alecto | reverse complement strand
GTTTCTTTTCTTCTCTCTCTCTCTCTTCCTTCCTTCTTTCCTTCCTTCCTTCCTTCCTTCCTTCCTTCCTTCCTTCCTTCCTTCTTTTCTTCCATCTTCTTTCTTTCTTTTTTTTATTTTGGTAATAGTCTTCCTAAACAGATATGAGGTGGTATCTCATTGTGGTTAAAATTTGCATTTCCCTGATCAGTAATGTTGAGCACATTTTTATGTACGTATTGCCCATTTGTATGTCTTTTTTTATGGGGTGGGTCAATATCAGTCCAGTCCATGGCCTGTTAGAAATGGGGCTGCACAGAAGGAGGTGAGTGGCAGGCGAGTGAGGGAAGCTTCTCTGTATTTGCAGCCGCTCCCCAGCACTAGCATCACTAACTCAACTCCACCTCATATCATCAGACATTCGATTCTCATAGGAGGGCCGGTCCCTGGTGTTAAAAAGATTGGGGACAACTGCCTTATAAGATGTATGGCTTCAAATATTTTTGCCCATTCCATAGGTTGCCTTTTCATTGTGTTGACTGTTTCCTTTGCTGTCAAATTCTTTTTAGTTTGATGAAAACCCATTTGCCAATTTCTGCTTTTGTTTCCTGTGCTTTTGAAGTCATATCTAAAAATCATTGCCCAGACCAATATAAAGCAATCTTTCTCCTATATTTTTTTTTTCCAGTAGCTTTACAGTTTCAGGTTTTACACTTAAGTCTTTATTATGAATTGATTTTTATATATGGTATGATATAAGGGTCCAATTTTATTCTTCTGTATGTTGATATCCAATTTTCTCATCACCATTTATTGAAGAGTATTCTTTCCCAATTTAATTAATTGCCTTGGTACTTTGAACAATGTTGAGACAGAGCTAATATTTTATAAATTTGTGTTAAAATTCAAACTGGCTGAAATCATTAGATATATAGTGTTTGCTTTATTCTTCTGTCATTTTTTTATTCACTTATTCAATCATTCATCATTAAATAAATATTTGAGCATGCACTTTAACTTCCTTTTAAAAATAAATAGTGAATTAGATACTCTGCTCTCCCTTAAAGAATTTGGGATCTAGTGGAATCAAAAAGGCAGAAATGTTAGATAATTGGTGAGTTAAGTGTTTTAATAAAGTTTTGCACAATTTGCTTTTCATTTAGTCCAAATGAATGATTTAATAATAAACTCATATATCTACAATATGATTGCTCACTTAATTAGTTGACCATTTCAGAATTTATTTTTAAATTGTTGTTTAGAGGTTAATACATAAAACTTGTTTTGAAATTTTTATGGAAGATCTTAGATAAATAAATTTATCATTTCAGATCAATAAAACAAAACTGATTTTCATGATACACTATTAATTTTATTAAATAGAAGAACATTTGTGTTTATCTTCACAATAACATTTTAACGGGTATAAAGCATTAACTAAATTTTATGTTAATTATTAAAAGTGATTTTTGTATCTGACAAATGATAAAATGCCTACTGCTGCATTGACCAAAAGGAGCTTCACAAAATTGCTTAAAATTCTACATCACAACTTTAAATGTTTCAATTCATTATAGTTAATGAAGGATAGTGGATATGGAAAAAATTTCACATTGGATGTAGTTACAGTCATTTATTCTGTTCATTAAATAATTATGTCATCACACTTTCAATTTTAACATATTAATTCAAAATCAGCTCTCTAAGAATTTGTGGCAAATGATATACTAAATGTGAAAACTATTATTTAAACATTTTAAGTATGTGAGTTGGTATATTATATATTATAATCTCCTGATTATCATATTGTATTATTTTTAAAAGCTTATGCAATATGTTTTAAGGACTTTGCTTATCTACTCTGGTGGTAGAATGATATTTACATTTAAATCAATTGTAGATAATTGATAAAATATAACCATTTTATTTATTGAATAAATACTATTAAACTCAGTTAATATTTGATAGCAATTAACTTGTAAGTGAGGAGAAATAGCTTATAAGATCTAATTTGAACAGTAAAACTCATTTTCATCTTATAAGCATTAATGTGTGACAAAGTTGCTAGATTCCCTAAAGCATCCAGGAACATTTCATCTGACTATGAAAATTTTGACCTTTGATCTTAATTAGGCATTCACATTTCCATTTTGGAAATCACAATTTTGGTTAGCTACCACCAATACCAACATATACATAAGTCGTTTTCATATGTAGTTTTAGTTTAGTAAGTGAAGGGAGGATGTGCCTACAACCTGTTATGAACTGAAAATAATGGTAAATATATACAAGTGGGAAAATCTATCTTGGAAATAAAGCAAGTGAAGACACAGAAAGCATCAGCTTTTCAAAAAGGCAGATAGTTTTAAATTCAAAAACTCCTGAGAAATGTCTTCTCAGATTTGATGTAATAATTGTGTTAAATAGCACCGAATAACAAAAATAAACATAAGAGCCGAGATGGTATACTGTTCATTCTTAGACAGGACAAATGAGTCCTATGCAGTGAATAATGTTTTAAAAATCCAAAACTCCACAGTGTGATTAAGAAGAAATTTCACAAATGTAGTTGTTTTAATGGCATTGAATGGTCAATATGTTTATTTTCTGCTTCATATCTGAGTGACGATAATAGTAAAATCTCATTACATGAACAACAAAAAGCTTTATACTTTATTTTCATTAGTATTCAATGGAAAATCAAAATATCTTTATAAAGCATTCTAACTAAACCAAAAGGAAGAAAAGCCTGTCTTTTAAGATTGTTATTACACTCAGCTCAAGAAAAATATTTTTGTTTCTTCCCATTCTTCCTTTTATTTCTTCCAACATTTGCTGTCTCTATGGTTCTCAAACTAAGTGCACGTTAGAAAAATCTGAGAGTATTTTAATAAATATCAAAGTCTGGCCCACAGCAGACCAACAAAAATGAGAAACTTAGAATGTACAGCTATAGACTGATATTTTTAAACCATCAACCCCATTTTATCCAGCTGATATTCATACGGGGGGGCTGTGGACAATTATTAATATTTACTCTTTTCTTCCTTCCTTCCTTCCTTCCTTCCTTCCGTCCTTCCTTCCTTCCTTTCTTCCCTCCTTCCTTTCTTTCTTCCTTCCTTCTTCCCTCCCTTCCTTCTATCCTTCTTTCTTTTCTTCCTTCCTTCACTATTTATTTATCAACCTTGTTGAAATATAGTTCAGATAACATACTATTCATCCATTTAAAATGTCCAATTATAAATATTTTAGTATATTCATAGAGCTGTGCAACCATTGACACAATCTAATTTCAGAATATTTTCAAATGCCTCTCAAAAGAAAATTCTTACCCATAACCTTTCACTTCCTATTTTACCCTAATCTGAACACCACAGTTCTCCATAACCACTTCTCTACTTTTTATCTCTACAGGATTGCCTATTCTAGACATTTTAATTATCTTGTGATATATTTTTTTTTTGCAAATGCCCTTTTTCACTTAGCACAATATTTTCAAATTATAGCATATGTTATTACTTTTTAATTGCCAAATATTTCAGTACATGACCATAATACATTTTATTCATTCATTAGTTGATGGACATTTGGTTTGTTTCCACATTTTAGATATTCTGAATAACATTGCTCTAATCATTTCTGTATAAATTTTTATACACATTTTCATTGAACCCATAGATTAATTTGGGGAATACTGTTTCTTAACATCATTAAGATACATAAACATGTATGTACATCCATTTATTTAGATATGTTTAAATGTTGCATGGGAATATTAAATGTACAAGACTTGCATTTCTTTTGTTAAATTTATTCCTAAGAATTTTCATTTTCTGCTGTTATTATAAATTGAATTGTTTGCTTAATTTTGTTTTTGAATGGTTCATTGTTAGTATATAGAGATGAGATTGATGTTTCTATACTGATTTTGCATACTGCCAACTTGTTGAACTTTTTTATTAGTTCTAATATTTTTACATATTATTTAAGGTTTTCTATGTATAAGAGCATGTCATCTGCTAATAAAAATAATTTTGCTTTTTCCTTTCAAATCTCAATGTTTTTTTGTTATTATTTTTTCTTGCCTAATTACTTGTGCTAGAACTTTCAGTACAATGTTCTTGGCAAATAGAAATGCCAAGAGAGGACAACTTGCTTTTATATATGATGTTGAAGAGAAAGCACTCATTTTTCACCTTTATGTATAATGTTAGTTGTGAATTTTTCATAGATGCTGTCATCAGTTTGAAGTTCCCTTCCATTTCTAGTTCGTTAACATTTTTATCATGAAGACCTATAGGATCTGTCAAGATTCTTTATTCACGTATTAAGATGACCATATGGTTTTATTCCTTTATTGCATTAATATGGTGTATTACATTGATTGATTTTGAGAAACTAAACCAAACTTGCATTCCTGAAATAAATCGCTTCCATTTTAGTGTATAACTCTTTTTATAAATATTTAGATTCTGACTGTTAGTATTCTGTTGAGGGAATTATGTCTATTTATATATAAAATATCGATAGTTTCATTTGCCTGTGTTGCCTTTGTCTCATGTTAGTATTAAGGCATCACTGGATTCACAGAATGAGTTGAAATGGCTTCTGTTGTTATGCACTAAATGTTTTATCTCTCAAAACATTCATGGTGAAACCTTTACCCACTGTGTGGCTATATTGGAGATGAAGCCTCTAAGGAAGTAATTAAGGTTAAATGTGTTCATGAAAATGGGCCTTGCTCTGACAGAAATAGTGTCCTTACAAGAAGGGACATCAATCTTTCTCTCTTTCTCTTTGCATACAACAATTGGTCATGTGGGCACACAGTGAAATGACAGCCGCCTCCGTGGCAAGAAAAGAGGCCTCAGAATGAATTTACCTTGATAGAACATTAATTGCGGACTTCCCAGTCTCCAGAACTTGAGAAATAAATTTCTGGTGTTTAAGACACCTAATATATGGTATTTTGTTATGGTAGTTCAACCTGACTAATATACTCCTTTTATATTTTTTGAAAGAATTTGTGAAAGATGAATATAAATTATTTCTTTGAAGGTTTAGCAGAATTTAGAATGTATTAATGATGCTATCTGGGCCTGGACTTTTCTTTGTAGAAATTTAAAACTTTTGAATTCAATCCAAATACTTGTTATAGGTCTATTTAGTCTTTGTACTTCTTCTTGATTAGATTTCAGTAATTTGCATTTTTCTAGACATTTTAAAATTTAATCTATTACTCAATTTATTGATATACAGTTGCTCATATTATTCCCTTATAATTACCTTTATTTCTGTAAGGTTTGTATTGATAGTGCTTCTTTCAATCCTGATTTTAGTAATTTGAGTTTTCTCTCTTTTTTTCTTGATTAGCACAACTAAAGTTATATCAACTTTGTTGATTTTTAAAAAAACAAATTTTTTTTTAAATTTTCACTGTTTTTCTCTTCTTTATTTCATTTGTTTTTGTGTTTAGTATTTCCTTTCTTCTGCTTTGTTTGGATTTCATTTGCTCTTCTTTATCTGACTTCTTAAAATTGTTAGGTTATTGATTTTCATGTTATCTTCCATTTTTAACATAAGCATTTACAAGCTGTTCATTTCCTTCTGAATACTGCTAATTCTACAAAATATTTCTCCTGCATTTTGAAGCTTCTGATATCACAGTTGAGTTTTTTGTTTTTTATATTTTCTTTTTATTTTTTATCTAAGGATCTCCCCTGGGTCAGCATAAACCACTTATTAGTCAAAGGTTGTACCTAAGCTCCCTTAGCTAATTACACATTTACCCTTCACTGTTGAATATGTGTTGGCTTAGAGTTCAAAGTTCAGTGAGTTTATGATTATTTGTTCCACTTTCAAGCAAGGACTAGCAGCTTAAAGATTCCCTCTGATCACTCCTGAAAGGGCTCTGCTGTGAGGATGCACAGTCTTTCAGACAGCCAGGAACAGCCATAATGATATTTTAAGCTTGGCTTACCAGGAATCACTTCTGGATCAGAGTTGCTTACTGTTGTCAGTGTTTGGTCATAGGTTATGTTTAAGCTCCTTGTGCCAGTGAGGCTTCCATTCTGTGTTGATAAATTTGTGTGCAGCTCAAGGAGTATTTTCAAGTCCACCCTACATGCTGTCCTGATTACTCCTTCATGGGTGCATCTCACACATGCATATAAGCTTCCTATCCTCCAGCATTAATCGTGATCTCAGCAGAGTTCTTCCTGGCTGTCTCTTTACCTGGTTCTTTCTATTAAAATTCTGACTGCCCTACAATTTTGTCCAGTTTTGAAACTATCACCTCTTCATAAATGCCATCCACCAAGATCACCACTGTTTTAGACAAGACTTTAGAAACAGAGTTTTCTGTTCTCTTTTCCAAATAAAGTCAGTGCTCTCAGATACCAGTACGGAGCTATTTGTTCTTCTGCCATTCCTTTCCTTCTGGCCAGAAACCCTACACCACTCACTGTAACTAGGAGCAGGAACATATTCATAAAGCAGAGTGACACCTTTGCTTTATGAATAGGCACAGGGGAGGGTGTAAAAGCCCTGGTCTTGGCTGCTCCTTCCTGCTTGGAACTTCTACCTCCAAGTGAGCTGGGGCAAAAGGGAAGAATTTCCTAATATTCTCAGCCTGCTGTTCCCAGGCTATGTTTCTTAGCTATGGATGAGGACTGGGCAGAAGAGAAACCCAATCTTATTGGCTGTGTTTGCCTGGAATAGACTTTCTGCAATGTGGTGCTGAGTCAAGGGGTGGAAAGAGAGGAATGAGAAATGTCAGCAGCCTGACCTTCCTCCGATAAAACCACAGCCCAGCCTGAGAACTTGTGGAAGAGGGAGGTCTTGACTTCTTGACTGCACAGAGCTTCTGTAACACAGGGCTGAGGCTGGTGGTAATGGAGTGAGTTGTGTCTCAGAAACCTCAAGCTCTTACTGTTCTGACTGAGATTTCATAGTTTGCTTAGTTGAATGTTTCTCTATTTGCTATATGACCTTTGGGAAATTTCTAGAGACTTTAGTTATTTTTTTATAATTTTCATCATTTAAATTTTTGTGTTTCTAGAGACAGTGTCCACCAATTTCTTTATTGTCATTCTAGAAGTCCCCAGTATTTACTCTTAATGAATGGTTTTACCTTGTTGAAAGTAATCACCAGAGAAGCTTTAAAAAAATGAATTACCTGTGTTTTACTGTCCACAATTCTGATTTAATTCATCCGGATTGTCGAGAGCAACAGAATTTATAAAAGTTTTCTGGATTACTCTAAACTGTAAATAGGTTGAAAATCAATGGCATCAATCTTATCCATGATGGGCCCACATTCTTCAGCCATCTTTGGGCACCAAGAATTTGATGTTTAAGGCATACCATTGAATGGGCACTTGTATCTTACCTGAGCCATACAGCAACACGTTAGAAGAACTTTTTTGAAGGACCTCTTTATTTCTTTTAATAGTGCTGATTCATCTGCTTGATATTCTGCTGAACAGTCCTAAGAACGTAGAGCTCACATATTCTCTTCAAGATCCATCATAATCTTCAATTAATAATGTTTCCTATGATATTTTCATCCTCTCATTAACATGTCTAGTTTAATAATGAAATTCCTTCATCAATTTAGTGGAGGAAGGGGTTTGGACAATTCTTATTGGTTTCATGGTCATCAGCTGAAGAGAGCCTCTCTTCCTATTTTAAAATCAAAGTAAATTTTGCCTGGGAAGGGTGGCCAGGGATGGTTGTTGAAGAAACAATTCATAAACAGGTGCTTGCTCCACTTTTGGTGTGCATGCCATCTTCTTCTCAATTTCTTATGGAGCCGTAGAGTCTCATATGCAGAGAAGGGAAGTAAAGAAGAGTGGCAGTGAGGAAAATGTAAAATATCCTGGATGTTGTATCAGGAGACCAAGATCCTACCTGTAAGTTACTAAGCAGCTCCTGCCTTTAAGTATGTGGTCTAACTTTTGAGGGCCTCGGGGTCTTATAACAAAATTCAATAACTAATTAATAAGTATTTTTAAATAAATAAAAACGAAAGAAATGAATTTAAGAAATGTAATTAAATAATCCTAAAGATCTTCAGTATCATGATTCTATGATTTTTCTCATTGTGGAAGCATTAGGAATCATAATGATGGTGAATGCTATTCAAAGACATGATTCTCAAACTCAGACCAATGAAGTGTCCAAGGCCTTGCCACTCCTTACTGTCATATTAGGCTTTCAACACTAGTTTTTCCAATATTATTCACCCTCTTCCTCTTCTCACTGGATTATTTTTGTCCCAGATAATATGTATGGACAGAGGAAAGATTTAAGTTTTATGGGTCACTTGGAAGCAAAAAATGAGAAAATATAGAACTAAGACTATTATTAGTAGTACATATCTATATTAGTTCATTTTCATTAATGCCCAAATGAGTATGCCACATACATACTATATCTTTGTTGTATGTGATAAAAATACATTTTCTTGGTGTGTTTATGATTCATTGACTTAAACTTTCGTCGGCTTTTCCACTAATTTTAGTGTTTTCTAGTCATAGCTTTTTACAACTAATAATGTAAAAAAAGTCATTACAAGGAAAAATAAAACACTCTGGAAACTAAAATAGTCTAGCGTATCATGACCAGGCCAGTGAATATGAGCATTTAATGAAGTTGTTAGTATATGTCCTAAATAAAAGGAAACAATTTAGCACATTGATGATTAATTCATATCAAAGAATTCCCTCTCTTTTTCAACAAGGAATGGAATATGTTATATGATGATTCCCAAAGTGGTTATTTTCACTGTAAGGAACATTTTCATTTTTTGTGAATGGCTAGATTAAAGATAAAGAATGTACTAAATTCAACATTACTACTCATTACTTGGAAGCAATTTTATGTTAAGTAGGGAGTTATTCTATGATCTATATATTCTTTATTCTTAGTGTTAAAGTAATTTTGAATATTTCATGAACATTCTTTAAAGAAGAATGAACAATTTTTTGGCCATCATGGTTTAGCAATTACACATAAAAGAAACAATGATTGAGTTCAGTATGGAGTCATAAAACTTCACCCTGAATTAGCTCACCAGCCAGTGGAAGCCATTAGATTTTATTTGATTTACACCTAGTATCTTTTGACAGTTATAAGGAACATGGTTACCGTAGTGATCTTTGCAAGAACACAACCATCAGGAGAGATGGTATATTTTCTTTTCTTTTTCTATTTAATTAGAGCTCAGCTATTTTATTTACAACCTTAAGTATAGCTGACTTGGAATGTTTGTATTATTAATAAATATATGCTCAAAAGAGGGGATGGCTAGACATTTATGCAGAAGCTTTCTTTAGTTGAAACTTCAGTTTTTTAAGCTGAAAAGCAAGCTTCTAGTTATTTAGAGCTAGGTGTCTGCTAATGATAGACCAATAATTTAGAAAACAAAAGAAAAAAAAAGATTTTCTAGGGAGATTAGAATACAATATGATTGGTCAACATAATCCATTTTTCATAGAAATGTTTATACATGCAGACTATTTATTTTCAGACTATTTCTTGGTAACTCTATAGGCAGAACAAAAGAATAATAACTTTAATACAACTTTCTTTAAAGTATACTTTTAGTTATTAAAGCATTCTGTATATAAATACATTTTAGTAATGTCATGTTTCATATTCCTTATTAAGAAATTCAAATTAAAAAGAGAACTACCATATAATCCAGTAATCCCACTTCAGGGTATTTATTTGAAGGGAATAAAATGACTATCTGGAAGAGATATCTGCACTCCTACGTTGATTGCAGCATTATTTACAACAGCCAAGACCTGTTAACCACATAGTTTCTACTGATAGATAAATAAGTAAAGAAAATATGAGATATATGTATACACATACACAGGTACACATGTACACACACAACGGAATATTACTGAACCATAAAAAAAAGAAAAAAATCCTGCCATTTGCAACAATTTGTATGACCTTTGAGTACATAATATATCCTAAGTGAAAAAATTCAGGAAAAGAAAGACAAATACCATATGATCTCACTTATATGTGTAATGCAAAAACAGAAACAAAAACAAACAAACAAAAACTTCTGGATAAAGAGAACAAATTAGATTGGTTGTTGCCAAAGGTGAGGGTAGGGCAAGCAGGGGAATGAAATGAGTAAGTGTGATAAATTAAAACAAAAAATTTCAAATGCACACTTGTGTATGCAAATATTTAGAGAAATAAAACCAACTCGTTCATGCCTGCCTCTATCCCACCACTACCAAAATCACTACCACCACCAACAAAAGTAAGCAAACAAGCAGACAAAATCTTTAGCCTTGATTCAAGTCACTATTTGCTGTATTTAAAAGATCATGGATGCTTTTAGGTAAAATCTATTAATGTCTTGGAAACACTTTGACTCTTCAAGAAATTGTCTTACATTGGAGCACTCATCAGATACAATCTCCTCTGTGTAAATCACCTAACAAAGAAGGCTAAAATATAGATATTAAAGTCTTGTGCCCTTTTATTAGCATACTCAGAACCAAGCAAGTGGATTAGCAAAACTAAAACCAGTACACCTATATTTTGAATTTTAGCACTTCATTCTGTCTTTGCCTCTATCTGCACACTTGTTCCAGGAATAATTGAGTTCTTCAGAGTTTGATGTTTATCTGGCAGTCATCACTTAGATATAACAACTGTTGATACTCCTGTTGTTTTACTCTTTGACTTTTTCTAGGCTGTGATATGCCCCTTCACTTAAGAGAGCATCTAAATTTGGGTCATTTGAATGAAATAAAACATTACCATATACTAATTCCATGCTAAACTCCATGACTGGTATCTTTACTGGCATAATTTTAGTCACACTAATAAATCATTCATTCAGAACTTGAAAACAGTTTGAAGTTATATATTTTGCCAGTTAATCAGGTGATAACTTGTATATTATTGGAAAGTGTTATTATTAGTAGTAAGGGACAGAATTGGAGCTCTGAGCTAAAATGTCTAACCCTATTTTCCAAGCTAAACTGATCGATTTTTATAAAACAATCACTCTGCGTTGCCAAGTATTTATTATCTGAATTCTTATAAGCTGAGTTTTATGGAAACAGAGTCATCAAAAATTTCAAATAAAAGTTATAACATAAAAAAATATGAAGTGATCTCTCAAAAATTTCTTGTCCTTATTACTAGTTTATGGCATGTTCTTTCCAATGATTTCAAACTCTTTGTTGGTTTTGCATATATTTGTATTGCAAATACAATACTATATGTAGCAAAGTGAACTAACAAATCTTTTCAAAGATTCAGGGTTTTATTTGGTGATTTCGGAGTACTTTTCAAATCATGTTCAACCTTATTGACTACTGAGTTTAATCTCTTAATATTCAAAGAAAATCAATGGGAAGTTTCTAAAATGAGTGAATTGAGTACAAGATTATTGGGAGACTCTTTCGAATACTGATGAACTATCACTTTTTTGTTTGTTTGTTAAAAATAAATGTTTGAAATGTCACTCTCAAATATTAAATGAATTGTAAAGCATGTATGAGATACTGCACACAGTATAAATAAAATGAGAAATTATGTCCTGCAAATATTAATGATTGATTTATTTATGTGATTCTAAGATCTAGACTGTGGTTGTTCTTATAATACTAAATATTAAAATATAATGTAAAAGAAACTAATTTTATTTGTTTAGTTTAGTTTCTCAAGATAGCATCCCAGTACAACTTTTTCACTATTTATACTTTGAAAATTACTTCAAGTTTTTACTTACTTCACTTAAAGTGCTGCTTTTTTCCCTCGGATAATTCAGTTATACTCACAGAAAGTGATTTGTCATTTTTCATTGTGTATAGATAATATTAGAGTGAACTTCAAAGGGTTCATTCATTTATTATACAAATATTTTTGATCACCAACCATGTGCCAGGCACAGTTTTAATTGTTTTTGATGCAGCAATGAACAAAACCTATTTACATTTACTCAAATCTCATGGCAGACGATAAACATGTAGGTGTATCAGAAGGTGATGTAGGCTATAAAGAAAAGTTAAGTTTTAAAAGTTTCATATGTATGTATAGATGAAGATTAATTGTAGAAATTGGATAATGTGGTTATGGAGGCCAAGAAACCACACAGTCTGTGATCTGCAAGTGGAGAACCAGGAAATCCAGTGCATAACTCAGTCTGAGCAATGGGAACAGGCCTGAGAAACAGAGGGGCCAGTAGTGTAACTCACAGTCAGAGCTCACAGGCCCCAGAACCAGAAGCTCTGATGTCCGAGGACAAGGAAAGATGGATATTTCAACTCAAAAAGAGAGGGTAAGTTCTCTCTTTCATTGCTTTTGTTGTTGTTGTTGTTGTTGTTGTTATTGTTGTTGTTGACCTTAAACAAATAGACAACTAGAAATTTCTCCAGCAAAATGGGTTTACTCAGGAACAACAAAGAATTGCAACCTGGGACACACGGTCTAATGGAGACCCACCTGCAAGTCCAGAAAACAAAGGAAAAAAATGGTATTTTATAGAAGAAAGAGGGGCTGTTGTAAACCAGAAGTCCATTAAAGGAAATTGGGAGATCAAAGTGTAGTGATTTTTCATTGTCTGAGTTGTAACAATCTTTCATCAGCTGAGTGGTTGTCAGGCAAAGAGACAATCCTTATTCTTCCTGCTAGATTAATAGAGTAGGAAAACATCTTCTTGTTGGAGGTGAAAAGTGAGTCTCATCCTGCTTGGGGTAACTGACAATAAATGGTAGGGCATGACAGCTCCCCCTACAGGCCTTCCCAACTCCACTATAAATGAGGTTTTGGTTTTTAACAGCTTCACAGTTCCATTTGGGCCCTCAAGAGATTGATCCATCCACATTGGTGAACGGGGATCTTCTTTAATCAAATTAAAATGCTAATCGCTTCCAGAAACAACTTCACAGACACACCAAGAAATAATGTTTTACCAGCTATCTGGGCATCTCTTAGCCCAGTCAAGCCAACACATAAAATTAATCATTGCAGTAGTTAAAGAAGATCTCTCTGATAAGGTGGTATCTGATCATACATCTGAAGAAGAAATAAAAGTAAGCAATGTGGATATCCAAAGGAAAAGATTTCCTGGCAGAAGAAAGAGCTAAGGGCAAAGTCTCCAATGTGAGAACATACTTGACATCCTGAGGAAGAGTAATAAGGACTTAGTATTGTGTTTTCTCAGGAGAGAAAGGTAGGAGATGGAATCAGATAGATAATAGAGTAAAATCATGTCATTCTGAGAACTTTAGTTTATATCCTTATATGAGAGGGGAACCACTGGAATTTTGAGCATCGGTGGAGGGAGTTAATTACTTTCGTTTTAAAAAAATAACTACCTGCTGAATGTTTCCATTCAGCATCTGTCTCCTTATTTCTTATAAGGCTGAAGTGGGAAGAGAGGACAAGAGCAGGAAGACCAATGAGTAATTTTTTTAATCTACTAGAGGGAAGATAAGTGTGCCTTGAGTTGGGGTGGTAGTGACAGAGGTATTAAGAAAATAAGAAAGTGTCAATTTTGTGATATATTCTGATAAGATTTGGTGATAGAGTTATGTGTGTGTGAGAGAGGAAAAAATGCTTTAAACATATTACTGGAGAATAAATGAGAAGAAAGAAATGTTTCTTTTGTTATTGTTGTTGTTGGTTAGGTTATTTTTTATAGGAGAACAAGACCCAATCATAAGTAAAGTCTAAGGAGGAAGGAAGGACACACTGAAAAGGGAAATATTAAAAGTGCAATATAAGGAAATAATTGGCAGGGCATTATTTTACAATAGGTTGGACAAAGAAATGTATAAGTGGAAGAGCTAACTTTGAACAAAGAAATACTTCCTTAAACAGTAGAGAAGAAGAGAATGACGATTAAGATACAGAGAATGTATAAGGGAGAGAGCATCTCTAAATTAAGGTAAACAGGGTGATGGAGATGTGATGTTAGTTTTTACTTTATACGATCTGACATATATCTATTTGTTTTCTTCCACTTTGAAATATTATTTAATGGAGACACTGAATCTAGAATCGTTGAGAGATAAAAGAAAATAAATAAAACAGGAGTCCACTGACAGAAAGACTTATTTTGTACATTTCTATGTAACTCAGAGCAAAATTTCAGTATAGCCTTTGGAAAAAATGAGCAACTAGAAGGATTCTGTGCCATGGGAATTGTACAGATGCTGTCAGAAATGCCCTCTTCAAGGTTAGGAATCCTGATGTTACTCCATATAGAATTATTGATCCAAGATCTCATGCTTGTTCCATGGCATTTCTCCAACATCTGCTTCCACCTGCCAAGTTCAAGGAGTTTTCCCACCCTTTCTGGCTCTTACTGTGCCTATGTGGTTTAAAAAGAAGTTTATTTCCACAGAATTTTGTAAAATTTTTAACATTCTCTTGACCTTTTCATTTTAGTAGAAATATAAATGGACAAAAGAATCAGACATACATGTGGTAAAACAGATAATTTTCCTTGGGAAGACACCATGTACAAAAGGGAGAAGAACTAACTAGACCAAATTGTGTTCCAGATGTATTTTAAAGTCTCAGTGTCCATTTTACTTTTTTCTCTTTTCTATTGTAGAATCTGTTATCTGGGAGAGAGTTTACTAGATAATCTTAAAAAGAATCTCTATTAATGATTGGTGGGTGCTAAGGTCATGCTTCTGTACACTAATAGGTATTGTAAAGAAGTCTTTGAGAGACACTAGATAAAAAGAAGTCATACCAAAGAATGTTCATTGCAGGCAATTTTAAAAGCTATGGGAAGTCATGTTTAAGAACAAATGGAACCCGGTGTATCTTCTTAAATTATGTCACATACACAGTCCCAATTTTTTGTATAAATATTTAATATTTTACATCCTTCAGCTCTTCAAATGTGCTGCTAAAGTATGTCTCTCTAGGTAACTTTCAGCAGAGCTCTGACCCCATTCACATCTTTGAAAGGTGTGAGCGTGCTAGCTCGGAGGGAAGCAGCCAGCATTTGGTAGGCTTCTTAAAAGCTGTCAGCTTTGTTCAGTACGGATTTCTGGAGTCTGAAAGCCTGGCTGTCTGACAGTGTTTCATTCCCTCACTGTCATACTGGTGATCACTCTCTTCATACTACTAGCAGGGCTACCCCATCTCTTCAGTAGTGAGGGACAAGTGTTACACTTGGTTTTATAAAAATTACCTTCCTAGTTGCTCAGGAGCCTTGATGATTTTGGTTGACACATGTTCTACTTTGGCAAAGCTAGACCTCATTTCACAGAAACGTGGAAAAGAAAGTTGAAATTACAGTTGAAAACTAAAATTCTTAACTTATAAGTCGTGTATAATCTTTCTAAAGATGCAAAGTCTGCAATGGGGTGTAAATAACTATAACAGCTTTCAATATTATAAACTATTCATCACTACAAAAGTAACCTGCTGATGTCTATGTCCATGTTATTCCTCAAGATTTCTTAAATTATAATATTAAAAAATTGTCAATAATTTTACTCCAAAGTTATATTTCTGGCTAGTTGCACAATGAGATTTCACATGATTCTTTTTACCTTTTTCTTCTGCCCATCCAGCAGATGGACAAATGGTTTAGCTTAGCCTACATTGACTTTGATTTAAGTAGTTTAAATGCAACAGCACATGAGTAATTTGTGTAAATTAATCTTCTCTAAAAAAACTTACACTAGGTCCTTGAGGAAATCTGTCACTTTTTTTGATATAAGAATTTATACCCTGACAAGTGTGTAACTAGTAGTATCAGTTTAATTAAGATATTGTCAACTTTTCTCTAGTTTGCACAGTTTAATGTCTCAGTCTTTTATAATCAGATAAGCCAGGAAATTGGTGTTAAGTTCACTAGCCCTGGTCTGTATTCTTTTCCTAACATGTGGCTTGAATTGTTAAAAGTTATTTGTTATTAACATGAATTGATATATATTTTATATTTCTTTTTGTATATTTGAGTTCCTTAGTATCATAGCATCTAGTTAAAGCCTCTATACATTCGGGAATATTTAAAAATAAAATTAGTGGAGCTTTTGTAATTAGATTGACTAATCTATTAAGTAATATATAAAATATATCAAACTTTTGAGACACTAAGATTTTGGAAAGGGCTTCTGTTTCTTGTGAGAAATAAAAGACTTATAATATCTGGCCAAAGTATATAGTTAGCTCCTACATGAATAATTGTTTCTAGCCTACAGCTTCTAATGCGTGAATTTTAATAACTCACTTTTATTTTTGTGACACAAAATGTGAATAATCGATAAGAAGACATTTAAGCACTTAAGGTTCTTTACAGTTTTAAAACTATGAATCCAGAAGCTAAATATCTAGCTTCTGAAATTATACACATTCACATGTATATATATTATGTAAATAATATATGTACAGTAATGTATGCATGTACACTGAATTCGGACAAATGTATAATGACATATATCCATCATCATAATATCATGCATAGTATTTTCACTGCACTAAATATCAACTTTGCTCTGCATATTCGTCTCTCGCCACACTCCCTGTAATGACTGATCTTCCCATTGTCTCCATAGTTTTGCCTTTTCCAGAATGTCATATAATTGAAATCATACAGTATGTAGCCTTTTTAGATTGCCTTTTTTTCTTCATTTGGTAATATGCATTTAAGTTTCCTTCATGTCTTTCTATGGCTTTATAGCTAATTATTTTTCAGCACTAAATATTTCATTGGATGTACCACAGTTTATTTGTCCATCCATTCACTGAAGGACATCTTGGTTGCTTCTAAATGTTGGCAATTATAAATAAAGCTGTATGACATCCACATGCAGGTTTCTTGTGGCCATATTTTCAACTCCTTTGAGTCAATGTCAGTGTTCTGAATTTTGGCCAATCCAATAGATGTTTAGTGGTATCTTATTGCTATTTTAATCTTCATTTCTCTGATAACATGTAATATGGAGTAATAACTTTTTTCAATTACAGTTGACATACGATATTGTATTAGTTTCAGGTGTACAACATAGTGATTAGACATTTATATAACTTACAAAGTGATCACCCCAATAAATCTAGTATCTGTCTGACACATACATATTTTTTCAATATTAACTATATTCCCTATGCTATAGTTTATGAGTTGTTTAAATTTTCTACAACTTAATCACTTTTGTTGTATTTTGACCTATCAATAATTAACAATGGCATTTTGAATTCATCCACAGTGATGGTAGATTTTTAAGTATTTTTCTGTTGTCTTATCAAATTTTACTTTACATATTTTGTTAGTGTTTTATTAGATGCATAAAGGTTTTGGCTTCATATAACTTCCTGGGGAGTTTTATATTTTCTTATTATATAAGAGCCTTCTTTATTCTTAGTGCTTTTTGCCCTAAATTATATTTTGAATAATATAAATACAGCATAATATAAATACAGTTAGCATTTTATTGCTATTTTCTATCTTTTTAATCTTTTATTATTATGTTTTAAGCGACTCTTGTAAAAAGCATGAAGCTCATTAAAAAAACACTGACAATTATCTTTTAAATAGTACATTTAGTCTATATAATTTTAATTTGATCACTATATATATGTGTGTGTATACACTTTCTTTTTATTCTGCTTTCGCTATCCTTCCTCTAAGTGTTTTGATATCATTTTCCAGTTAATTTGTAAATTATTTTTTTAAATTCACCTTTTTCTCTGCTTATTTGGGTGTTTCTGCTCTGTATTTTTTTTTTTTTTTAGGCAATATCACTGAAACTTTATCATTTTATGCAAGGTAATATGTCAAGTTAATGTCTTAAGCCTCTTCCTAAATAGTAGTTTGGGATCTTTTAATCTATATTAACACACTTCTAATTTGCATAGCTTTACCTCCTAAATTTTTCATTCTGTCCTTTTTTTATACTCTCTATATTAGACATTATTCTTATTAATATTTTCTATAGATAAACTACATATAAATAAATACATGTCTCCTCAGCTTCCTTTCCTCTATGTTAGATATTTAGGGAATTTTTTTTTTTTTTTTTGGAAAATACGTCCATTAGAAGTATTTTCTGTATAATTTTCATGGTAGAAAAAGCAGTTTTTGATGAAAATATATTTTCCTTTGTTCTTGAAAAATGATATTTAGTGCACAAATTTCAAATTTGACAACCATATTTTCTCAAACTTTGAAGAAAATATAAAACTGAATTCTAGCTTTTTCTTTTGCTGATTTGATATGCTAATCATCTACTTGTCATTTTTTCATAGGTAATCTCTTCTTTGACTTTGATATTCTTCAATTTCTCTGCAATGTGTCTACATTAGAATTTTATTTTATTTTA
Organism: Pteropus alecto; assembly: GCF_000325575.1. Taxonomy (NCBI): domain Eukaryota; kingdom Metazoa; phylum Chordata; class Mammalia; order Chiroptera; family Pteropodidae; genus Pteropus; species Pteropus alecto. The sequence goes on along the minus strand of NW_006442107.1, from coordinate 18,790,790 downwards.
TCTTGCTTATCACACATTATACTTTCTCTTTTCATAGATTCATCATCAGTTATGGTTATTATTTGTTTACATAGCCTCTTCTCATCATTTTTTCTATGTCTTTTCTGTGACTCTCATTACACATGTGTAAAACTTCTCACTCAGTTATTCATATTTCTTAACTTTTTTAAAAAATTGTGTTTTTTACTACATACTGAATAATTTTTTAATATAGTTATCTTGTGAGTTAATTCTTTCTTTAGCTGTATCTAATTTCTACCTAGCTCAGTCACTTTATTTTTCATATCTATTATTTTATTTTAATTTCCTAGAGTTTTATTTTTGTTATTTTTCAAATCTGACTCATCAATTCAGATAATTCTTCTTGATTGTTTAATTTTTATGCCATTTAAAAAAATCTCCTAAAACATTTCATGAATACTTTCATTTTTTAAATTTTGCAGGGCTGGGGGTAAGGGAGCTGATTCTTTTAAATACAGTAAAAAAAGACATTCCATGCAGGATTTAATTTATTTTTTTTTAAAGATCCTTTCAAAATACCTAATCTGCCCTAAGGTCAGAAACTGAAATTCACCCTATTTCCATGTTAGAGTTTTTGAATTTAGAGTATTTTAAAAATAATTTCACTAGTGTTGTATGTATACTTTTGTATCATCTGCATATAACAAACTTTGTCAATGTTAAAAAATATCCTAGCAAGCATAGTAGTCCATCAAATGACTGTGGTAGAGTATACTTAATCATTTTATGGAGCTGTGTATATCATCAGTTTCTGGTGTTACAAAAATATCATATGATCAAATCAATTAACAATTTATACTGCCACTGGCAATATATGAAAGTTACTTTTTCACTAAAATTAAATGTGGCCACTATTTCTTTTTTCTGGTGTGACAATTTAGTGGTTGCAAGGCACATATACAAATAGTTTATATTCATTTAATTATGAAAAAGCGTGAACACACCTTTCTTATGTCTTTCCTTTGTGAATTATGTGTCAAATACTTTACCTATTTTCCAACATAAATTTAGTTGTTTTCCTAATTTCTTTTAATGCACTCTTAATGAATTAACCATTGGCTGTAGTCTACAAATAGTTTTCTCAATTGAAAATAAATTTGATTACATATTATACACTAATTTTCTTTACTTCTTACGATGCCCAAAACGAGTGTATTCATTCAGCTTTTAAATGTGATATTTCTTATCACTTTGAATTTAGTATTTTTTCTTAAGAAGTTTGACACAGTTTATTTTCTTCCAGCTTTACTGAAATTTTAATTTTACATTCAGTTATTTAGCAAAATGTTTAAAGTCAGTAATGTTATAAGATATAAGACAAAAACAAAAACTAAATGTATTTATACCAAATAATATATTGTCCCAATATCATGTATTAAATATATTTTAATTTTCCATTAATTTGTAATGGTTTGCTTTATAAACACCTGACTTATATTAGTCTATCCTATTTGTTTATCTATTTAGTCTTACGCCCTTAGCACAGTTTTTTTTTTTTAATGTCCCACTGAATGACATCTCAATTCATCTAGTTTCACAAGCTGAAAAGTGGGAATTATTTTTGATGTTTTGAAATTTTCCCATTTTCATTTCATGTATTTCTATTCTTAATTCTGTTTTGTACCTCCTGCCAAATACAAGTATGAATCATCAGTACCTCTTGCCTGGTCTCTAGATATACCATCATGACTGGTTTCTTAGCTTCCAACTTTATGTTCTTCTATTAAATTCTTCATAGGCTGTCTGCCATACTTTTAAAACATAAATCAATTATATTGCTTCCTCGTTTGAAAACTTTCAATTGTTCTCCATGGCTCTGTTTGTACTACAAAGTATAAAATACTGTTCTGCATATCCATCTCTTGTTTTACAAAGTATTTTTCTGACCAATCACTTCTACATCTTCCTTTATCATGTTGATTACTTTTATTTAAGAATAACAATATTAAGAAAAGTAATTATGTGAATTAATTTATAACTATATTTTTATCAACCAACAAATACATTAATCTCATTAAAAATATTGAACTAGTAAATAGCATTAGAAATTTGAACAAAACTAGTCTTTGATTTCAAGTAGATGAAGATCAAAAGATAGACATGAAAACAACTGAAACAAATGTTATAGTAGAAATAGTAGCAATTTAATGAGGAGCAATGGGAACATCAGAGAAAGTGGTCAGTTCTCACTAAGGGATAATTCAACAGGAAATTCCTGAAAAATAAATATATATTTTCCAGCTGAATATAGTAAAATAATATCATTCTTGTCAGAGAAAGCTACATGAACAAAGACAGTTAATTTGAGCATAGGAAGTGAGAAAAAACAAAGCATAAGGTATTTTCTTCCATCCAACAAATTTTTTAGAGCATTTAATATATGTCAAGCATTAGTATTAAACTCGATATGAAGTAGTAAATTAAATAACTGATCCCAGATCACATAAGCCTATGAGTGGTTTAAGAACTGTAAGGTAAGTAGAAGAAAGAACAGGCTGAGAAATTTGGATTTCATCCTGTAAAGAATGGGGTGTTATGAAATGTTTTATGCTAAAGAGAAATAGCAAATATGTTTGCAGTAGAAAGATCAACACAAGTGCTTTGGGAAGTCAGATTGAAAGGTTTGACATTGAGACCAGTGAGATGATTATTACAAGTAATACAGGAGTGAAAGCTGAAATGAGAGAAGATGGATATAAGGAATGTTAAGGAAATAAACAGGATATGGTCTAAGATTAAATGTAAAGGGTGATTAGACTCAAACATGATTTACAAATTTATGACATGGGTGACTGATACATGAAGAAGCTAAGTAGAAAAAGAGGAAATCTATGAGAAAGAACATGTATGAGGAAATGATGAAACTATTTTAGGATATAGTCAGACTCAGATGTCCATGGACACATCCAAGTAGAAAATAATAAGAAATTAAATAGAATATGTCTATATCCAATTACACATTATAGGATGACAGCAGGGTCCTCCATCAGAAGGAAACCTAATTATTTTATATAAAATAGAAGTGAACTTAGACTTGATAGTGTTACGATAATGGTCAGAGATCTACAATTTACTGTGGAATCATAAGTCATTACAAGGACTTTTGCACATTGGGGACTAAAATTTCTACCTCTCTCTCAGTAGAGAAATTTTTACTAACTAAATTAATAAAACATTACTGGACCAGATGATTTTTTTCAACCTACTTGTATTTACTTATAACGAATATTTTCCATTTGTCCTTGGAAATAATAAGAGGTAGTAAATTACCATGTCCAATAAGCAGTTAGTTGACCAAGACTCTTAGCGGCAAAGAAAACTCATGTGTTCTAATTTCAAACTGGCTGGAGAATAATTTTATGTTCTATATTGAAAAATATTTAGCTAATGGAATCTATACATTTTCTAAAAGCAATTTCTAAAAAAGCAGCAACAGAAGTCACATTTCTTCCCACTCGCTTTTTTGTACCAGAAGGCAGACAAAAGTAAATAAAATTTTGTCTCTCTGCTATTTGCTGTTTTAGTTTCTTGGTTCAAAGATCTTTGGTTACTGTGCATTGAGTCATATAAGCTAGTCTGAGTTCTTTTGATTTAAATAAATCTGCTCCCAGTATTCTTCAAAAGGTTGATATGCAACTTGTCGTGATTTTCTCCTACTCTTTGTACAGTATATTTAAATTGTTTTATGCTTGTTTTTTAAAATGCTATGAGCATCCAATGTTTAAAAAAATTCATACATATTAATAATAGCAAAGTTATTTTATCATCTTAATAATAACTATATCTATATTCAGTTGTGTTGTGTATATCCAGAGAATTTTTGGCATTAGCCTTTGGATTATCAACATAGTGTGTTGAATAAGCGTGAAAGGAGTAACAGTCAGTATTTGTTTTAAATGACACATGTAATAGGCAGAACATCAAAATAGTGGTTAAACTTTAATCCCAATATTCATAGGTCACTTGTCACAAGCTACAGTGTCATGGTTCTTTTGCCCTCATTGTCTCCCCTCCCCCAAAAAAACAGCCTGAAATGCAGTCATGTTTTCAGATGTTTCTATAATAGTCATCTCTTGGGCAACAAAATTTCTGAGGCTGTCCAAAAAAATAGCAATTTGTCAGCAATTTGAAAATAGATTTGTAACATGATGTATTTATTTGACAGTATAATGTAATAATAAATATACAGTA
>NW_006442107.1:18771781-18786530 GCF_000325575.1 Pteropus alecto | reverse complement strand
CTACAATTAATTTTAGATGTCTATGGGGAAAATTCTGATTGCCAAAATCATTATAGGTGGATAGATGGACAAAATACATGTTACTTGTATTGTCCTATATCTTTTTGTACAGTTACAGAATCAAAACTAAATGATGCCTACAAAATAGAGGAGTTTTAGTCAGTTCCCTTTCATCAGAAAATGAAAGTAAAATGTGAATTCTTTAATATTATAATAGATTGCAACACTGAATTGAAACAGATTGTCAATTTGGAAATGCATAAAGCCAACAAAGCAAAGATTCTTGTCCCTTTCACACACACCCCCTGCAGAAATTTCCAGTCATTTATTTTGTACCCCTGAGAATCATCATATTATGAATACTTACATATAAAGATGTATATTTAAAAACTTCTATATTTTTGTAGAATTTTTTAAATGGCCAATAATATTAAAATAGACATTCTGTGTATAATTCTATTTAATAATTTAATAAACCTTTATTGAGTATCTTCAATATGTGACTTTATATAATTTTTATTATAATTACTTAAATGAAAACATAGTTTATATCAAAGCAAAACGAATTATAGAAACTTCAAATATATGAATTTCAATATGCATCCTAATGAAAATTATCCAGATAATCTCGGTTTAACTTATATGAGTTATTGTTCTAGATTTGGAGGAATAGATGTAAAATTTCCTTGTTTCCTTATGCTGACAGAATAAACTTAATCTTTCAAATTTTTTAGTTGAAACATTTTTGAGATAATTGTAGATACACATATGCTTGTAAAAACATACAGGGATCGTGTGTATGGTTTACTTCATGGTAACATCTTGCAAAAGTAAAATACAATATCGCAACTAGGATATTGACATCAATTCAATCTAGCGATCTTATTCAACATTTCTGTTTTGATCGGAGGTGGGGGGCAGCAGGTTACACGGGTCTCAGCTGAAGCCACGGAAGCTGAAATAAAGTGCGTAGGTCCTGGGGCCCTCTTGGCCCAGAAGCAGCAACGGATAGCTCCCCCTCTCCCCGCCTCTGGCAGGGCTCAGTTGAGTGTGATATGGAGGTAGGAGGTGGGCACGTAGTCTTCACCTCCCCGTTTCTGTGTGCATGTGTATATAGTTCAATATAATTCAATATAATTTTATTACATGTGTAAGTTTGTATATCCACTGCCACAGAACAGATTCATTCTACCTCCCATGCCTAACTTCCTGTTCCAAATATAACCCCTAGCAGCAATTAATCTGCTCTCCATTTTTAAAATATTTTCATTTTTAAAAAATGTTGCATAAATAGAATCTTATAGTATGTAAGATTTTGAGATTAGTTTGTTTCACTCAGCAAAATTCCCTAGGGATTCATTCAGGTTGTGTTATCAATAGCCTTTTCTTTTTTATTACTGAGTCATATTCCAAGGAATGAATGTATTACGGTTTGTTAAGTCATTCACCAGCTGAAGGGCATCTTCTGTTCCCAACTTTTAGCTATTATGAATAAAACTGCTATGACTATTAATGCACAGATTTTTAAGTAAATTTGTTTTCATTTCTCTGGACACTTATCCAGGGGTGCAATTACTGTATCTTTTGGTAATTGCATACGGTAATTTTTAAAAACTGCCAAACTATTTCGAAAGTGACTATACAATTTAACATTTCACCAACGATGCATGAACTATTCATTCAGTTTTTCTACATCCTCTCCTACATTTAGAGTTGTTATTATTATTTTTATTTATTTGTTTGTTTTTTATTTTAGTCATTCTTGTAGCTGCATAGATATATCATCGTGATTTTAATATGCATTTCTCTGATGGCTAATAATGGTGAATATCCTTTCATATACTTGTATACCATCAGCAAACCTTCTTCAGTGATGTCTATTCATGTTTTTTGCACATTTGCTAATTAGATTGTTGTTTATTGTTGAGTTTTGAGGGTGTTTATATATTATTGATATTAGCCCTTGTTCTTCTTTAACTGTTGAGCTTTGAGTCTTTATATAATATTGATATTGGCTCTTTGTCACATATGTGATTTGCAAATGTTTTATCCCAGTCTTAAAGTGTATGTTTCTCCTTTACATATAGTATTTTGCATAACAATAGTTTTTAGTATTGATGAGGCTCAATTTACAAATTTTCCTTATATGCAACATGCTTCTGTTGTCAAGTCCAAGAATTCTGCCTAGCCCAAGATCTTGTTATTGTCTCTGTGTTTTTCTAAAATATTTTTAGTTTTATGTTTTACATTTAAGTTTACATTTAATTTTGACTTAGTTTTTTTTGTAAAGTTTATGTAAAGTTTTATTTTTTTTTACTATTAGATGTCCAATTGCTCCAGCATGACTTTGTTTTCTCCATTGAATTATAAAATTGATCTTTATCAAAATCATTTGGATGTATTTTACATGTCTGTTTCTGAATTCTTTATTCTGTTCCACTGAGCTATGTTTTTATCTCAGTTAAAACCACAGCCTTGATAACTATTACTATATAGTAACACTGGTGATGTGATTCTTTCTTCTTATTTGTCAGGATTCTCTTTGCTGTTTAAGAACATGTGCCTTTCCATATAAATTTTAGAATTAGTTTGGAAATGTCTGTAAATGCCTTCTTAGGACTTTGACTGGAATTTAATTAAACCTATAGATTAATTTGAGAAAAACTGACTATTTACTATCTTGAGTCTTCCAAACTATGAGCATTATGACTTTCTATTTATTTAGGTCTTTGATTTTTTAAATAAACATTTTGTCATTTTTAAGCTATTGATACTCTACATGTTTTATTAAGTGTATACTTATGTATACACATGTTATTTGTTAGTATATAGAATTGTGATTGATTGTGTGTTGATCTTGTATTCTGCAGCCTTTTTGAACTCAATTGTTATTTTTTGGAGTTCACTTATAGATTCCTTAGGATTTTCTATGCCAGAAGTCCTATTATCTGTAAATTAGGGCAATTTTATTTCTTCCTTTCTAATCTTTAATTACTTTTAATTCATTTTCTTGCCTTATTGCAATGCCTTATTCACTTGTATATTATATTTTGTATTTGAGTCTGTGACTCTAATGTATGGTGTTTAAAAAGAAGCATTACTGGTCAGTCTATTTTTTTTATTAATGAAATATTCTCATGGTTACCATCAAAATAGACTAAATCAAAGTAACTGATATATATTTTTTAAATTATGAAAGTAATACTTTTTGTATAAAATTCAGAGAAACCTGGGAAAAGAAAAATATTAAACACCTCAATTCTCACTATCAAGGTTTAACCAATATTATCCTTAATTGTATGTTGAAATTAAAAAGTAGTATCAAAAAAATATTTTTAAAACTAGTGAAATGTTGGAATTAGACATTCTTCGTAAGTTGGTTAATTATTTTTATTTTTTGCGTTGCAAATTTTCTGTCCTTATACTTTGTCAAATTGCATGGTAAAGGACTAATGTTTGAGAACTTTTAAAATCAGTCTCACCTATAACACACAGGTTATCAAAAGAGAAACTATCCACAAGGAATCAAATCCAAAAGCTTCAGCTATTTTACAGTTACTTTAGAGTTATCTGAGGTACCCGTATTAGCAATCCTTTATCTTTATATCTTAGAAATCTTTCAATACTGCTGACCATTTCTATAATATTTTCCTAGTTAATACACATGCTACCAAGCAGAAATATGCCATATTCTTTTCATAAAAAGAGTTACAACCAGAAATAGATATTAAATGCATTATTCTTCATATCAAATGTTAAGAACAAATATGTACTTATTACTTACTATAAGGGACTTTATATACTTTAATAGTTTTAATATTATCTACTTAAAACAATAGTTTTAATTTTTAAAATATTACTAGTGAAACATAGATTTATAATAAAAATTATAATTTTACTCCAGATTATAGTCATTATCCAGAAATAGAAATATAACAAACACAGGAAAAAGCACTACTAGACACATTATAGTCAATCTTCAGTGATGTTGAAAAACTAATGGAAACTGAAGATAATGATGCCATATTGAAACTACTCAAACAAAAATATCATATTATATAATACAGGAGGAAAATGACAAAAATGACAATTAACTTTTCTACATCTTATAATAATGTTGAAAGAAGGTTTTATAGGATAAGATATGCAAAAATGGTAGGTTGTCTATAAAATATAATTTCTTTAATAGCCGACTCTGTACCTCCATAACCCCATGATTTGCTTTATTTAATGTAATTTGGTAGTATTTTAGATTAAACATAGAATCTCAGTTTCTGTACAGCATATCTAAGTTACCTTGAAGAAATTTTTTAAACTCTATAACTTATTTTTAATCTATAAAGAAAATTTGTAGAAATTGAAACAAGAGAATGTGTGTAAATTGCCTGGAATAACATGGTTATCATAAATTGACAACATATTAATTCAGTTTTGTAATCAAATAATCGCTAATTTTTATACTTGTTTTTATTTTAAAAATTTAATGCTTTTAATTTGTGTTATCTTCTAGAGGATGGGTAGAAAAATAAGTTTAGCGTACCAATACAGTTAACATTGTTATATTAGAGAAAAGTACATATATAAATTTAAATGTTATATGGTATATGAGATATGCTATCAAAATCATAGAATTAATTCTTAATAAGTGTAAAAAAAGCCAACAACAATCAGTATATCTAGCTGACGGTGCTAGGCCAGATTCAATATTCTAAAGCAGTTAGAGATCTGAAACTAATGGGGGAAAATTTACCAGATCTGCTATTGACTATGCCTACCTACAATCACTGTATTGCAATAATAAACAAATGTGAAGAATATCTCTGGGAAAAGAAAAAAACCAAATATGTGAATGGGACAAAAAAGTCCATAATTTGAACGTCTTGAAATATACTTTCAGATAACTTTTAGCATTCAAAATTTAAGACAAAACAAAATTAATAGATTTATCTAACAAACATCAATAAGTTGGTATTTATTCTTAAACCTCTGAATGTTTTAGCTTAATTGTGTCTCCTATTAAAATGATTTTATTTTAAATGAGAAAAATCAAACCCACTATGCATATGTATAATTTGCAATTCAGTTCTGAAAAAATTCTTCACTAAATATAATTAGGTAGAAAATTATTCCTCAAGTGTAAAGCTTAAGTCAGTACCAAACAGGAGATTATATTATGTGATCCTTTTGCTATTTTCCCCTCAGAAGCAGATAAAGAACTGGGTCTGATAATGTATGAAAACAAGAAGAAATGAACAACTAAAATTACTTGTGAGTTTCTACAATCATAGAAGGGCATTTTTTCTTTCAATAAATATATATTGTGTGTGCAACAAGTGTGCGATCTGATTTCTTTTTTTCCATTTATATAAATATCCTCTATAAAGACAAATTCTTCAGGTATTAATAATTTTGCCTTTACTCAATTCTATTGGCACCTAGTAAAAACTTGTGAATATGAGATGGTTTTTGGAGTGATCAAGAATTAATAGAACTTTTCAAAACTAGCATATTATTATGTATTAACCTCTTGAATGATTAGTACACCATATGTTATGTAATTAATGATGAGACCACTAGAATATTTCCATCTGGTCCAAAATATGTTTAGAAAATAGGCTCGCTGTTGGTATCAGATAGGTATTATGTGTAGTGGCATAAATGTAAAACAATCTAAAATAATAGTAGTTTGAACAAGGAATCATTTTACTTCTCTCTCACAATAATTCCAGAAATAGGCAGTGCAAAATGGGTTAGGCACTTCTACCATTCTTGAGAGAACGAAGCTTCATCCCATGTCAACTCCAGCACCTCTAGGATCTAGTTAGAGTTCCCCTTGTCTCAGATGATCTTAGCCATCATATCCATATACCAACTAGACAAATTGATGAAGGGAGGAAGAAAAGGCCACCTCTTTTTCAAGGAAACTTCCTGGAAATCCTGCAAAACTCTTGCACTTACAACTCAATGGTCAGAACTTAGTCACCTGGCCACAGATGGCAACTAGAGGATCTTAGAAAAATAGACTTTTAACTTGGCATCAATAGCTACTACTACTTAAGGGGAAGCAGAAAATGGATTTTGGAAAGCAGTGAGTAGTTTCTACTCTAATGTTTGAAAGATTAATACTCTAAAAAAAAACACATATAAGACTTCGTGAAATATATGTATTTGACAATGATGGCGAGAAGCAGGTTGAGCTCTATAAATATCTATAATATTTGACAATTTGCATCTATTTGTACTTTTCAAGAAATCTTACCCAATGATGTTTATTGGCTATGGAATAGTAACAGGTTACTCTTAGCTTCTAAATGAAGTTTTAATGTTTGTTTCTTACTTCGTTAATTTACTTTGCATAACTGCCAAAAGAGAGGATGACATTATCCACTTTGCTCTGCTCTCTTCAACCCAGGAAACTTAAGTAGGAAACCTCCAGGTAATAGGAGCAGGACAGGCAGACAGGAATGTATGTTGTTGGTGGAAGCAGAGAAGGGAAAGCAAGTTATAATGAAAGTAAAAGCTTATGCAGTAAATTTGAAAAGTACTTTGATCTGATTTATACATGAGCAATTTGTATTCCTTAAATATTTTATAACCATGTATTTTTATTCTACTTTATTTATGGTAAATGTATGGTATATATGTATATTTACATAAATTTTATACTTCAATAATAATAATGATAACAATAATAAATCTTAGCTTTGCCATTTACTTTTGATCGTTTCTTAAATTTACTTTCTTCATCTGTCACGAGTATGATTATTATAGTACCTTCTTTCTAACTATGTTGTGAGGATAACATGAGATAATGAGTAAAAGACTTAATATAACCAGGTAGCATTATTATTTTCATAATTATAAAATTATTTCCTAGACAATAATTTACTATGCTATGAGAGATTAAAAATAGATGAAAAAGGTTTAAAAGAAGATTAGAGATTGTGGGGAAATTTCCCCGTGTTCAGTGAAGCTTTAAAATTACCTTGTTCTTCCAAAATGGTCACTACGCTATAATATTAGCTTCAGGAAAGATGGTTTCAAACAATACTGAATATGTTTACAATGTGTACATTATGAATATAGAAGCAGAAGCATAATATCACGTAATTAAATATCCATACATGTAAGATATTCATTAGCTCAATGCTCAGTACAGGAATACTTGTTTAGCCAAATATGACTTTGCTATTTAAAATCTAACTGAAATAAAATATATTGCTGTCTGTATACAGAGGACTTAATTTTTCAGATCTGGTTTCCTAGTGAAGATTTGATTTATATTAAAGTGAAGATAAATTATATGAAACTGTTTATATCCACAAATTGCTTCTCATAATGTTTTGCTACTCCAAAACTCAAATTACTAATTTTATATTTTTAGATTATTCTCTGACTTATACTACTGCTCTTTTCATATTATATATTATTACTAATGTTATAAATGTGCATCCTATAAACTAGAAAGTTGGTTGCAATTTACTTTTCACATGTAATTATGGCATTATTTTATGTTTACATGACGCTGTGTATTTTAAAATTTCACTATAATAATTAGTTACATAATAAAATTATCTTAAATGTTTTCTAATATTAAAATATTTTTCCTGGAAATTAATGTAGGAAAATGAGAAAATGCATTTCAGTATTAAAATTTGGCATTTAAAACTTTTCATTTGAATTACAAAATCACTGTTAGCTTTGTATGAGAATTTATATAATATTAATATACAAAATGATTAGTTGCCTGACTAGAATATATTTGGCATCATAATAATTCTTATTGTCTTCACATTTTAAAATACCTTATTGATTACTGTTTCTTTCCCTTTTAATTTTACTCTTTAATCTAGTTTTGCTATCCTGTCATTTCGGACTTCCCTTTTTCTCCAATTCTCCCAAGATCACTTTTGTCCAAAGACCAGTTGATTTATCCTTAAGACATTCAGGTCATTGGTAATTTCCCTTCATTTCCTAACACATTCTGTGTATCAAGTGTTCATCTAATAGCCCTATTCCACTTTCTCTGAATCTTTAACTACAGTGTAAACTTAATAACCATACCTGGATCCAATGATATGAAAAGCTTGTTATATTTAGAATGTTGGACAAATTTTTTTTTTAATCTCTTTAACTCACATATACTTAGAGAGAGATGGCCTTCTTTGGTCAAACTATAATGTAAATCGAGCCCAAAGGAAGTTCTTCAATTCACATGATTATTTTTTTCTCACACAGCTAAGAATTTTTAGCCATAAAAGTTTATTTCTTTTATCATGAGTTTTAATCTCCATTTGTATTTTATTCAGCAGGTGCTAGCATTTTTCAAGTTTCAAAAGAAAGAATTATGAAATGGGCACCTTACTATGAAGGACTGTAGTGTTGAAAGTTGTCAAGATTCCACCAACTATGAAAACAAAATAAACAGTAAGAAATAAACAAATTTTGCAAAGCAATGAGCATTTAGGCAAGTGCAATTCTATTTGAAACATCTATATTTTATGGCTGGTTGGCCATCAACCTTATTAAATACCTAAAATTGGGTGGCATGCTTATAAAGATACAAATAAGAAAATATTCATTGAATCTGATCTTTGCACAAAATATGATGGGTAAATCCTCACAAGGAAATGTAATCATATCTCAGTTATCATTACAAATAGTCATATGTTTCTTTTACTTATGGGTAATGAAGGGGAGCAGGAGAAAAAAGAATAAATTCCTTTAGTGACTTGATTTAAACATAGTGAAACTTATTCAAATGACTTCAGCTTCACCATGGTTCTTTAAAAGTGGAAAATGAAGGATTCCTACATAAAGAAAGAAGTCATGGAATGCAGGCAAAAGGCCGAGTCCCAAAGTAAATAGATATTAGCTCAATACTGGTTATAAATCATGCCTGCTGTCACTTACATGTAAGCCAGTGACTATAACTTCAGTTGAATACCAGTTATGGTAGAGTAATATTTGATAATAGGACAGATACACCTTAGATTCTGTACAAAGAAAAAAAATTGGAATTCTAAATATTTTGTTTTAATATCTCATAGCATAAACCTGCACTGAAGATCTATTGAACAATGAACTTAGTGAAAAAAAATCTCCTATTACTTAAATTTATATGTGTTAACTCAAATCAACTCCAAAGAAGCTTAGGTTATCCAGACAGTTGTATTGACTTATTTTATTATAATCAGAATGCTATTACACATTGGTACAGCTAGAATTGTGAAAATGATTGGTAAGGATGTCATTATGCTGGGATCCCCATTAGGCTGGGATCACCGTGAAGGGCCTATAATCAGAATAAGACCATCCTACAAAATAACAGTTTGCTCTGTAAATTAGAAAACTGCATAATTTTCTTCTTTTGTCGATTTTCAGAAATATAAAATCATCATAATCAAGTTCTTGCCGTGATCTTCTAGAGTGTACAATCTAAAAGAAGTGTATGTTACTTTCTGTTATTCCTTAATGTTAAATTATGTGGCCGAAAAGTAAATCATTTTGGAGTGGAAAATTGTCCATATGAGTCTCAATAAGAGCAGTTTTACTATTTGTATAACCATTATACATTATCTTAATGATGAGATAAAGTATGTATGAGGCAAGGTAGCGTTTGAAATAAAACATCTAAAACATGAATTATTGAGAGAATGTACAATCCTTTCTAATAAGCGCTTAACAGTGCCATCATTAACTAGAACTGATAATTTGTATTAGAAAAATCATTTTCTGTCCATTAACCACATACTGTGACAATAGTTTTCTGTTTCATTATCAATTTCATTTTCTGTAGAACTTATAAGATTAATTTTTAAGCAATTACTTTTTTCTCCTAATATTATAAATAGAGAAAAATGTGTTGTGAAAAAACTGCTCTCAAAGCTTTCAACATGGAAGATATACATTCAAATGTTTCACTTACTCTGACAATTGCCCATGACTGAACATCCATGCATGACTACACTAATGCTTAATTATCTTTAGAAAGTAAGATCAACTATCACAGAAGCTCCATATCTAAGTACAGGTGAATTGAATCTTCTAATAATGCATTTAATGGGCTGATAACACATTTTGATAATGTACTGTTGGGAGGTCAGTATTCCAGACCCTTAAAAAATATTTATTGTCATAGAAACCAGCCACTCATTCATAATTCAGATCAAAGGAAAGCTACTAAAAAATGGTGAACAAACAAAAGTTGCTGCTCTACTCCATGAGAGATGGCTTAGAAAGATCACTGGCTCACAGAATTCAAAACGAAAACTTGTAAAAGTGTGAAAAGACAAAAAAAAGTTGAGTCTCTTGGTAGGGTGGGGTATAAGGGCAGGAAGCAACCACCTAGGAAAGTAAAGAGCAGGGTGCTATAGATGGTGACAGACTATGAGGAAGCTTTTCTACTATGATCTTTTCTTCTGTTTATTATCATTCTTAATTCTATTAATTACATCTAAACCCTTAAACAAAAGAGTATTAAAGTTCTATTGCAAACATTTCTTTTAAAAAGCTAGTTCTAATGTTAAATCTACAATGGAAATTTTAAAAAGTTTGCATAAAGCACAAGAAAAAACATCTTATTTAAATAAAAAGAGGGTATTATTTCACTAGAGACTAGTACAACAAATATTTTTTCTGTTCATATCAACACCCACTGATGATAGGCTAATTTTTAAACAGATGCACATTTTCACCAAATGATGACAAATAGTCATATTATGCTCATAAAAACCATTATAATACACCATAAGTTTTATTATATAGCCGATAATAGTTTACCAAGCTTGAGAAGGCAAGTCACTAAGTTGTGAATTTAGCATTTCCAGGTAGTTGTTTCTGCCCTAGAGAATGTGATCTCAATTATTGCTGGGAGGCCAACTTGTCACCACCACTACTTTTGTCACTGTTGTATCCACTATGATAAAACATTCATGTTCTTAAAAGCATAGCTTAGCAAAAAGCCTCTTACAAACCCTCGAAATAGCACAATGTATCTATTTGATACATCTATTTCCTCTCCAAGGATCTTTGATTTCAGGTGCTGATTTATTTCCTTATTTATAGATCTGTTTTGTTTATTTCACCTTTTTAACTCTCTATGTTGATTTACACTTATCCACTGTGAATGGCAATCTTCAGATGCTGCAAATTTTCCAACTTTCTAGAATATAAATCACAATCAGTTACTCCGTCCATTACAGTCTGCCAAACTATTACTTTTCTGCCACTGGAATTGTGGCCAAACACCCTACTCCACAAGTGGTGCCTTCTTCCATACTCAGTTAAATCCTCTCTTTGTAAGAGTTGTCATCATTTGCATTTTGAGGGGTAAAGGTTTTTAGTTTTTGTGATTCCACCCACAGTCTCATGTTCCTTTAATGCCCCCTTTCTGCCTCACACATGTCCCTGTGTTGATCACTGTTTTTTCCATTTCCATTATTGGGCACTAACAACAAAAGCCAGAGGGATAATAGAAATAGGTTTGGATGGGAGAAGGTTACAAAAGAGACAGGTAAATTGGTGTAACACTTTCTACACTTCCACTCCACACTCATAAAATAGACATATTATAACTAGGGAGACTGGGTTTTAAAAAGAACAGGTGCAAAGATGAATGTCAGTGGAACTTCCCTGCTAAGCAGTCACCTGATGAGGGGTCCACAACCAGGAATTGCCAACTCTGACAGTCAACAGAGGTTCACTAAAGGCAGTAGTACAGACATAACCCAGAGCCAAGAGTTTCTGCACAGCCATTCAAAGGCAAATTAAGTCAAAGTACTCCTAAGGAAATATGTCAAAAATAATGAGACATGCAGAATAAAGGCATTAAAAAAAGAGAAAACTAAACAAAACATTAAAACAAAGAGAATAAATAGACCCAGCAGAATGCATATTAAAAATATATGTGAAAATCTTCAAAATGAAAGACAAAAAGGAAACATTATTAAAAACATAAAGCAAGAACAAGTGAATATGATTAGATGTGTATAATATGTATTAAAATATATTCTCAATCTTATTTTGTATATAAAAGATTATACAAAATAAAAAATAAAAGATGTCTTAAAAAAGATAAAAATAAAAGTATAAAATGTTATCGGGCAAATGGAAGAAATACATAAGCTAGGATCAGACAAAATATAGTACAAGCCCCAAAAGGGTTAAATAATATAAAATATAATTAAATATCCAACACCATAATTCATAATTAAGTTAAATTGTGACTATCTATGCACCATATAACAAAATAAAAATACTGAGAAAGCCAAAAGAAACAGACAAACCTAATAATGATAGAAAACATTAAAATACCACCCTCAGTCTAAGACAGGTCAATTTTGGGGAAAAATGAATATGTGCTTAATGACGTAAACGAGAATCAGTGAAACAGATTTAATAGATCAAACTTTTACCCAAATACATAAAACATATCTTTCAAGCTTATGTGGAATATAAATGCACATTATTATCATTTTCATTATATTATATAGTTACACAACATTTAATAAATTTAATAAGTTAAAAGTAATACAAACCCATTTTTTATCATGATGTAATAACAAAATTAAAAACACAAAAATTATTTTTTCTAGGATATTTAAAAACGCAATACTAAACAGATCTTTAAAGTAAAAATTGAAAAAATCAACATTAATTCATAAAAAATAATTAAGAAAACATTGTGTAGGACAACCATGACATTCTTTTAAAAGAATAACTAGATTTAAATTCTTATAGTAAAAATAATTAAAGATTAATAATAAATCAGTTAAATATTCAACTCTGAATGCTAGGAAAAAAATCACAAAATCAACTTAGAGAAAACAAAAGGAAAGCAATAATAAAATTTAAATAATAAAATTAAAATTATGCGAGAATTTATGCAAAGCAGAGAACAGCAATTTACAAAATTCTCATCTTTATATGTGTTGGTGCCGATCTGATCTAGAAGAGAATGTTTTGATGGTGAGACACCCAGTTGGAAGAAAGCACGAGAGATCCACATGAGAATGAAACGGCAGGCACCAACTTTATTGTGGGGAGCGCAGTTCTATTTCAGGGAGTGTGCTTCTGCTTCTGCTCTTCTTCTGCTCTTTCTTGTGCTTCCCTTCTGCTCCCAGGGGACCACATGAGCTCCACACATATCAGAGGACAATAGTGGCATTCAGCCACACGTGCGTGATACAATAAGCTGAATTATGTTTACATATTTTAAGCGCAGGTGCCCTACTACACTAATGTAACATTCTAAATCTGGGGTCCTATTCCTAGCCGTGAGCCTGGATCACAACTAGACCTGAGACCAGCCAGGCCTGGGACCCACAATATATAAACGATGATGGAATATTTAATAGTTACCGTGATCCTATTTTCTCAACCAAATAGTGCATACAAATATTTTGTCACTTTTGTTTGTGGTCAATAATTTGTAAATAAGCAAATCAGTAATAAAGGTACAAAAACCAAAGTTCTGCTTCAAATCCACAAACCTCTTTAGTCATCATTCCATTCCACTTTTTTTCTGTCATTTGTTTCAAATGATTGCCCACATCTGCTGTTCGCAGATTTCTACATGTCATTTGGCCATTAATTTCTGTGCACTCTTTCACTTAAACTCCTCTCATTAATATGTCAATCACTTTCATATTTCCAAAAACATCTGAAACTTTACAGTGTTTATCTGCACAGTTCTCTTGAGCTTTGGGCTCTATGGATGTTTATGTCACTTAAACATTTCTGATAGATTTATGACAATTCTCAGTTGATTTTCTTTATTCTACCCTAATAAAACTTTCCTGTGAGATCACAGTCTACTTTGCAGATGCTTTTAAAATATTCTCCCTCTTCTCCTCAGTATTTCTTTTTAAAATTTCCCTGTTCTTAATTATCTGATCTTTCTGTACCATCTTATTATAGGTGGCCTCATCTAAACCGATAACTCCCATATTTCTAGATCAGAACTTTCTGCTGTGTTCTATGCAAATATATTCAATCTCCTCAAAATACATATGTACAACCAAATTCATCATCTTCCACTTTGAAGTGTTCTTTTTCCTGTTATAGTTTCAGTGAATGAACACAATCTTGCTATTTCTCTAAATGAGAAATCTAGTAGTAATCTGTTTTCATGTACCTCATTCCCTTTTTATATCCAAGCAGTCAACAGATCCCATATATTTTAACAGTATAACAATTTGATTAGCTAGATGCTACATTACCTTTTTACTGCCATTGCCCTACTTCCAATCGTACCTTATTTTTAAAATTTAGATGATAACAACAGTAAGTTACTATTCTTCTCTCTAGTGTGTTTCTCTCTCATACTGATATGGGCCATCATTTGCAAAATTCTTAATCTTTTTAGTAAACCTAGATAAGTCTTTTCTTTTGTCCTTTGTTTGGAGAAAGACCCTGTCCCTCAAACAGATAATTACCTTGAAACTGGTGACTCAGGTGCTCTGGCTATTGATAAGGATCATTGAAACTCAGCATTCTCCTTGGCTCATTATAAGGCTGAAATGGCTTTAGGTCAAAACAGGACCCTTGAAGTCTGAGAATTAACCTAAGTTTTTTCTTTCCTTTATGAAATATATTAACCAAGCTTAGTTTACCCACTTTATGGGCAAATTAATGATAGAAACATAACTAGATATATAATTCAAGTAACAAGTTTGCATCTTCATTTTTCCTTGTCTAGGGACAGAGGCAGCATTTTGGTGGAAAACCCAAGACTCCGTCCTGACTA
>NW_006442107.1:18731150-18771735 GCF_000325575.1 Pteropus alecto | reverse complement strand
AATAAGCAGGGACTATGACCCTCCACAGCAGGAAGCAGATATGGAAGAAATCTCCTGTCTCTCAACATCCATACTAACGAAAAGGGGAGTCATGACTCTTAGAAAAGAGTTAGGCAGGAAAATTAGATAAGAGATTTTGGTCTGTCTATAAAGAGTCTGAGATCATCCTATTCCAGAAAAGGTTCTCCCTAGTCCACCCACAATTAAGAAAGCCAAAGACATTTTGAGGCTAAAAGTAACTCATATAAGGAAACAAGTAAGTAGATAATTGAGTACTAGCTTCAGCTAGCCACTCGCACCTGTGCAATGAAGACCTCTACGGCCTTCAATTCACCTGAGCCTCATTATATCATCATTATAAAATAATATAATGCATATACCTGGAAGTTCATTAATATCATTATAACAGACTGAATTCTGGGAACGAACATGCACAGAAAGCAAATGATGAGTCACTGGGTCCTCTTAATCTTAATTGTCAATCAAGAAAGCCCACTCCTCTAAGTAAAGTAACCACTCACAGCAAATAGTGATAAACACCCCAAAGACTTTGTTAGTGTGCCCTTGATACTTTTGAGCAGCTCTTTTCTTGCTCAGGCCCACTTCCACATCTGGAACTGTACTACTGTTTGCTTTACTTTCCCTTCTAATAAAGCTATTCTTTTCTGCTGTATTTTGGTGTCTCATTCAATGATTTGTTCAAGACATCAAGAACCTGGACAATGCACCGGGAGAGGATCCCCACTCTCCGGTAACAATACTACTTCCAGAAAAAACTTTTTCTCCCAAAAGGATAATATATGGTTGTCTTTCTAATTACATATTTATGATAGAATTGTTAAAAAAAATACATGGATAAAAGCAAAAAAAACCTGTGACTCCACAACATAAATGGCTTCAAAATATATACACTTTAAAGAATATGATTATCTTTTCATCTTTTTATTATTACTTGCTTTCAGCAGCCAAGAAGTTACCCTACTTTCCCTTCTACACACACACACACACACACGCACACACACACACACACGCACACACAATTCAAACATCTTAATAGCCTATTATTTTTTCTAATTTTCACGCATGCTCGTAGGCTCGATTGCAATATATAAACACTTATATAATCCTTGTGTCATTATGTCATATTCCAATTCATTCTTTATGTAGAGCTTACTGCAGCCTGCCTTATTCACATTTTAAAACCCACTCAATGACTTAATATAAATCTACCTCATCTTATAAATAAGGGTGAAATTCCATTGCATTGAACTTCCACAATTTATTCAACTATTTACTACTGATGGGCATTTATTTTATTTTCAGGCTTGTACTTTTTAAAATTATCTTAATACAGCAAAAATATGTGTATTAATATTGCCTTAAAAATCGTTGCATATATTTTTAAAAGAAATTTCAAAATCTTTAGGCTTAATACAAACAAGACCCTCACAACACAGCACTTGTGACTTTTTTATTTCTTCCAACCATTCCATATGTAATATGATCTAATAAAACTTTCCTGTGAGCAGTTCCAGAGCTAAGCTTCCCCACACTCATGTAACTTCCCTGGAACTGTTTACTTGTGCACTGACCTTCTCCTTAGCCTTTTACGTTAACTTAGGCTTTGAAGACAGACTGAGCCTTTAGACGTGGCAGCTCAAGCTCAATTTTACAGCTGGAATCTTGTCAGTACTAAGCTCTGAATAAAAGATGAAATGAATATCATTTGGGTACAAAAATAACAGAATTTTCAGAGTGTATTTACAGGTTCTATCTCCAACATGACAGAACACTTGAAACTGGACTTCCTGAGGACACATCCTGGAATATACTCCTTAAAAGCATAGCTCTGTAATTGGTAGTAATCTGTTAATTCTTCATTAAGAAGTTCAGTAAGACGATATAGAGATAGTCTTCTGTTCTTAGATCCGATAAGCTATTTCTTTTTGGCTAAGATTCTGAGACCCAGAAAGGATTTTACTAACAGTCTGCGGAGCATTACACAGAAGAGGACTTAAAACAACAGCAATATATACTTGCATGTATTCATATATTATATATGTCAAGAACCCCATTATCTATCTCAAAATAAAATGATTGACCCACTACAGGTTTGAAGTGGATTTGACTTGCAGGTAGTCCAGTCATGCTTGGTATAACAGGATGCCCACTGACTTTTATCATGTATAACTCACATCAGAGGGTACATGCTTACTGAAGATAATTAGGATGATAATATTATTACTGTTGTTACTAATTATTTAGCTGAGGAACAAGTTTCAAACCTATTTTTATTATTAAGAATTTTCAAAAATTCCTCCTTATTGGTTTTTAGTATTCAGAATAGATAAAATTTTACTTTAAAATATTTGTTTAAGGTGAATATTCTCAAAGATTTTGTTTTAGGATCCTCTTCACATTCTTAAAAATTATTAAGGATTCCAAGCACTTTAGGTTATGTGAAAAACATCTATACATATTTATTATATTAGAAACTCAAACAATCTTAAAAATATTTCGTTTATAATTTGTTTAAACTAATAATAGTTTTATTAAGTGGTAACATAAATAATGAATATATAGAAAAGTAACAACTTTTTACAAAACAAAAAATTATGAGAAATGTAGCATTGTTTTAATTCTCAAAAATACTTTTGATATATAATAAGTAGATTCCCATCTGCCTAAATAGTTGACACATAAGATTTTAATTTTTACTTCTGCATTTAGTGTGTTTTGAGATGGTGTTTTGGTGATGGTATGTGAGAAAATTTAGCTCAGAAGATAATTAGCTAGAAAAGGGAAGAGTATTTTGCTAACCATTTCAGATATTTGTGATTATTCCTTGATTCTACACCAAAATTTGACAAGGAGTAGTTTCTTAAAGTTTGGTTGCATTGTAGAATCTGAAACCATTTTAATGAACTATTTTTGTGCCCTGTCACATTAAAATACTTTGGTTCATTTTACATAGGTAAGCAAATGCCTTAACCAGAAATAATTTTGGATAGTGGAGCCAGATTTGTTTCTCAATATTTAAGAGGGAGTTAGAGTGAAAAACTATCCCAATTTGCCTGGAATTGTCATGGTATTAGCACTGGAAATCTCACGTACTAAAAAATCCTCGATCCTGAGCCAACAAGAATAGTAGTCCCCTTAGAAGTTACAAATATCCAGGTAAGCTAGAAAGAAATATGTAACACTGGAATAGAGTTGAAAACAACAGTATGAACTCATGTCTAGCTTAATATAAATTTAGATGCACACATAGAGAAATAATATATATAGATATATGTATATGTGTGTGTAAACGTGGGTTGATTATATGTAAATATATATTTATATGTAATATTGATAAATCATGGCGATTGCACATATCCCCTTAGAAATGATATGATAAGAAGAGTGAGATATTTTGTGATATTCTCCAAAATCCATAACCCTATCCAGTCATTTAAAAAAATTAGAGACAAATAAAATTGAGGACATCGCACAAAATATTTAATCAGTAATCCTAAAAATTGTCAAGGTTAAGAAAAATAAGGAGACATATGACTAAATGCAATGCGGTATTCTGGACTGGATCCTGGCACAGCTGGAAAACTGATAAAATTCAAATAAAGTCTGGAGTTTAGTTTATGATAATGTACACTGTCTTTCCAATTTTAACAAATGTCTCATGGTAATATACAATGTTGACATTGGGGAGAATTAGGTGAAGGGTATACAGGAACTCAGTACTACCTTTATAACATTTTTTAAAATCTAAAATTATTCTAAAGTTGAAAAGTGTGGAACTAAAAATATCTCTCGTATATATCAAGATTGTCATTTTGGAAGACAACTTAAAATTGTTCTGATTTCAAACAAATCCATAACATGATATTATGGATTTATGTATGGTTAAATTTTAAGAGTAATTGATAAAATAAAATCAATATGGCTAGACATACAAAACCTGTGCCTGTTTTTATGTTAAATTGGGCTTTAAACTTTACCAGTACCGGCCTCTGCTTTTTCATTGTAAAAATGTAAAAATATAAGAATTTGCTATTTTCTAAAGCCCTTCCTAGCTCATTCATTTTATGAAACATGACAATATTGACAAGTATCCAGTCATTTTATAATATGCACTAAATAATTATTACAATTAATAAGGCAGATATAGTTTGACATGTTCACAATGTACTTTTCTCCAATTATTTATAAAATAAAAACATTTACTTTGTTGTCTAGTAGCATATACATAATTTACAGCCATGAAGAAATATTAATGTAATTGTGAGACAGGATGTTGGTTTATGTGCATTAGAAAATTAAAATGAATGTTAGAGTTTACATCCCTAATTTCCTCTTTCTTAGGAAAAGATATTGGGAACATGTTAATTATCTGCTAGAGCATCATTAAATAAGAAAGAAACTCAAAAGCAACATGACAGAAAAGCTTTCAAAAGCTTGAGAATTTTTTTTAAGTGGGATTAATAAATTATGATTTTATTCCCCCAATATAATTTTTTCTCAACTGAATATGCATAGTATGTGGGTGCGAGTGGACTGACTTATGAGAGAGAGAAACTGACTAAAAATAGAAGATTCAATTTTACCAAAACAAACTTATTTGAACATTTATTCCATGTATCATGAAGCTATTTTATCACAAATGATTCTCTGATATGGAATATAAATTCACATATTTTATCAATGCAATGCACACATTTGGAAAAAAGAGAGTTTTGTGCAACTTCTGGATGTGAAAGAATATTTAAAGAATACGTTTTTGATACTACACATTGGAATTCCTGTGAAATGCTGATAGTTTATAGGGACAACACATTTGAAGTCAAAGCTTCCCTAGAATTACCCAGAATTAATAGGCTCTCCCTCACAGCTGGCAGAAATAACAGTTCATTAAGGGCCCTCTTTTCAGCTCTCCATATAAAATCACCCATTTTCAAGTGGAAAAAAGAAATTAAAATGCTTCTTTTTTTGTAAGCCCGGGATAAAATCAAGAGTGAGTTAGTAACAGAGAAAACATTTATACCAAGATGACATTTACTTAAAAACAAATAAAATACTCAGCTACAAAATCTGAAATAACTTACTCTCTGAAGAAACAAGGTTAGACCATGACCCCACACTCTCATATCTCTTAGGCCCCTCAGCAGTTTCTTTGCTGATTTCTCCTCATATTTTTGGTTTCTTCACATTGCAGTGTCCTATGGCTCAGTCGCTCAACATCGGTTTTCATCTACTTTCACTCCCTGGGTGATCTCATTCAAACCCATTTTTAAATATATAATCTAAACACTTATGGTCTCAGTTTCATCACTCTAATTGGACCGTTTGCATTAACTCCACATATATTCATCCCAATTGCCCACTTAAAAACTCTATTTCTATATTTAATAGGCATATTAAATTTAACATGTTCAATACCAGATTCCTTATCTTCCCTCTCAAACTTACTTTACCTGAAGTGTTCCCTGTCTTGGTCAATGCCAGTCATGCTTTCAAGCTACTCAGACCAGAAAATGTAGAGTCATCCTTGACTCAGTTCTTTCTCTCATTCCTCACACCCAACACTGCAGAAAGTTCTTTTGGCTTTCCTTCAAAATATATCGACTCACGGTGAAGTGGGTAAAGGGGATCAAATATATGGTAGCTGAAGGAAACTGGACTTTGGGTGGTAGACACACAATAGAATATATAGATATCAAATTATAATGTACACTTGAAAATTATATAATTGTATTAACCAATGTTACCCCAATAAACTTAATAAAAAAACTTTTAAAGTACAAATAAATTCAATCATTTATTATGAAAAAAAAATATCGACTCACAAAATTTCCCTCTTCCAGTATTGTTTGACCAAAAATGTTATTTTGTGAAAAATCTGTTCCTCAAATACAAGCAGCATTTCCCCTCTCACGAGCACTTGGCTGCTCTCAGGCCTAGAGCAGTCTCCCAAGATATCTTCACAGCTTCCTCATGCACTTCTTTCATGTCTTTAGTCAAATATCACTTTCTGCAAGAGACCTTCTTTCTCTGATCCTATTTAAAACTACAGTATCCTCCATATTCCCAGTTATGCTTTCCGGCTTTTTTTCTATAGCAGTTATCACAATGCAAAATGACATAAATATTATTGATTTATTTTAATTTATTTTAATCTCCACAAGAATATAGTGTCTTACTGAAGGTAGAGATTTTTGTGTATGTTTAATCATTGCTTTATCACTCATATGTAAATTGTTCTCTGCCACCTAATAAAAATGCAACAAATACCTGATAAACAAATGTTGACTGAATCCAAAGGGGATGTTTTTGGAGGGATTAAGGGATTAGACTATGTGAAGAAAGTATTCTGTAAACTAAAACTGTAGAACTATGAACTAGAACTGTTGTCCAGTTGAATACAGTGGTTAGCCTTTCAGTTGTAGAGAGATCAGTAAAATACAGGTTGGGGACTGGGTTTATGTAAACGCTTTAATTTTTATTTCTAAACCCTACACCCTCAGAAAGGTGTAACTGAAAAATTTCACAGTCTAACTTTATAAAAATAAAATCAGTCTTTGAGAAGTCTGGAAATATTGTTTCATTCTAATTGTCTAGATTAGTATTCAGGTTAAAATCATAAGGTTTTCTGAAAAATGGGTCAAAAAAGATAAATTAATTTCATTACTAACAAGAATTCTTAGCTAAATAGCAGTTTTGCTTTAGGCTCAGTAATTAAATCTCCTTGACATGATACTATATTGCCTCTTTATCTAGCCTTGTTCCTGTGCTAATTGCCCTTAACTCTATTATTAACCACTGAAAATTCCTCCCTAACCTTCCTATTTCCTAAATCAATTTCTCAAATCCAATCAATAATTCTGTTTTCATCTAGCTTCTTTCATTTCAATATTTCTGTCTTTCCACAATTAAAAATGAGTTCAAATTATCTTGTTAAAAATCTGCAAATTAATATATCTCACTATATATATATATATATACATATATATGTAACTTTTTAAGAATATAGTGTGTAATTCATTTACTCTTGTTTTAAAAAGTTTTCATTTTGACATTTTTATCCTCTGTTATACATTTTATGTTGAATCTTGTGAGACAAGAAAGGAGTATATTCCATCAATAGGATTTTATGAAAAATATATGAGACAAGAGCAGTTAAGACACTGGAAATATCTATTAAGTAATCTTGCCCAGTGACTCCAATATTTTGATTGGCAAACACAGCTAGCAGTTCATTTTATAAGTATTTATAAGTAAATATGCATTATCTCTATTAGGTGAAAATCATACATCATAAATGAAGCACAGTTAATGGTTAGTAAAGTCTGCATGAAAAATTCTTGCCATTTACACTAACACTAATGTCATAATATTTTATTATTTCTTTTTCATTTATTTATTTTTTGATTTTGAATCTTTAGTCATAGAAAGAGAAAAATTGAAACCTACATAGAGACATTCTAGAATTATGCTTTCATTAATAGTTGAAACAGGGAAACTGAGCAAGCGACATTGTCTACACTAGGTAATAATTACTTTTAGTAGTAGATATATCTAGAGCATATAAGTCCTTATTCTCATCCAGTATTACGATCTATACTTCATAGAGTCTCTTGATTTCAGCACACAAATGCAGAATCCAGATTCCTCCCTCTTTCCACTTAATATATACTCTGCTGCACTCAAAATATTTTTCCAACACTTTGCCATTGTATTATTTGTTATATGTCTATAACATTGTATTTATCAAGCATACTTCACGTCTTGTGCAAATACAAATATTATTTCTACTAAAGAACTATTAAAATAATATACCAAAAAATCTTTAGAATTGTATAGTGCTTCATATTTTAACCAATAAGTTAGAGGCAGAATTACAACAGTACAAGATAAATACTAATATAGATTGTGTTTATATTCTGAAAAAAATCATTTTGAGAAATTTAATACTTGATTTTAAAAGTAAACAGAGTCAAAACATAATTGTTAAAAAACAACATGTATTTTAGTTAACAATTTTTAAGTGTTATTATTTTAGTAATAGGAGAACTATTTTAAATCACCACACGTGCTCTATTAAATAAGAAATCAATTTTAAACCTAAATAAAATTTTCAGAGATAGAAAAGTACAATTTATGCAAATAAATATTTTTAAATACACAGTGTTTGCTAAAACAAAACATTCCTTTCCAAAGTAAGAGCTTTCATTCTCTATAAACATTGCTTCCAAGTGTAACATTTGTACTTACTCCATGAGATAATTATAAGTAGTGTACGAATGGAAGTATTGCTATACCCTCAGGCATATTTAAAGTCATAAAAAAATGTCTTCCAACCTCAATTTTAAAATGTTTGTCCCAAATTTATATGTTACTTCATTTACCAGAAAGAAATAGTCACATGATTATTCATTCTCTGAATCTTCTTTGTCAATAAAATAGTGCACACCCTACATTTTAAAGAAGCAGAACAGCTTGTACTTCAAAATCATGGGAAAAGAAATATACAAAAGCACATATCTTCTCAAATGTTAGCATGACTATATCTTTTGCTTTAATGGGCATCCATATACAGTAATATATTTCAGTACTTTATGAAGGATGGTTTATATGTTATTTCATAAATGTTCAAGCACTTAGTACAAGAGTAGTCCTCTGCACAACTAATAAAATAATTATTACTTATCTGGTTGGTTTTTATGTTATTTTATTTTAAAAAATGCTGTCGAATAGATAATAAAGTAAAAAAAAATAAAATGAAAAACATATGAACAACATTTAAAAATCTTTTCCTTCCTCTATTCTCTATCTGCCCAGTTCTCTCTATAATCTCACATTCTCCAGGTCACCCACTGTTATCAGCTTCCTTCCAAAATTTTTTCAGGCAGATACAAGAATGTGAAAAGACTCTTTTCTCCCCTATAGTAGTATATTATATAAGCTCTTCTGTTTCTTTGTTTTTCACTACCCGATAATATTTCTTAGAGTCCATTCAAATTTTAATAGCTGCATAGAATTCCATATTATAGATGTACCATAATTATTTAGCTGGTTCCTTGAAATGGGATTTTGCAGTTTAACTCCCCTCCTCTTGATTCTGACCAGCCTTCATTTGTACTTCTATTGAATACAGAATGCTGTGAAAGTGACTCTGTGACATCTGAGATGAGATTAGAGGAAGAAATACAGTTTCCTTCTTTCTTCTCTCCTTTCTTTTCTCTCTCCATCTCTCCCGCTCTCTCTCTGTTGCTCTTGTTCTTCATTTGTCTTTGAATCTCTGAGATCATATTTAGAAAGAAAATTTACTACAACACATTAAGGAATAAAAGACGTCAAAAATCCAATATGTATGGTCAGAAAAATTTCTTCTTGAGCAATTTGTTTCAAAATTTTCAGTGTTACTATTGTCCTGTTTTCTTTATGTGAGATTTATTCTTTTTGAAAAGTTCCATTGGACTATGCTAAGAAATGGCTAACTATAAAATTATTGACATAATTCATTCAGGAAAATGGATACATCGTTAAGAGAAAGATAAGTATTATGTTTGATTTATTTGGAAATGCTCTGAAAGTGAAGATTAAACGTATGCCAGAAATAGAAGAGACACTGGTAGCAAACAGAAGAATTCACTTCTATAAAAATTACAGAGATTGAGGGTTGCAAAGATGAATGAAGTCTATGAACCAATAAGTTTGCAGAGAAGAGACAATGGAAAGGCCAAGTTGTTATAATTAAGATAACTTACAATGTTAGTTTTGAAACCATTTTCACTTGAAGAACACTCAGAATTTTTTAATATACTCTCATTGCTCTGAAAATGATAATTAAGTACTCCTTCTAGTGAGCACTTAATATAGTGTAGTCCTGTTTAGTAAAATATTTTATGCTTAAAAAAACACAAAAGTGTGGTTCTTAACAAATGTTATTAAACAGGTAGAAAGATTAAGAAATGGAAAAACAGTCAAAAAATATGGGCAACTTTATTTCGATACATAACTGCTTCTCATCTTTGGAAGTTGAAATGCTTTTGCAGTGGCAAATTACAGTTCTCCTGTCTCCCTTGGAATTGTCACTGCTCATTTAAACTATATGCTTAATAACTTTTCCAACTTACCTGAAGGGTACTTCTGTTGCAAAGCAATACACTGAGGTGAAATCAGTCTTCCTAATGGTTAGGGAACTGTGCCACCTCAGTTGGAGTTACAAGTTATTTAGTATAAACATATGTGTTCGAATTAAGAGCCATCTTTCTTGAAAACACAATGACTCACCAGTGAAAAAAATTTCATCTATAAATCTGACACTAATTTCTCCAGTGCATTCTTTATATGCCTCGTTGTAAGACTACACAAATGTCACTAATAAAGTAATATTATGTATGAAGAATACATATAGTAATTCATATGATTTTTTCTTCTTAACAGCACAATCTATTACACAATCTATTACACAGCAAAAAAAGCCAAAATTGGCCTTAAGGGTTTTTCTTCCTCATAGAGAACTCAAACAACATATAAATATAATTTAACTGACAGGGATGTGACTTTCTTAGAGAAAATAATTGACACTACTTCATGTTTTTCTATTTAGTCTTCTCTGTTGTTTAAAATTAGGTGAAAATAAAGCTAAGGTTGTGGTTTTATGTCAACCAATATTTACCCAACTTAATGCTTTTCATAATTTACCCAACTTAATGGTTTTCATAATTCTCTTTAGCTAGCTATCTCACAGGTTCATTCTAATGATCAGAAATTGAATAGAAAACTAGGCAAGTGTGAATGAATCAATGAAAATATGCAGGTGCTACTGGATATTAGTACACATTCTCATTCTTGCTAACTTGGTTAATGTCATGACCTTCAATCTTGAAAAACAAAATATAAATACAAAAATAACAAATAATGCAATTGTAGTAATAAATATTACATATTACCTTAACCAGCTTAGCAATTTCTATTATTTTATTGAATTTACAGAATTATTATTTTGCATTTTTATTGTGTAACTTTTTGTACCCCTGAAATTTGCATTTCTATAGTTGACTTATGTAAAAATTTCTTTAAAAGAAATCTCCTGGAGATTAACATCCTTTTAGATAAAATAGGTAAATTTCTATCAGATTTTAATATCAATAATATGTGTCTTCAACATTCTAAAATATTGGTTACATTGCAGGCAAATAAATAAAAAAGTTAAAAGATGCTAATTCAACCTAAAACAAAATCATTAAAATATTAATTAGTTTGTAAAGAATTAACAACTTATTTTTAAATATTATTTTTATTGTTTTTATTACAAATAATGATTTAAAAGATATATCAAGCATTGACTAGTAAATAGGAGGATTAAGTGTAATTAAAATACATATTTTATGATTGTTTCATCAAATGTATTATAAATGCTTTATTAAATTAGGCACAGAAGTTTTTTTTTTAGAAAGAATATGAAATGTTTTCTGTAGGTTTTACCACTGCAAATAAAAAAATTAAAAGTGGTCTTTCAAAATATTCCAGTGATAATTTAACATATCAGAATTACTAGTGTTTTTGTTCTAACTAACTATAACCCTAGGGATGAGAATAACTGAAAAAAAGTTATTTACATTGGAATATGTGCAAAGAGCCCTGGTCTGACGTTCAGTATTTTTTACCCATGTTTTCTTTGTTCTAAGAAAACTCTCCCATGTAAGAATTCATTATTTGACTATTGCGGGACATTAAAGAGGTGCACTTGGTAGATAAAAATTCTTTTGGAGCCAACACTCCAAATATATTAGATTTCAAATAATTCCCACAAAGATCCTAATCTTCCATTCATAAGGCCATGTGTCACATTTAACAGAAATGTGTGTAAGACAGTGAAATACAGGAACCTTACAATGGTCTTTAAAATCTTGATTTTTAAAGAAAAAAACAATACCTTACAATTTCTATTTGTTTTGTGTTATAGTTTAATTCCACAAAACAATGGACCACATATATTTTAGGTACATATCCATAATTAATTCTACATGCAATGGCTCAAATGCCATAGTAAGGAAACATTTCTCATAAGATAATCTATCTTCACTCAATCACTTTACACTTTCCTCACTTAACCAACTGCTATGGTCACAAGATTGTGCTTTAACTTTTCACATGAAAGTAATAAAATTAGCCCAATAGCAGACAGCTATAATTTTGTAGCTTTATTTAAGATTATACGACAGCCTTGATTAGTTTGTGTCTGTTCATTTATTGGTTCCTGATTTGATGTCAGACCTCTATACTACACTTGTCTGTCTAATCTTAAATAGCATTTTGAAAATAAAAATTGTCTTACTTTCACACTAAATATCCTATCTCTGCTTACTGTCGAGTTTAATTTACCAAATAAGAGTAATTTATGACTTTCCAACCTCTGTTATTTAGCATATGCTTTCTAATAAGTGTGATATAGTAAATGGCCATGTGAATGATAAAGAACGCAAGTTAAAACCAAGAGCTGCACTGTATTGCAGTCGCATGCTTTACATATATTTACTCCAAATATCTGCTATTGTATTTGACCCTCTGGGATTATCTTTACAGATCTTGTAATTATTTATTTCTATATTTATATTTTATACCTAAAAATTCTAGTATCTATAAATTAGAAATTTAACTGTATATCTATTTTTTCTCTTAACTAAGACATGGTACTAATAATAATCATCTTCCATGAAACAGCTTTTTCACTAAACTTCCTCTTGTCTGAACTTAAGTGATTTATCTATAAGGTAATTTCCTTAGAACTTCCATTTATGAGAAATTTAACGTGATATTTTAAAAAGTCTAAGTAATTTTCATTTAGAATTACCATATAGAAGTATTTTCTTCACTCTAAGCTGTTATACTAGGTTTTATGGCAATATTATTCAGTATTTTAATTCTATAAAAATAGGAAATGGATTCGTTAGTGACTGCTGTATGTATGCTCAGGATCATTCATTAATTCTTATTTTATAGAGCACTCGCAGCACCACTTTAATAACACTTTGACAAAATGGTAATTTATAATGACTCAGAGCAAGTATTAGCACAATTTTATCCTTGAATTATTATTAAAATCATCAGGTATTATTCATGTGATTTTATTATTTGTTTGTAGTAGCCCCAGAGTTCTAGAAAAAATTATTCTGTAGGAAAATTATAAATATTTTATGTGATGGAAATTGTAGGATATTGTGATTTGAAATAAATATGTACAATTAATTGTCCATGAGGGAACAGATTTACTTTTTTTAATACTCGAAAAATATTGCAAATTAGTACATTAAGGAACTCATTTACAACAATGTATTTGACTAAAAATATTATAGTTCTTCCTTAGAATTCCTCTGGCTATTTGGGGCCTTCTGTGGTTTCATATAAATTTTAATATTGGTTCTTTTACTTTCATAAAAAATTACCATTGGAATCTTGATAGGGATTGCAGTGAGTCCATAGATTGCTTTTCACAGTACAGACATTTTAACAATATTAATTCTTCCAATCCATGAACATGAGACACCTTTCATTTATCTGTATCTTCAAATTCTTTCAATGCCTTGAATTTTCAGAGTAGGGGGCTAAACATCTTATTGTTTTGATGTTTTTGTAAAAGGGATCAGTTTCTTTATTTTTATTTTTCAGGAAATTTGTCATTAGTATATAGAAACACTATGATTTTTGTTTGTTAATTTTGTATCTTGCAACTTTACTGAATTCACTGAATAGATGTAATAGTTTTCAATTGAATCTCTAGGATTTTCTATATTTAAAATCAAGTAATCTGCAAATAGAGACAATTTTACTTCTTTATTTCCAATTCTGATACACTGTATTTCTTTCTCTTGCCTGGTTGTTCTGACTAGGAATTCTAGTACTATGTGGAATAGGAGTGGCAAGAGTGGGCACACTTGTCTTGTTCCTGATCTTAGAGAAAAAGCTTTAACCTTTCACCATTGGGTATGATGTTAGCTGTGGGCTTGTCACATATGCTCTTTACTATGTTGATATATCTTCCTTCTCTGCCTAATTTGTTAAACACTTTTATAATGAATGGATGTTGAATTTTGCCAAATGCTTTTTCTGCATCTATTGAGATGATCTTAAAATTTTTTGTTCTTTCAGTCTATTAATGTGATGTATCACATTGATTGATGTGTGTATGTTGAATCATTTTTGCATCCCAGGGATAAATCATATTTGATCATAGTGAATGTTTCTTTTAATGTGCTGTTGATTCTGTTTGCTAGTATTTTCTTAAAAATTTTGGCATCGTTTCATCAGTGATATTGATTTGTAGTTTTCATTTCTAACAGTGTCCTTTTATGATTTTGATATCAGGATAATGCTGGCCTTGTAAAATAAGTTCGAGAGTGTTCATTCTTCATCAAAATTTGGAAGAGTTTGAGAAGGATAGGTGTTAATTCTTCTATAAATGTTTAATAAAATTAACTAGAAACGCCCGCTGGTGCTGGGATTTTCTTCAATAATAGATTTTTGACTACTATTCAATCTTTTTAATAGTAACTGATCTCTTCAGATTTCTAATTCTTCTTGATTCAGTCTTGGTAAGTTGTCTGTTTCTAAGAATTTTCCCATTTCTTCTAGGTCATCCAAATTGTTATTGTATAGCTATTTATAGTAGCCTCTTATGATTATTTGTATTTCTGTGGTACCATTTATAATGTTTCTTTTTTTCATTTATAGTTTTGTTGAGTTAGGCCCTCTCTCTCTCTTTTTTTTTTTCTTTATTAGACTACTAAAGGTTTGTCAATTTTGTTTATTTTTTCAAAAAACCAATTCTTAGTTTGGCTAATCTCTTCTTCTCTCTCTCTCTTTTTTTTTTTTTTCTGTTTATTTCTGCTCTAATCACTATTATTTTATTTCTTCTTCTAACTTTGGGCTCAGTTTCTTCTTCTTTTTATAGTTTCTTAAAGCATAGAGTTGAGTTGTTTATTTGAGGTACTTCTTGCTTCTTAATGTAGATTATAAACGTCCTTCTTAGAACTGTTTCTGCTGCATCCCATAAGTTCTGGTATGTTGTGTTTCCACTTTTGTGTTAAGAAATTTTTTCTTTCCCCTTTAATTTTTTCTTTGATCCATTGGTTTTTCCAGACGGTATTATTTAATTTCAGTGTGCTTGTGAATTTTCCAGTTTTCCTCGTTATTGATTTCTAGTTCCATGCAGTTGTTGTTAGAGAAGATACTTGGTATAATTTCGATCTTCTTAAATTTGCTAAGATTTGTTTGTGGCCTAACACATGGTCTATCCTGGAAAATGTTCCACGTGCACTTGAGAAAAATGTGTTTTCTGTTGTTGAATGTCTGTCAGGGCCATTTTGTCTATAATGATGCTTAAATCCACTGCTTTCTTATTTGATTCTTTGTCTAGATGATCTAGTAATTGTTGACAGAGGACTATTGATGTCTCCAGCTATTATTATACTACTATTTATTTCTCCATTTAGCTTTGTTTTTGCTTTACATATTTACGTTCTCTAATGTTGGGCACATAAACATTTACAATTTTATATGTTCTTGATGAAATGACCCTTTTAACATTATGTAATAACCTTATTTATCTCTTTTTACCATTTTTAGTTTAAAGTTTATTTTGTCTGATATAATTATACCTACCTCTGTAGTTTTGTGTTTGTGCATGTGTGTGTTTTGTTGTTGTTTGTTTCATGACCATTTGATTAAAATGATTTTTTTTCATATCTTTATTCTCAGAGTATGTGTGTCTTTAAGGTTAAAGTGAATCTCTTGTAGGTAGCATATTCTTGGATATTGTTTTTTAATCTATTTAGCTATTCTATGTCTTTTTATTAGAGAATTTAATCCATTTACATTTAAAATAATTATTGATAGGTGAGGACTTAGTATTGGCATTTTGTTAATTTTTTTTCTGGTTGTTTTGCACATCTAGTGTCCTTATTTCTTATCCAGCTTTATCTAGCTTGTTTTTTTCATGTTTTAATGTCTTTAGGAATCAGTATGATTTGACTTTTGTATTTTTTTTTAAATTTCTACAGCTTTCTCCCTTGTGATTACCATGAGGCTTACATATTAAAATTATAACACCCTATTTTAAGCTGATAACAACTTAACTTCAATAGAATTCCAAACTCTGCACTCTTACTTCTCCTCCCTCTAGCATTTTAGATTACTGCTGTTACAATTTATGTTTTTTTTATATTGTGTAACTAATAACACATTATTACAGTTATGATTATTTTTACTATGCTAAGTTCTTTAACTTTTAAACCAAATTTGTAAGTGAACTGTGCATCACCCACTACCAAATTACAGAATCTAATGCTCACTAATTCATTATTACCAGTGAGTTTATGCTACCTTTTTATGTTTCTATGATGTTAGTTAGTGTCTCTTTACTTCTACTCCAATAACTCCCTTCAGCATTTTTTGTTAGGAAGATCTAGTGGTAATAGAATCCTTCAGCTTTTGTTTGTTTGTGGGAAAGTCTATCCTTCCTTCATTTCTGAAGGGCAGTTTCACTGGTATAGTATTCTTTGTTGACAGTCTTTTCTTTCAATACTTTGAATATCTCATCCCATTCTCTCCCTGCCTGAAATGTTTCTGTTGAGAAATCCACCTATAGGCTTTTGGATTTCCTTGTATGTATTTTCTCTTTTCTCTTGTTACTTTTAAAATTCTTTCTTTGTCTTTGACTTTTGACTATTAAATTATAATGTATTTTGATGTTTCCCTATTTGTGTTCAATCTATTTGGAATCCTCTGGGCCTCGTGGATCTGGATGTCCATTTTTCTTTACAGGTTCAGGAAATTTTCAGCCATTATGCTTTAAATATACTTTCTGTCATTTCCTCTTTTCCTGGAATTCCCATATGTAAATAGTGTTTCTTCCCATTGTGTTCTATAAGTTGTAGACTTTCTTCATCTTTTTCTTTCTTTTTTTCTTTTTGCTCCTCTGACTGAATAATTCTAATATGTTATCATCCAGGTCACTAATTCTTTCTTTTATATAGTTGAATCTACTTTTGAAATTCTCTATTTAATTCTTCAGTTCAGTTATTGTCTTTTTCAACTCTAGAATTCTTGATTTTTTTTTTTTTTTTTAAATGTGTTCTATTACTTTGTTCAACTTCCCACTTTGGTCATGCATTGTTTTCCTAACTTCATTTAGTTGTCTGTCTGTGTGTTCATATAGTTCACTACATTTTTTTAAAGAGTATTATTCTAAATTCTATGACAGTTCATAGATCTCCATTTATTTAAGATTAGTTATTAGATCTTCATAAGTTTCCTTTGGTGGTATCCCACTTACCTGGTTTTTTATGATCCTTGATTTCTTAGCAGGTATCTGCGTATTTGAGTAATTGGATTCCTCTTCCAGACTTTGCAGATTTGCTTTAACAGAGACAGATCTTTAGCAATCAGCTCAGTTTAGGTTTCTGGGCATCTCTTCTGGTATATCCTTGGTTAGGTGAGGCCTGTTACAATGGTCTATTTTTGGGTGTGGCAATTATTAGAGCTTTGAGGTTGCCCCCTATGTTTTAATAAGGTATGCAACATGTCAGATAGGAGACTAAATTATCCAGCCTCTTTGCAGCTGTGTATGACCCATGTGACTATGCCCTTATTAGGAAAATTTAATGTTCCTGCCTTAGAGACAGAACAGTGAAAATAGTGTGTGCGAACCAATTTAGTTCTTTTGAATTAGGAAAATATCCTCAGGGATGTCAGAAACCAGATAATAGGAACAGGAGTCCTTGTATTATCTCCTGGTTTGGTACCCTAACCAACTGGATCTCCCTTCTTTTACTACACAAAAAAATCTGAAAAAAAAATACTTTTAAGAATAAGCAATTCACTTAGATTCATAACATGAACTATTGATATATTATCCATGGAAAATATTTTATTTATTGAATACTAAAATAAAAAATGAGAGAGCTTAGAGAATATGTGTAAAAAAAGGTAAAAATCACATGATCATATCAATAATGCAGAAAAAATATTT
Source organism: Pteropus alecto (assembly GCF_000325575.1). NCBI lineage: Eukaryota > Metazoa > Chordata > Mammalia > Chiroptera > Pteropodidae > Pteropus > Pteropus alecto. The sequence continues at coordinate 18,753,704 of NW_006442107.1, read as the reverse complement.
GACAAGATGTAACATTCTTTTATGATTAAAATGCTCAATAAAATGTATTTAGAAGGAAAGTACCTCAACATAATAAAGGCCATATGTGACAAGCCCTCAGCTAATATTATACTCAATGGTGAAAAACTGAACGCTTTTTTTTTTAAGATCAGGAACAAGACAAGGATGCTCACTCTGACATTATTATTCAACATAGTATTGGAAGTCCTAAGCAGAGCAATCAGGCAAGGGGAAGAAATAAAAGACATCTAAATTGAGAATAAAGAAACACAATTGTCACTTTTTGTAGATGTCATAATTCTTTAAATAGAAAATCCTAAAGACTTCACCAAAAAACTATTAGAAATACAGTAAAGTCACATAATATAAAATCAATGTACAAAAATCTGTTGCATTCTTATATACTAACAATAAAATTTCAGAAAAAGAAATGAAAAAAAGATTTAATTTGCAATTGCCACAAAAAGAATATAATATCTAGGAATAAATTTAACAAAGGATGTAAAGAACCTATACACTGAAAATGATAAGACATTGTCGAAAGACATTGAAGAAGACAAAGAAATAGAAAGATATTTTGTGTTCATGGATTGGAAGAATCAACATATTTAAAATAACTATATTACCTAAAGATTTAATGAAACTCCCATCAAAACCACAATGGCATTTTTCAAAGAAATAAAACAACAACAACAAAAAATCATCAGGCATGTTTGGAACCACAAAAGAACCTAAATAGGCAAAGCAATCCTGAGAAAAAAAGAATAAAGCTGGAGGTATCACATTCTCTGACTTCAAATTATATTATAAAACTACAATAAACAAAACAGTATGATATTTACAGAATAAGAGAAACACAGACTAATAAAACAGAATTAAGAGCAGAAATAGAATAGAAATACACCCACATGGGCAAGTAATTTTTACTTGCAATAGAGATAACATACAATAGAGAAAAAAGAGTCTTCAATAAATTGTGTTGAGAAAATTGGAAAACCACATGCAAATCAATAAAACTAGACTGCTATTTGACATTATACACACAAATTAACTCAAAATGGGTCAAAGACCTAAATATAAGACTGAAACAATAAGATACATAGAAGAAAACTTATGGACCTTGGGTTTAGAGAGGATTTTACTACTTTGACCCCAAAGAGAAGAGAAAGAAAAGCAAAAATAAATGAATGGGACAATATAAACTAAAAAGCTTCTGCACAGCAAAAGCAACTATCAACAAAAGCAAAAGGTCATCAATCAAATGGGAGAAGACATTTGCAAACAATGCCTCTATTAAGAGGCTAATATCCAAAATATGTAATGAACTGTTACAACAACAAAATCACCCAATTGAAAAATGGGCAGTGGATAGGCAGAGGAACCGAATAGATAGTTTCCCAAGAAGACATATATGAAAAGATATTCAACTCCACTAACTATAAGGAATATGCAAATCAAAACCACAATGAAATACCACTTGACACCTGTTAGAATGTCTGTCATTAATAAGACAAGAGATAACAAGTGTTGGAGAGGTTGTGGGGAGAAAGGAACCCTCATACACTGCTGGTGGGATTGTAAATTGGTACAGCCACAATGGAAAACAGTATGGAGGTTCCTCAAAAAAGTTAAGAATAGAGCCATCATACAACCCAGCAATCCCTCCTCTGATTATCTATCCCTCAAATTTGAAAACATTTAGTAATAAAGAAATATGTACCCAATGTTCATTGCAAGATTATTCACTGCAGTCAAGGCATGGAAATGACCTAAATGTCCTTCAATGGATGACTAGATAAAAAGGATGTGGTACACATATATAATAGAATACTACTTAGCTATAAGGAAGAATGAATTACTGCCGCTTGCTACAACATGGATGGATCTCGAAAGTATCATGCTAAGCAAACTAAGTCAGATGGGAAAAGAAAAGAACCATATGATTTTACTCATAAGTAGGATATAAAATAGAAAACAACCAATGAACAAACAAAACAAATAAACTAATAGACACAGACAACACTATGGTGGTTACCAGAAGAGAAGGAGATGCAGGGAGGTCAAAGAGGGTAAAAGGGGTCAAATATATGGTGACAGAGGAGACTCAATTTTGGATGATGAACACATAATGCAATATATAGATGATGTATTATGCAACTGTACACTTGAAACATATAATATTATTTACCAATGTCACTCTAATAAATATAATAAAAAAGAAATCATTTTGATGTACCAATAAAGTCATTTTGAATAATAATCTGCATTTTATTCTATAATACATTTAATTTCAAATAGGTAAATTAAATAAATAAATAAATAGTCAACGACAAGTCTAGTTTCTTAAAGGACAGGATTGAAACGGTAATAATGTATGATTTGCTGATTTTTTATTATACATATGTTTTAAATATATATTTACATATATGTAGGATATATAGGCATATCTATATATCTTTAGATATGTATTCACACATTCATATGTTTTAAATATATATAGTTAAATATTCATAGGATATATATACATGTATGCGTGTGTATGTATGTATGTGTATATGTATATAATATATATATATATATATATATTCTCACATACAAATGTAATACAAATAAGTAAATTCCAGGTAGTGCTGATACTGATAGCCAGTGGAAACTGCTTTGAGTAAAAGGATATAGAACTTTGTTCCGCAAGCTTTTCATTACATTAGAATCATCTGGAGGGCTTTGAATATAATTTCTGTCTCAGATAATCTCGTTCAGTTGTTTTGGGGTGGACTTCAGACACTGATTTATTATAAAAGTTACATTTGCTGGTTTGAGAACTATGGTTCTTTGATAATTAGAAATAATCCATTTTAAATATGTGTGAGAGTATTTGAGTGTGTGTATATATATGTGTGTATGTGTGCTAATTTGCAGCTGTTGTTTCAGCCTTTTGGTTTGGGCTACTTAGCTATTTGAATAAATCTTAATGGTGACAGCTGTCCAGCAATTATGAATTTCCATCTTATAAAATACTCTTACTAGAAAATAATATTGTTTTTCTGTCTCCCTATAATAGGCTGATAAAATTTCACAATTAATTCTATGCAGTTTTTAAATTTGGCAAATGATTATGCGAAGGAACTACAAGAGAGAAGACAAACCATACTTTGAAAGCAGATTTTTTTACAGAAAATCAAATTTCAGTTAAATAAAGACTGTTTACACTGTTCAGTAAGTTGTCTTTATTATGATTTATATTTCTTGGAGCTGTGATAAGATTAGAAGATGAATAAAAATGCTTTACTCTGTAGTATTTTGCTGAATAAATGTATACACTCTTTGCTTTATGGAAAGTATAAATTGAGAAAAATTTTGAAAAAGAATATATTTTCTCCAAACTAAAACATACATACTTTCTTTTATTTTGTGCCTATAAAATGTTTTGTTGTTCACATTTACCAAGATCTGTGAAGTGTATTTAAACACAAAAAAATAAATGTTTACTGATAATAATGTTTATAAGTTAAATTTATCCAAATTAATTAATTGCTAATAACCAATAACAAGGATATTTACTGAAAATTGATTTGCACAAATGTGTCTACATGAAATGAAAGAAATGGGTATCTGAACAATAATGTATGTTTACTTTACTAGATGCCTCATAATTATTTTATTTTGACCTTTACTCAGAGGAATTAATGTTTCACCACAGCTCTCAGGAAGCTCAGCTCAGTGAACAGTGAAGGACCTAAGGAAGACAGTACACTGTGCCTTGCCTTCATACATGAGAGCAGGCCACTATCTGATAACATAAAAAATGTACCCTAAAGAAACACAAAGTGCTTTGAAAATATCTACATACTGGGCAGTTGTCATAATCACTGAAAAGATCAATATTTAATTATTTTAAAATAGTCAATTAGGTAGAAATTTTCATAGCCAACACCTACAGATAAAACAAAAAATTCTACTACTTGTTTATTTTCTACATAGACCAACATTACATATATTTGGATTTTATCACACTGATTTTGGCCTGATGTTTGTAGTTTGATTCCTTTTTCATGAGTCTGAACATAAGTAGATGTCTCATATTTATAATGAGGACCCAGATATTTTTTTTTTCCCACACCCGGATATATAGCTTCAAAGAAGAAAGTGTTCTTTTGCCTTTCTATAAGTCTTCTGTGTTGATGTGATTGTCAGTGATGATGTCAGTTATAATTTCATGACCTCATTTAAACATTACATGGCAACACTTTTTAAAATAAATAACAAATTTTAAAATGAAAAATAACTAAAACAATCTTTCTAAGCACAAAACCGAGCAAACATAAAAGGTTTTGATCCACTGAGTTCCATAAAACCATAGCATACCTGAAAGTAGTGACTCTCAAACTTTGTTTCATCAGATGTGGTGGATAGTAGAGCCAGGACTGAGCATAGAGAGGATTGTGTGCAATTCTGTGAACCTCTATTTTAATTTCATCCAATTCTCACCCACTCAAGGGAACAAATACAAATGTGTATGATTGTGAAATAGAATCCACTCTGTTTTAAAAAGTAAATCATGTACACATTTAAATTTAAAATTGATAACTAGTTACTCACAAACACCACAAAGCTAAATGTAATACACCATATACCATGAAACTGTGACACCAAGACCAACTTCCCAAAATGCTATGAGGTGTTTTGTTCTCATCTTCTCTGTTCATGTGCTGCTTAGAAATAAACACTGAGAGTTGGGAGATGTTTGAAGACCTAGAACGGTCTTACAGAGAGAAAGATCTAGAAGAGTCCCCATTAGTAACGGTTAATATCTAAAACCAGGAGTTGCTGCCAATGACTGTTAGGACAAAATCCTACTAAGAGTTGTTAATAAATTTTATATGTCCCTCTCCAATGAGTCTGGCACAGTGAGAAGAACTGAAAGAGTAACCATAGAAAATGAATTTTAGTCTATGTACAATTCTGATCCAGAGCATTCTCAGAAATGCTCTGATGAGAATGATCAGAAGTTTTATATAGGTTTACTGGAAATAGTACTATAACTGAACAATAATCTTTATATAAGCATGGACCAGGGAAAAGATTAAATTTTTGCCAGTCCTGGACAAATCTTCTTTTCCAGCTAAACATTATATTTTTTAATGAATATATTTTATATTTTACATATTTAATGGGTGAATTTCTTCTGAACAATCTAGGTTATTGGTCAAGATAATCTATAAAGGAGGACAAAAATTAAAGCAATTTTGAGCTATAACCAGACATTCAGGTTTATAGTTATATAAATCTTTCTGGGGAAACAGAGTACAACCTTAGGAATTTACCAGTGGAGTAACTGCATTGACAAAACTTAATCTTGCCAACTTTTTAGATAATCACTCCAGTGGACCAAATTTTCACTTAAAGGGCATTATAGCTGTGAAATAAAATACTTTTGCATATCTAGATCCAAAAGTGTTTATTACTTGGCCCTGGGTAAATTTTATTTCAAACTCTTTGGATTTGGCTATAAGCATAGAGCTCAAAAACACAGTTACTGACACCAGACTACCACACACCATGAAAAGGCCTTCAACAAGTTATTCACATTCTCTATGATATAGTGTCCTCATCTGTAAAATTAGACTTCAATTATTATTTATTTAGCAGAGCCATTGTTAGAATTAAATGAGTGTTATCATGGAAAAATCATAGAACTGAGAATGAGATAATTTTTTCTTAGTTCTTGTTTTATACTCAAGTAGCTGAATCCTTTAAACAACTCATTTGCTATATCTGGCTTAGATCATCATCATCATCATCATCATCATCATCATCATCATAATCATCATCATCTAGGACTTATTGAGTACTTATGTGCCAGACTGTTTTAAGTATTTTAAATGCATTAACTTATTTTGTCTCTGTAACAGACCATAGACTACATAAGTATAAAATCAAGTATTTTCAAACTATAAATATTTATAGTTCTGTGATCCTGACTTGATTATATCTAAATTAAACAAGCCTTCCCTTTTAGAGATAAATCAAGCAATCAAATTAAAATGCAGAAAGGAGAAAAAAAAAAACAAGATTATAATTACATGCTACCAAAACAATCATTCAATTAAATACAAAAACATTTGAACTTTAAATATGGGTCCACTTGTTATACGCTTATCCTAATTTTTATAAAGAAATAATGTTAAATCTTTGTTAGTCTTTCAAATTACTACTCTCGTTACTACTTTTAAATTTTCAATACGTTATTTGCATAGAATTGATAATATGCTAGATACTGCTGAGATAAGCACAAGACTACACATATGAGTTTACAAATATTAGATAGGTTGTCAGAATATTAGAAAAGGACATACAAGTTTCAAAAAAGGAAAACAAACTCATTGGTGTCAGTTAATCATTTTTAAAAATCTGAGAAGAAAACAGTCTCATTACTTTGTGCATTAGAAACATGGAACAGATTAACAAAACATATCCTAAAGGTAAATTTCTAATGATCAGTAAATTAGAAGTTGATAGTTGATTCCTCTTTTTTCTAAAGGATTCTTTCAAGGTGACTGTTCTAAAGTTTTATAGTTTCTAAATTATACTGTGAAAAGTTCTTTGCTATATTTAGTTGTCTACATACAATTTATTGACACATGTGATAAGGTTATAAATAATCACCATTTTAAATTAATGTAAGATTTAGGTGCATTGGAAAAAATAAGAAGCAAAAAAAGCTTAAACAAAATTATATTTACTTATGCAGAATATAAGTAACATAATGATTAATTAAAATGGAAAAGATGATATTAAAGATAGTTGAATCAACCTTTTAAGTACATTTTATTTCTTAGAGAAAAAAAAAATAATTTTAACCTGAAGCCAATATGAAAGAAAAAGAACCGGGAGTCAGTTTTATTGTCACAATGCAGTTAACATCACCTACTAATTTCCCTCCAATCTTGAGACTGGAAGAAAATGCATAGAGACAATAGTAAGTGTGAGGCTGTGTACACTAGCCTAGTTCATATTCATTGTACACTACAGTCTGAGTGGCCTGTCTGCAACTTTTTAAAGAACCAATAAAAATAGTTAAGACAGAAACATATATTGTGTCCAAAAGAAAATTAAAGCACCATGTTTATCTACAAAACAGAACCGCTTGTTAATTTTTATTCACTCGAACTCAACTTATAAATTATTATTAGTAGGAGCTTAGTATATTTTAATGGATTTAAATCATATAAAGTGGGAGTATCAATTAAGAGTTTTTAAGAGTCTATAAAAGGCTTAAAATTGCTTTGCTTATGTGTACCAATGAGATTGAGTTCTATGTGACTGTGAAAAGTCTTTGGATATTTTTATCTATATCAGTTAGCAAATAACCGGATGGCAAGGAGACCCCTAACAGAGCTTACTGGTAGAAATTATTTTTGGAGCTGCAGCATCTTGAGATGGTTTGCTTGCAACTTGAATTCCTTTAATTGGATTTTGCTGTGAAGTGAGGCCAACCTACCTAGAGTACTTTACACTCTTGGAACCCTGCCTTGACAGATGGTTTTTAGTAATTACTACAATCTTAGCATCCCAACTTATCCCTCTTACATCAATGTCATTTATATTTATTAAGGCTGTAGCAGAAAGAGGAGCATAGGGATTATTATTTTAAAGAAATTATTTTTCCCCACAAAACTTTTTATGTAAAAATTTAAAATGAAAAAATTCATGAAGTTCTTATTAATAGTAACTATATAAACAATATTTTGAAAATATTGGACACTAAAGACAAATTATTACTTTTAAGATAAGCTTTATGCTACAATATAAAGCAGGTGTGTGTATAGAATCCCTCATTGTCCCAGACTCACTCTTCCTTCCTTCCTTCCTTCCTTCCTTCCTTCTTTCCTCTCTCTCTCTCTCTCTCTCTTTCTCTCTCTCTCTTTCTTCTTTTTTTTCTCTATTTCTTTATTATTAAATTTATTAGGGTGACATTGGTTAATAAAAATTATATAGGTTTCACATATATAGTTCTATAATACGTCATATGTATGTTGCATTGTGTATTCACCACCCAAAGTTAAATCTCTGTCACCATATATTTGACCTCCTTTATCCTTACATATACCAAAGAGAACTTTAAAAATAATGTTAGCCAACAAAAATGTAATATTTAAGAAAATTGATTAAGTAGTAAAAATATATTTATATATTTAATGTAACAACCAAGATACAAATGCATATTTAAAATCACACATACATATGTACATTCATATAAGTGTCTATATATGTGTGTATGTAAAAATCTTACTTATTCTGTAAAATGCATGAAATAATTGTTTGTATTTTTGTCTTCATTATCAAAGATGTGTTTTCACTCTAATACTGTTTTCTAGAACACATCTTTACTTCCAACTGAAATCTTTGAGCCGTAGTTTTTTTAGGCTTGTATATGATATTATCAACAAAAATTCAATCTCAAACCACTATTATCCATCTTACAATATTATGGTCCATTTTTTAATAACCATATTTATTAATTTTATTCTGGATGCCAACATGACTCTTCTTTAACAGGTCTGTTACTTATATAAGCTAATGAATGTACCAGACTCTCTTTACTAGTAATAAGTAGAAATTGTAATGGAAAAAATACCACATATCCGCTAACAAAAACATACATTTGAGTGAACAAAATATATAATTCGTTATGTATATTAGAAAAAAATCTCTAACTCTACCAAGGGAATAACTGACATAAAATAATAGAAAGACATACTTGATGACTGAATGGGATGATCATAATTGCAATCAATGTCTACATGTAAAAAAATTTCAGTCAAGTGAAATTTCTAATATTTTGCTTCAGGGAAGTATCTAATTTGTTTCAAAAAAAGAATATTATTGTAGAAATGTACAAAAGAGGTTAAAGCTATCCTTTTAATGCAGTCCTGAGAATAAAATGCTTCTGTAGTAGGAGGTACCTTTTAGTATTATTGATTATTTAGGACAGTTCACACAAATCTATAGAGATAAAACTATTTCCTGTCAATAATAATACACATTCTTATCCATACAAATGCAAATTATACATTTGATTTTACATTTTTAGCAAAGTTGACGCCAAACATATTTTAGTATATTATTTGATACTAACCAGTTTTGCAGCCATTTTAAATTCATTTCAGCATTTCTGAATGTTTGTGTGTGTCGAGTATATTTTTCTATTTCTGATCTTATTTATACTGGTTGTTAACACCTTACGAGTTCTTTCATTAAATAATGTGTTAAATTAAATCTTTGACATATATGTAAATTATATATGATTTAGGATTATAATTTTACCTGCTTGAATTATAATTAAGCAGCTTTGGATGTTGAGGATACTGACAACGATACAATCAAAATATAGAACATTTCCATCACCATATGATCCATCAAGTTACTCTTCAATAGCTTCAATAAAGTGTTCTCCATTTCTATGCTTTTAAATGGAATCACAGAGTATATAACACTTAGAGAATGATCTTTTTCACACAGTATATTTTTCTGGAGATTTATCCAGGTTGTTGCATGTATTAATATATCCTTCCTTATTATTACTGAGTACATGACATAGATACACCACATGCTATGGATGTACCAATTTGTTCACTCATTCACTGGTTGAAAGACATCTGCATTGTTTCTAGTTTGGAACTATTAAGAATAAAGCTTCTATAGAAATTTGTATTCAAGTTTTTGTGTAAATATCCATTTTCATTGTTCTGGGATGATTGCATAGTAATGCAATTATTGCGTCAGATGGTCATTGCATGTTTATTATTTTTTTAAACACTGCCAAACTGATTTCCAGAGAGGCTGTATCATTTTATGGTTCCACCAGCAATGTATAAATAATACAGTTTCCCCACATACTTGCCAGCATTTCCTTTTGCTTTTTAAAAAAATTTTAGCCACTCTGATAAGTGTGTAGTGATATCTCATTTTGATATTATATTGAATTTCCTAGAATGCTAATATGTCAAAGATCTTTTCATGTGCTTTTTTACATTTCTTCAGTGAAATATCTGTGTGTCTTTTGCCTACTTCTTGATTAGATTTTTATTTTATTTTTGTTTTTTAAACTGAATTTTGAGAGTTTATAGAACTAGAACTAGATGCTAGTTCTTTGTCAGACATGTGGTTTTTTGGAAATGTTTTCTCCTAGTCATCAGTTTGTCTTTTTAGTCTCTAAACAGCGTTTTCACACAGTAAAAGTTTTTAATACTAATGACATCCGGTTTATCAACTTTTCCTCTTGTGTGTCTTGCTTTTGTTATTGTCTAAGAATACTCTGATTAGCTCTAATTCACAAAGATTTTCTCTTATTTTTTTTCTAAATGTTTTATAGTGTGACATTTTAAATTTAAGTCCATGATCTACTTTGAGCTGATTTTTGTATAAGGCGTCAGGTTTGGGTCAAGCTTCATTTATTTATTTTTTGCCAATGAATGTCCAATTGCTCCAGCTGCATTTTTTGAAAGGATATATTTCCTCTATTGAAATGCTTTAACATTTTTGTCAAAAATCTATAGGAAATATTTTGTGGATATTTTTCTGAATTTTCTATTCTGTTCCACTAATCTATATGTCTATTCTATCACTAGTATCAAACAGTTCTGATTATTATAGCCATGTAATAAATCTTGAAATAGGTTATACTGAATCTTTCCACATCATTCTTCTTTTAAAATTGATTTTAGCTAATCTAGTCCCTATGATTTTCAAAATAAATTTTAGAATTATCTTGTTTTTATCTATAAAAACTCTTGCTTGAATTTTGATGAGAATTGTATTAAACCTGCATATCAATTTGGCAAGAACTGACATCTTAATTTAGGCAAGTCTTCCAATCTTTAAACAGGATATGTTTCTCCATTTATTTAGGTATATTTGATTTCTTTCATCAGCATTTAGTAGTTTTCAACAAACAAGTCCTATGCATTATTCGCTAGATTTACACCTAAGCATTTTTTGAGCGATTGTAAATGATATGGTATTTTTAATTCCAGAGTTTGTATGTTCATTGTTAGTATGTAGAAATAGAATTTTATGTATGTATGAATGCATGTATGTATGTATTTATATTGGTTTTGTATCCTATGACCATGCTGAACTCATTTTAATAACTCTAAGAGTTTTGTTAGTATAATCCTTATTTTTTTCTACATGTGCAATCATGTCTCCTGCAAATAGAAACAGTGATTTCTTGTTTATCCGTATGCCTTTAATTTTCTTTTTTTCTTTTTTTTTTTCTTGTTGTACTGTCTAGAACAATACAAATAAGAGGAGTAAGAACAGACGTCTCTTTTTTTTCCCAATCATAGGGAGAAGCATTCAGTCTTTCACTTTTAAGTATAATGTTAACTATAGCTTTTTGGTAAATGCTTTTTATAAAGTTGAGAAATATTCCCTCTATTCCTGTTTTTCAGAGAGTATTTATCAAGAATAACTGTTGAATTTTGCATCATTCTATATGATCATTCTGTATGATTTTATAATATCTAATTTTTTTTTCTGTTTGGCCTTTTGATGTGATCGATTATATTGACTGATTTTTAAATTTGAACCAGACTTGCATCCTTGGAATAAACTCTATTTGATGTATAGTCTTTCCTTATATTGATGAATTTTATTTGCTACTATTATATTAAGAACTTTTGTGTCTATATTTATGAAGGGTATTTGTTCGTGGTTTCCTTCCTTCCTTTTTCCCTTTCTTCTTTCTTTTATTGTATTGTTGTCTATGTCTGTTTTAGGTATGAGGGTAATATTAACTTCATAAATGAATTGAACAGTGTTCTCTCCTCTTCTATTTTCTGATATAGATTGTATAGAACTGGTGTTAATTCTTCTTTTAAAAGTTTTTCTTGTGGAATTCTTCAGCGAAACCGTCTGGTCCTAGTGATTCTGGTCCTAGAGATTTAAATTAAGAATGCAGTTTTCTTAATAATGAAAGTGATATTTAAAAGATCTATTTCTTCTGGTAGTTTATGTATTTTGAAGGATTGGCCCATTTCATCTAAGTTCTCAAAATTTTGTGTATGTAGTTATTCATCCCCAGAGTCTGTAGTTATACCTTTCTTTTTCTTCCTGCTACTTATTTTGTGATTTATTAAGGATTTCTTGGGGTTGTCATGTTTGTGGTTCACTCGGCTTTTATAATCTTTTGCCAAACTTGGAAATTTTTTAATTAAAATTATTGGGGTGACATTGGTTAATAAAATCAAATAGATTTCAAATGTACAATTTAATAATACATCAAATATGTATACTGTATTGTGTGTTCACTACTCAAAGTTAAATTTCCTCCTGTCATCAACTATTTGACCCCCTTTACCCTTATCTACCTCAAAAGTTTTTGATTTTTATTTCTTTGAATACTTTTTATATCCCCCATGCTATTGCCTATCCTTCCAGGATTCTGCAAACATTAATGCTAGATCCATTCCAATAGATCCATGCAGCTCTGTTGATAATTTTTTCAATTTATTATATCTATTATTGAGATTGGGAAATTTCTATTGTTTTATCTTATAATTCACTAACTTTTTCTTCTGTCCCCTCCATTTGCTGGGGATAAAAACCATTGAATTCCCGACCACCACCACCCACCCAGCCCCGGCTCCTTTAACTTGGCTATTCTATTTTTCAGTTCAAAATTTCTATTTGGTTTATCTTTATCTCTTTTATTTATTTGCCAAAATTTTATTTTTTTAATTTTTTTTATTGTATTTGTTACTACTCATTGGAATAATTTTATGATTCTACTCTAAAATCTTAGATAATTCTAACATCTGTTATTTTGGTGCTATCATCTATTGTCTTTGTAAATTCATTTTGAAATCTTCTTGGTTCTTGGTACAATGAGAAATATTTCAAATGAATCCTGGATATCTGAGTATTATGTTATGACATTCTAGACCTTAAGATGTCCTTTTTTAAACTGGCTTCCTCTAGATAACTTTAGCAGATAAAAGGAGATGCTGCTTGTTACTGCCAGATGTGATTAGAAGTCTATATTCACCACTCAGCTTCTGTTAACATTCAGTGTGGGGCTCCTCTTTTTGGGCATTCTGGCTCCCCACTATGCCTCCACTGATAATGGTCTGGCTAAAAAAGTTTGGGATATCTCATTACTGTTACCTACTGGGCCTTATATTATACACACTTATACTATAGTACATGAAGGTGGCCATGTTACAGCTGAGAGGTGCTGAAAGTTCAAACTTCCACTAAGTCTTCTTTACTTTCCCATATGACATTTTAAACAATACTGTATACAAATATCACTATGCTAAAAAAATATATATTGTCAGGTTCATAAAATCCTTAAAAGAAAAAGAACTCTTGGAAAGAATAATGACAGAGAGTAATGACTTGCCCCAAAGAGTAATGCGAAAATAATATAATTTTGAGAAAAAAAAAGAACTAGGTAATAACCATACAAAAATACACTGAATTTCACCAGCAATAAAGATGAGTGGATAATGGATTTTGAATTCTCTGAAGTATTTATCATTTGAGTAGAAATATAAATTAGTAGAGCTACTGGGGAGATCAGAAATGACATTGTATTGCTTATAAATATATTCAGAGTTATAATCAAGAAAATGTTTGAAGCATATATAAAATTTTAATCTCTATTTAATTTTAATATTAAAAACAGCATAAATAGTCATCATTTAAATCAATGAATACTGGGAGAGTCCTTATAAAATGACTTGGGACATAATGAGCTGCAGTCAGTAGATGTCGACTACTTTCATTACTCTCATTATAATTAGGAAACTATTTATATTGTGATCTAATAATATAATACATGACAGTAATCTGAAAGGTTAATGCTCACTCATGCATGTCAAAATGGAGGTTTTCCACAAACTAATAAAAGATTAAAAATGAAAAAGTTCATCCATGATTCCATATTGTGTGGTGCATGTATGTGTAATGTGTATATGTGTGTGTGTTTATATGTTTGTGTTTGTGTCTGTTGTCAACATATTGTTGAAGATTGTTACCAAAGGAGGTATTGAGAGAGATTTTATATTCTCTCTCAATATAAATATTTTCATATTTTTCAAAGTTTTCCACTTGCCACATTTTAATACTTTTAAAAAAACAATGATAGTGCATGGTAGATAGTCATATAAACATTTAAAAAGTGATGAATAATTTCAAAATCCAAAAATGATTTGTAAAGTAGTGCCATTGGATTAATAATTTCTCCCTAACCTAGAAAGACCAAGACAAATTCAAGATTATTCTTATTTTGTGATTTAGCTCATATGAATTAAAGTAAAATGAAAAAGAGTGACTAACATATAAATAATTTAACTTGACTACTTTATCATTTTATCAAATTCCATGTTTTTTAATTTATTTTATTAATATTTGAATGATTTGCATATTACCCTTAAACTATTTGCTTTGTTTTTAGATTTTAAATATTGTGCTGTGGTATATGTTTCAACTTTCTTTCTATCAAGAAAAATACTTAGTAATTGAAATTCATTGAATCTTTTTTTTTACTGTTCTTGAGCTAAAATTTAACATAAGGAGGAAACAGGTATTACATCATTTCTTAATATGTTGCCTGAATAATTTTTAGATAAAGGGTTCAAATATTTCACAGTTGTACAACATTCCTGCATTGCTCAAATGAGAACTTTTAATCCCATTGTTGGTCTCTACAGGATTATATAGCACAACAAAAATAGAAGCAACTTTAATAATCTATAGTGAGTGACAGGTAAAATTAATTATGTCACATGTACAAAAAAGAACAATAGAGCTACTTTGCTGTTATTTGAAATACTACTGTGAGATATGTTTACAAACATGATGTTTTAGAATTGTATTTCCATATAAATATATGTACAATATGCAGAGTAAATTAGGAAGATTTAAAACACATTGTGCAAATTTAAATATTTATTTATTTAACTATATAATGCATACATATAAATAGACATACATTTGATTAATGTACATATTAAATAATACCACACATTGAAAAAACTCTCAGTCTATGAATCAGCATGCTAAAAACTGGTAATATCTAGGTAATAGCATAGTAATTATTTGTATTATCTATTTTCACTCATTTTAACATAATAAACACAAATATCTATGTAAATTTTTCCAAAAGAACAAAGGCCACTATAAATAATATTTCTGGAATATAAACACATTAATTAGTATTCGATTCAACCAATTATTTCAATTCTATGATTCCAGTTTCTTCTTTAATGCAATGACTATTATCTTTGGCACTTTGATTATTCTCAACTGTTTCATTCCATGTCCCCTGAAAACTTTCATTACACTACATCCTCAATGCTCAGTGGCTGGGAGAACAACAGTTGGAGGCAATTATTGGAAGGAGTTTCTAAAAATCATATAAAATATATTTTTAATATAATTCAATTAATTATTATCACCGTCAATTTGCAATCTTCAGAAATTTTAAATTGTGTTTCTATACCTTGTACATTTCCTTGAAAAACCAAAAAATAAAAGATTTATTTTTAAGCTCTACTGTGTATAAGAATCACCTTGCCTGTTTGTTAAAAATTAAAATAATCTCTACCCTGAAGATTCTGTTTATGTAGATCTGGAGTCAGTTCTAGGGACTGAATTTTTTAACAGTTAAGTAAAGAATTCCGATGTGGGTTATTGACCGTCAGCATCAAATATACAGCTCACTATTCTTTTGTAAATAACAGGCACAGTTAAGAACAGTTAGAGAAGTGAACTGGTTCCCTAAAATATTTTGTTGGAAATATCCTTTCTTTCCCTTCTTTGCTCAGTTTTACAAAATAATATTGATACTTTATATCATTTTTAAATAATTAAAAAAACTAACAAGCAACCAAAATCAGAAGTTATATTTTTTGCAACATTTCTGTGGAGTAATTTATTATACTCTCAACTTATTTGCCATGATTGATGTTTATGTGATCATTTTTTCCTTTAAAATCATCTATTTATAAACAATTGTCTTGAAGTTTGAGAATGCAAGCACATTAGTTTTACGTCAGAAAGATCTCAGAGAAAAAATAGAGAAGATTTATATTGTTCCATCAGCCTTGACTGCAAAAGTAAGTTTACAAGACTATTTGTTCCTTAGTGCCATTTAAATATAAGTACTTTGAACATAGCAATTATTTGGGGTTAGAGGATAGTACAAGAGTGGTTTGCCACAAAAGTATTTCAAAACTTAGGGGGAAAAAAGCCATGTAATTAAAGAGTACTCTTTTAAAAGAAAGGTGTAGTTATTTGGATTTTTAAAAATCATAACCTTTGAATGATGATTTGCTATTGAACGTCTTAGTGCAGGTGTTCAGGTATTCTGTATAAACAATTTGTCAAGAGTAATTGATGGTTTATGTTACCTCAAAAATAGGTAGTTATTTCATTGGTGAATAGAAGAGGAGGTATGTATGGGAAGTTTTATACTCTTCTCAGTACGTTAGGTAGAAAAAAAAATGCCATCCATAGATTACATCATTTCCTTGTATGTTCATAACAGCAATTTTAAATAAAACATGTAATACTTTTTGATTTTGCAGTTCTTTTGTGAGAAAGTTGTCTTAGATTTTTAAGGATATGTGGAAACCCTTAAATTAAATCCCAAATGACATAAAATAAATGAGTTTTTCATAGTGACTGTAATTTCCCTAGCGCCTTCCACTCTGTAAACTCCATTTACAACCAGAGAAAATATCTAAAACAAAGGTGTCTTTTGTGTGTTTTATCAGATTGGTTTGATCAATGTACATTCTTGTGTACTGAGTCTGTAATGCATAAGCATCTTATCACTTGCCATATATGTACCTTTTGAACTGGCCTCATACCATTTAGAATCAGACTTCTTATTCCTACTTCTTTCTTTTCTAAAGGCACTATTTACATCAGTGTATAACAGAAGTGTGAGAGAGTAAGGTATTAGAGGAGAGTAAATTTAACTTCTTATTTTATACTTCATGTATATTCAGAATAAACTCTAGTATTTGAAATTGTACTATAAGTTAATATTAATTTATAATACAATAAATGAATTATTTTTAACTTAGTTCTATGTGAAAAATAAAAAGCATGGGCTCAACATACAATAAGCCTATAGATTAGATAATATTGTATCACTATTTATTTAGGAACAGTATTGTAAGGTGTTTCCTTTCAGTACTCTTCAGTACAAATTCCAAACTACTTGTTTGTATTCATTTTCTTATTCGTATTCTTTTCTTTTCAAACGCTCAAATCAGCCACTAAATTATATCAGCAATGACCTGACAGACTAATCCAGTTATAATCACTTAAATTGGAAACTGTGCCCAGATCTTTCCTACATCCAGTCATATTCGTGAAATCCAGTCTTATGGATTTACATCCCATTAATATTAATACTTCAATTATCTGAACAATGAAAGGTAAATCTTCTCGTTTATAACTTTATTCAGCAAAATAATTTCTCTCTCTCCTTTACTCTCTCTCTCTACACTGTCTCTCTTTATCTTTCAACTTGGGACCCTTCAATCAAATTTAAGGTTTATTTAAAAATGAAACTAACCTGGCCAAAACATGTGTGGAAGCCCAATCTCTTGTGTATAATTCACTGATCTAAGACTTAAGAAAAATTTTAATGCAGAAATAAAAGAGTTAATATACTTATTTCACATTTTATTTTCCTTTCAGAATTTTGGAGCTAGCACTAATTTAAAATTACCATAATTTTAAAACATCATTTTTTATTTAAGACATCTGTACATGTTAAATGTGTAAAACTATGATTAAGGACAAAAATAAATTAACTAGCTCATTACACAAGTGATATTAAAAAGAAAAAAATGGATGGTTACATACAGTGCTCTTTTACTTATCAAAGGGGTGCTGTTTTACTATTTCAAGTAGAATCTCAAATTCATTCATCCATATATACTTGTACTATACATACAGACAAAACATATATAAATATATATTATATATACAAATATATGTATGTATATATTTAAATGAACCTGTATCTAGCCAAACTGATTTACAAGTTAATTTTTGCTATTTGTATTTACATAAATATAATCTAGTGAAAAGTGACATCTATTTTAACATGCAAAATTATGTTTTGGAAACGATGCTTCTTTGTGGACAAGAGTATATGAGGGAGTCCTTATGGTTAATGCCCTAGAAATTAATTGCTGAAAGAACATGTTTGTTTTAAATTTAAATAAATATTGCCAAATTGAATGATGATATTTTTTGTCAATTTACACGATCTAAAGTGTATGAAAATACTGTACATAATACTGTACATGCTCCTCGATTTTCTATGAAGTTATTGATCTTAGTAATTTATGGCAGTTCTTTATATTTTGTGAATATTCATTCGTATACGATGCAAATGTTTTCTCCCAATCTATCTTTTATATTTTTACTCTGTGTCTCACATATTTTATTATATATGTGACTTTTAAAAATAATATGGTTAAATATAATGATGTTCTAGCTTTTGTTTTTGTGTATTATTTCTTATTTTAAAAAGATCTTTGATTTTTAAATTCTATAGACATATTATTCTATCCAAAAATTTAAAATAAATAATCTTTTATATTTTCTTCTGATACTTTATAATTTGGTTTTTATAGTTATTTATTTTAAATATTGTATTTTTTGCTAACAACCTGAGTAAGCAATTAAATTATCTTTACTTTTTTCATTGGTATTTTCAATTTTCCTCTCATATTAAAAATTTCTTCACTTTCTCAAAGAATTAAAAATGCCCCTTTATATATATATATATATATAAAATCAACCACAGACTTGGCTCTGATCACAGATTTGGTTCTGATATTGTAATATATACTTTCATCAATTTGTTCATTTCTCATACCATAGTTTTTTAACATTTTACCATCTAATAAGGAAAGTCATCCTTTAAAAATTTTTGCCAGTTTTTACATAATCATATCATGATAGTTTTATCTATACAAATTATTCTTTTTAACTTCTTTGTCATACTTAGCTGGCAAAACTTCTAATCAGTGTTGGCAAAAATAGTGATACTGAGAAGCCCTTGTCTCATTCCTGATTTTAAAGGGAAAGTGTGCTACATATTTTGTATTATTTAATGTTCCAGGAATTAAAAAAAAAAAAAAAAGTATTACTTTAGATACTAGGAGTTTAAATGGAGTGCCTTTGGTAAGGAGGATTGGTTATAAAAGTACTGTACTTATGGGAGGAGCCAAAGGAAAAAAAAACAGAACAAAACTCATTGTTGTTCAAATGTCTGCAATGGCTTAGGGTGTGAGGAACAGAAAAAGAAAGTTGTGTTACATAAAGTTGAATAAAACGGTCATGACTGAGGCTGCTGCGGTTTATGCTTTTGAAACTGCCACTTCACACCTGTGCCAAAATACAAGCGGCAGTTTATAGTCTTATAATACTGTCCATTACACGTTCAATGCTATCCAATATAGTCACTAAAAGTAGAGAAGAGAGAGCATAAGGGGAAATATAGATTTAAGCCAATAGGTAAATTAACGGCAAACTCCGCATCCTTGGCTACTAAGCAAATGAGCCCATATGACCTGTATAAGTGAAAAAGGGAAGCGGGAGCATAAAAGACGTGGTGACTGAAGCAGAGTTTTGCATACTACTACCCACAGTTAAACTTACATAAAATAATACTAGTGTTAATTTACTTTTGTCTATTACATCAACTTTTCCTCATGCAAATAAAGTGTGCCAACACTTCTGCCAAAATAAGATAATTAAAGGTGCATCAGTCAATGTATCTATTTCTGGGCATTGGTAATTCCTCACTTATTCAGACACCTGAATATTTTGTGACCTAAAAATACACCGTAAAATTAACCATGACCAATACTCCTGATATAAAGTAGAAGAAAAAATGCCGAGTGGAAAAATAGTTAATAATTACAAATAAATACCCAAAAGCAATAAAACCAAAATGTGCAGCTGTCACAGTCTTTATTTCTGTCACTAGAAACTAGTAAACTTGATATTTGAATTCCAAATCTACTACTCCTTTCCTGTCCCCTTTGCCCTTAGATAGTATTTAAATCTGGTCATAGTTCTTGTGTTGGTGAGGCGATCTAAACCTTCACTGAAGGATCCGAATCATTGGTGGTCCTGATCTTATTATGTTGATTTCATTGTTCATTAACTTGCTACTTAACGTGGAAGTAATAGGACAATTTCTAGAAAATCATAAAGTTCCAGGCATAGAACTCTCTGTCTCCACTGTGCAGAAGCAGCCCTATTTCCCTTCAGCGTTGGGATTGGGCTCCTCCGCCAGTACAGTAAAGCTTTTCTGTGGCTATTGATTTGGTCTTGTATGAAGCTCATAAAGTTAAAACTGCCTACTGGCAGTTTTCTAAGGGTAATATTGCTGTGCCCCTGGAAGGAGCATTAGGACATAAGACCTCTGGAACCATCCGAGACCAGAGTTGAAATATTATGCACCAAATATTTTGCGAGTGGAATATCAGGTGTGAGAAAAAAGGCATTGCCGCCTCACTTTAGTTAGGTAGCTAGGGACATGCTGGAGAAACAATGGAGTCCCAAATATTGATGTTTTAAAATAGTACAAGCTTATTTTTCTCCTATTTTGAATTTCTATTATGGAGTGAGTTAGGGCTTTATTCCACAATGATCTCTTTCTGGGACTAAAACTGGTAGAGTAGCCACTCTGCTATATTAATACATAAAGTGACAGAGGGAAAGAAAATAAGGCTGCACTAAATGGTAGTCTGAATCTTTAAGCTTCTGCCTGGACGTGACCAAAGCAAATCACATGGCTGCTAATCTTTAATTTTTTTTTTTGTCCAGTTTAGTGAATTTAATTACTGATATACCCTAAGTTAAACTTCTTGTCTAGAACATATTAATACATATAGAAATTTTAGCAGTGAGAGTTAATTTGATCCTCTAGTTTCAATTTGGAGTTTTTGTTCAAGATGTTCTTAGATTTATCTTTTAGCAGCTGGAATTGAGAAAAAAAATGTTTTCTCTTCTAGAACTGCAAGTTCCTAAATTTCTGAACTCTTACTTCATTTTATTCCTGCTTGTATACTAACCCTTTTCTGAATTTATCTCTTCCTCGAATAACCTTATCCAAGAGCAACCAGCACACAGTAGTAACATTGTGTTTTATGGGCTTTAGACTTAAATCATATGCTCATTATGTATGTGATTCAATTCCAAAATAACTATATGAAATATTCTCCAAACAATCACTGCTGCATTTAAAGGGGCACCATCCTTCCACTTACTTCCTGCTTAACAACCAAGGACTATATAGTTTTGGCTATTGTATGTACATAAATATAATATATAAATGTGTTAATATAAATAGTATATAAAATATGAAAAAAGATAGTATATATAGTTTTTGTATGAAAATATTATATTATATAATTATATAAATTTATATTTTATATATTTATAATTACACATAATTTATATATAAATACCATAATGTCTATAATAAAATAAAACTATATATTGTTGGTATCTTCCTTTTTTTGACAGTTCCCACTTATTGTTACAGTGTATTTTAAAGTCTCAGGATGGTCTGGGCCATGATGTGGTAAAAACTCCAAAATCTTATTTGCTTAAAATAACAAAGTTTTACTTTTCATTCATTCTACACATCTATCACAGGTTGGCTGAGCCTCTGTTCTGTCATCATCACTCAGGGAAACAAGGTAAGGGAGAGTCATCATCTCAATTACTGATGGTCATAATACAAGAGTGAAAAAGTCTTATGAGACCTGACTCTTAAAACTTCTGCCTGGAGGTAACATGAATCATTTCTATTTTAGTTTATTGTTAATGCCAATAAGTCCAAAAGTGACAGAATGTGCATCTGACCATGTGCCCACACATTTGATGAACAGCAAACGTATCTTACATATATACCTATCTCTTGATTCTTAGCCTTATGTATTCTGGCAACAAAAGGAATAAAACCAAGAAATGGTCAATGTTTCAAAATATATATATTATCTTGTAGAACAGTATCCCAAACTCACAGCATTGTCTCTTAGCTAGAGCCTAAACTGAGTATTCAATAGACAATTCCCACATTTTATGAAGACAACTGCTTCTGTATGTCTTAATAGCAGTAAGTTTCATAAATGTGAAGCCATTGATACACTTATTTTAATGAAAATGAATTTTCTTTGATAGAAAGAAGACTGTTTATGATATCATAACAATGAATACATTCTAGGCATGCATAGCTAGTAGCTGATACAGCATGATAGGAAAAAAGGTATTCGGAGAGGATGTCTCTTCTATCAGCGATAAGTCACTGTCTATGATTCCAGGGTCAAATGTGAGTTTGAAATGTGACAATTCTGAGTGAGTTGCTTGTCTGTTTGGTAAACTGGGCCAAATATAGGTAGATCTCTGTTCTTGGGCGATTAGACATACATTGAGATGGTAGCCATATTAGTGTTAGAGAAAGAAATCTCAAATTATTAAAAGCGTACGCAAGCTCCA
>NW_006442107.1:18701881-18731137 GCF_000325575.1 Pteropus alecto | reverse complement strand
ATTCCTGCTACCATTGCTTTTTGTACACACATATGTGGCACAAGAACTGTAAAGTTAGTGAAAGATGCCAAACAATGGGTTATCACATTCTCTTGATTATTTCTAGCATTGGTTTCAGTAAGTACTCGCAAGCCTTCACGTCGTATGTAAAAATCCAACATTCTCTACCTGTTTCAAAAAGTCAACTGACATTACTCTTGTCCTTATCCTTAATCTTGTCCTTATCCTTAATCTTCCAATTTTGTTCTATTCAGTTTCTGATCAGCTGGTCAAAGTGTCAGCCACTACCTATAAATTAGTGCAGCACATTTGGCTATAAGCCCCTCCAGTCAAAGTAAAAAACAAGTGTACTTTTGTGAAGGTTGACTACTGAAAAGATTTTTTTTTTGCCCTATTATTTTTAGGGATATTCCTGGGTGGGACTTTGATGCTATAGCAGTCAACTTTCAGATGATGTCAGCATAGAATGACGAATAATCCATAAACCAGGTTCTGGCTTTTTCTTTTGTTTTTGTTTATTCATTTCTTCATACTAGTCATGAGAAACAATTTATAAAGGTATAAGTGTGGGTTGTCTATTGAACTAATCTTAAGGGATGATGTATGTACAACCTGAGAATTCAAAACTGGCTGCTTAATGGTTATTATCCAAGAACCAGTGAGAACACAACACTTCAAGACTCTAGAAACTTACTATTAAAATTATTGAAAGGAAAGAGTCTAAGCATGTATTACTTTTGAATGGTAAAATCTGAATCAAAAAAATAAAAAATAGACAGAGGTAAACTATGACAAATAAGATGTACAATTCACAAGAAATGGAACTCAACAACAAATTATAATGCCATAAATTGGAAGATAAATCCAATATATTGTTCAAATTTTTAAATGTTCAGTTGAATAACAGCATAGGGAAGAAAATATTTTATCAACAAATGTCTGTAATTTAACATTAATTTTGTGAAATCTTTTTCTTAAGTTCAGTTCTCTTCAATTGACTTTCAAAAGAACAAGAAAGGCCTGGTCCCTGCTGGGTTTGTTATTGAGTGCCTGCCACTTTTCCTTAACTGTTAAATTGGAGCTTTATTAAAACTTCAAAATGTACTATGATGTCTTTAGCCAAAACAATAATATGACAGGCAAATTAAAAATATATATTTTAAGACTCTTAAGGGATTTCTAGTAGAAAAATTACATGTTTAAATGGTCTCTAATATTTTTTCATAAAAATGCCTTAAAATCAATATAGGCTTTCTACAGGATCTTGAACTAGTCTTCCTGGAAAATTTTCACTTACTGACTGTGCCTCTTTGCCAAGTTATATTACTTCTCTATGCCTCAGTTTCTTCATGTGAAAATATAGACATTATATTACCTACTTTTATAAATAATAATTTTTATTTTTTTGCCAATAGACCCCTATGTAGAATATCAGCGATGATGTTTCATGAGCAGTTTTATGAATTTATGGCATAGAATATATCAGCAATATTTACTGAATGCAATAGAAAATTTTCTTATTTTATATCATTATACTTGCTGGAGAAAGAAACTATTAACTGGTATCTTACATTGTTCTTATCTTCTCCATGGATCAAATGTATTCTATACATACTTGCATGGTCAAGAATTCTCCCTTTATCAAACAAGTCTATTTTAATTTTCATTGACTTTGAAAATGAGAATTCTCAGCTCATAGCTGTTTCTATTCTATTTGTTGATATCTAAAACAATATGGACCAGGAAGAGTATCTGCAGTAAGATTATCTATAACTTAAGGTGTTTTAATGTTTTTATTAGAGTGAATAATTGTATAATAAGTAATTAGCTAGCTCTTAAATTAATTTTAGGGAACTAAATAATACTGGATCAAATTATAAAGTCTTTCTCTAGGCAACTTACACTTTTAATATTATCTCAACTGCAAATGAAAATGGTTGTTTTATTCAGGTCTATCATTATTTAGGACAACCAAAAGTATGACCTAAGATTAACATGTATTTTATTTCCTTAATTATTTGGAAAAGTATTTACATATTCAATTGTGCCTAAGTAATCCCAGGTAATATTTCCAGAATGTCTGAAACTTGTAAATAAGTCTTTTGTCATCTATTTTTAAAATATTTGAATGTAGTTATTTTACTGAATTAAAAAAAAAAACTTAGTTTTATAAATGTATACAAATCTTTATTATTATCTTTAGCATTAACATTTCTTGTATCATGTTCATCAATAAAGAAAGTTCCAGCTAATGAGATAATAATCTGTGTTTACATAATAAAGACTTCAGATTTTATAATAATATAATGAAAGATGATTTGTATCAGGTTTTCAATTTCCGGCACATAATTGCTTCTTCCATTCACCCTTACCAGGCAATTTTTAAAAGTATTTCTTTATGGAAAGCTATTTCAATTGACATAATTATTTTGGAAGAGTGCAAAATTCTTCAAATGTGATTGTGATGAACAGGCTCTACGGTGGCTCCTATTGGGGAGAAATTCATAACTCAGATTTGTTTCTCTCCTAGAATATAATGGTTTTTGTCTCTATACCAAAAACAATTACTATCAATTTAATTTTATATGAGAGCCAATTGTTTCATGAGATTTAGCTGCTGCATTATATTTTGTACCTGCATTTTCACAGGCATGGAATTTAATTGCTCCTTTATTTGGCTGATTATTTTTATATTTGGGCATTTTTGCCATTATGCTGAGATTCAATTGTGCATTTATTGATGCCCTTGGGAAATTTTGCTCCATACTGACAATTCATAGTCATAACTTAATTGCAAAAACTGTGTGTGTGTGTGGGGGGGATGTCTATTAAATCTATTGGACCTAAAAATAAATTTCCGAACTGAAAACTATTATTGGCAAGTACTTTCAAACCATTTAACAATTACATTTTAGAGAGCTATGTCTGACTATTCTTTATTTTTATTTTGCATGAGAACTTGCTTTCAGGGAAAAATATACCTTGCATATTATTGAACATAACTTTGTATACAGTATTGTTGTACATTAGTTTATAACTCTACTGCTCTTTCATAAACTGAATATCTTGTCCCAAACTAGCTAAATAACCTTTATTTTGCCTTTGTATTGCAGAATGACATGAGAGACAGAAGTATGTTATTACAACTATATTATTTTAAATTCTGTTTTAACCTATGAGTTCCTCATGTTCCGTCTTTTGTGCTATTTGTTAAAACAGGCGAGAATGGAGATATTTGAAATTTCAATTATATAATAAAAAGTAACAAAACAATGGAGGGTGAGAATAAATGGCTTTAATTTTAAGGTAGAAAAATTAGCTCCAGTGTAAAAAAAAAAAAAAAAAGAATCCTAGTATTTGTATGAGTGCTTGAAACCCTCTAATCAAGTATCAAATGCTTTCATGTGTTTCTATTCAAAATTTTATTTGTGAATCTTTATCAATGCAATACAAATATGTGATAAACATTAAAATTTACAAAGAGTCCTAGATTGAAAATCAGCAACTCTTCACCCTCACCTCATTCTTAGTCACACCTAGAAATAACGCATTGTAATTGGTTGGCAAATTCTCCTTTAATTACAAAACAAAGCTTATTATATTATTGTTTTTTCAAGCTTAAATATTGATGTTCAATTTAGAAAGGTAAATACTTACAATCCTCAATCTCCAAGTCCACTCCACAACTTCTGCAATATTTTTCTTGTATAATTGATTTTAACTCCTCTATTGCTTTTATTTGTAACTTTGGGTAATATGGTTGAATTGACTATTTTCTGTCACCTTTGACTCCCACAACATAAAGTGAACATTTTAATGTCAAAAGCCTTTCTTTAATATCTGCTCTTCCACCTCCCAGTTCTTTCAGTTGTTCGTTTACCTTTATTTTTCAAGGCTGATTTCATTTACATTCTGTTCACTATCTTAAATTGTCCATGCATTACCTGTCATTTAATTCTAAGTTAAAATCAGTGAACATCATCTACATTATTATGAATATGAAAGTTACTCTTCAGAACAAAGGCATCTAGTTTCCCATTTCCTGGGACTTTTTGCTTTTTATAGATGTAATATTTTGATTTCTATTCCATTTCAAGTCTCATTTAAACCTCTAGCTTTACTTTTTAAAAATTGCTTATATTTATGTTAATTTCATATTTTTCTTATGGCTTTATTATATAGGTTTTTTCTCCTAAAATTTCTGAAATTCCTCTTCTCTTTTTCTCTCCCTCCCTTCTTTCATTTTCTTTTCTTCTTTCTGTCTTTGAAAGAATAAATGTATATCTTCTTTACTG
The DNA here is from genome assembly GCF_000325575.1 of Pteropus alecto. Lineage (NCBI taxonomy): Eukaryota > Metazoa > Chordata > Mammalia > Chiroptera > Pteropodidae > Pteropus > Pteropus alecto. The sequence continues at coordinate 18,726,842 of NW_006442107.1, read as the reverse complement.
TATTCCAATTTTTAAACTCTTAAGATAATTCATGAAATCCATTCATTTTTCTTGAAGACAGCATTTTTTTTCTGATTGTCTATTTGAATTAGTAACAATTGATGCCTCTTAGACATTTCTTTTCATTGAAACTCCAGTTTAGCCCTACCATTTCTTATATCTCATTTCTTCCTCTTTATTGTTTTTAGACTTATTTATTAAAATGGATTCTCAGATCATTTTCTCATAACGAGTCCAAGATCTGATTTTTCTCAATCATAGAAAGAGCAAAATATTTGTATTTTCTCATAATTTAAATAGGTATAGAACTCCTCAGAATAAGTTTTCCTCGGTATGAAGGCAATGACTTACTGTTTTTCTCTATCCTTTGTTATCAGTGAAGAACATTGCTTCCTTTACTTTATTTGTTTGTTTATTTGGTTTTGTGTTTACTCTCCGATATATGTTGATATTTTTCATTCTTGGTTTTATGGCAAAATTTTGCTTATTTATTTTATAATTAATTTTCACTATTTTCTGGTTTTCTCTCTCCAAAGCTCATTTTTTTCCAAAATAGTCCTTTGATATTTTTAATATCTTATTTTTTATGATATCTTTTACATTTTAAAATTATTCTAAGCAAATCAAGCATCCTCCTACTTTTCATGAATCCTGATCCCACATGTATCTTCCCTTATAGTCTTTCATTTGATAACATTGTTGTTTTATCTTTTGATTATGAACTGTATAATATGCACACAGAGTTAATTTGCCATGGGAGGTTATCTACAGCAGTGTTGTGTCCATTTATACCAGTATTCAGTCTGATGGGTGGTGTTTTTAATCTGATTAATGTGTCCCCATGCTCTATTGGTTGCTAAATATTTTCAACATTCCCCATGAATACATATATTATAATACTTGAAGAACACAGGTTAGTAAAACAAACAAAAACTAAAATATAAAAATCTAAAATTAGAAAATAAATATCACTCTTAAAAATAGATTGTTTTTAATAACATGTTCTCTTAATATTAGTATCTATTTGTCTACAAAATGAAGATAAAATTATTTACAAAGATTTATACCCTACATTTGCTTTTAGTTGTTGTTGTTTTACAATTTATGATCAGCAGTTTTCTATAACTTTAAATATTTTTCAATATAAATATTAATAAAGGAAGAGTAGTATTTTGTGTGGAGATATAATCATTAATTTATCTAAACTTATTTTTGAGACATCTAAGTTATGTATTCCCTTTGCTTTATAAATAACATTATATGAATCTCATTGTACATAAAAGTTTATAATTTCTCTTGGAAAACTTTTGTTTGTCCCAAGGCAAAAAAAAAAAAAGAAAAAAGAAAAAAGAGTGTATTGGTATACATTGTCCAAATGAGTTTGAGAAAGGTATATCATTTTAATCTTCCATCTTTTTCTGATATTGATGTTTCTTCATCTTTTGCTAGGTCTGAAATTTTAATACCTTCTGTATTTTTACAAAATGCATGTCTGAAGTTGGGACCTAATTTTATTTTGTATTCCTTTGATTACTAATGAGGTTACATGTTTTCTAACATAAGCACTTGAGTAAAATCTATTAATATTTTTCATTTTAAGTTGAAAGAATCTCAATTGGTTTTATTCTTAAAGAGATATTTTTCATACTAAAACCTAAAAGTTATATTTCCTTCTACATGTATAAAACGTAAATTTATTTATAATTAATGTTGATATATCTTATATATAAATATGTTATGTTTTTAAACACTTAAAAATTATGGTTGGATGAATTATTCAACATTATCCACAATCATATATTTCTCCACTCTTCTAAAAGCTACAGTAGTTACATATGAATTTCTCATTTTTAGAAGACTCTACTTCTAGGCTTTCTTTCATTCCCCTGAGCAACCTGCCTACCATTGTAAGAGTACTAAATTCATTTGATTAGTATGGTTCATTTTATTACTTGCAGGACAAGTTTTAGTAAATAATTTTTTATTTAAAATATTTCTGAGATTTTATGGAAATAAACTGAATGTCTCTAGACAGGTAAATGGATAAAGAAAATGTGAAATATATATATTTATATACATATATACAAATGAATAAAATCTTACTGAGAAGTTGGAATCTCAAGAAACCTATTAAGAAATTTGGTGACAATAACATAATCTTTAACAGCCTAGCCTCTGTAATCACAGAGACTTGAGTTTGAAACAGAGTTCCTCCGTTTACTAACTGTGAAATCATCAGGCTTGATATTTCTCAACTGCAAAAGAAAGATAATTATATAGACCTCAAAGGGACATTGTGAATTTTTAAAGAAATAATTATGTTAAGTGCTTACCTGAGAACCTAACACTAAATAATCATTCAGTAAATGGTTGCAGTATTAATCTAATTTTGTCAGAGGACTAAGTAGAAGTGACATGGAGTGATTTACTAATCACCCTTAGCTCCTTTCTCATTGACAATATGAGCTGATTTCAACTCTGAAGCATTTCTGAAAATTAAAACCATAAACCCAACCTCCTTTGTTAGAACAAGAGGGATACTGAATCCAGAAAAGCTGATGTAATACAATATACAAGTCATAATTATGTGTGATGATGACTAAGCCTATTAGAAAATTTCTGGCTTTGCCTTATGTTATATTAATGACTTCCAATGAATCATGTCTCTGTGGGTCCATGCCTCCTTGCACTGTGACATTGCCATTATTCCCATAAAAAGATGAAGTTTATCCACCCCTTTCTAGTCTGTCCAGGCTGCTATATATAACAAAATATCATAGACTTGATAGTTTATAAACAACTGAAATATATTTCTCACATTTCTGAAGGCTGGATATCTAAGATAATGGCACCAGCATGGTAGGATGACTAACCTCTTCCTAGTTCATAGCCTGTGCCTTCTGCCTGTGTCTTCACAAGGTGAATGGGGCTAGGGATATTTCTGGAACCCCTTTTATAAGACAGAAGGTATTAAAATTCTATTCTTAAGGGTACTACTTTCACGGCTTAGGCACCTGCCAAAGGTCCACCATAACTTTTGGGGGTTAGGATTCAACATGTGAATTATGGGAGGAACATGAAATTTCAGAAAATAGCAATCCAGTGACTCTTAGCTTTACTGGTAACTTGCATAGACCAATAAGACATAGCAGAAATGGCATGCAGATTCTAGAGCCTAAGCCTTTAGTGGCCATTAGTTTCCACTCTTACCTTCTGAGAACTCCATGTTGTGAAACTCTGATCTAGCCTATTGGAGGATGATAAGGTGGAGAATCAAGGTGCCCAGCTGACAGCTTGCATTAACTGTAAACCAGGTGTATGAGGCCAGCTCGAACCTGCTGGTACTAGTAGAAGATGCAGCCATAGGAGTAATCTGAGCAATCCTTAGCAGAAAATTGTCCATAATGTTGAACATAGAATTTTGGAAAATAATAAATTATTGTGTTAAGCCACTGTTTTAGAATAAATTGTTTCACGGTAATAAAAATAATACTAAATAAACTAAATATGCTGGGAGAGGTGAATGAATGTTCCTTTCTTATACTAAGTCATCCTGCACATCAACTGCTTTTTTCTGGGGATGTGGTCTAAATAAAAGAAGACAAAGCTTCCTGTCTTAACAATATAAGCCAAAAAGTAAAACTTCTGAAAGAATAATTCAAAGGAAATTATTCCAATTTCATTTTATGTAAGTCCAATCTATAATTGAAAAGACTCTTAAAGACATTTATATAAATACAATACAGTGAAAACTCAATATCCTTCTCTTTTTTTGTGATAATACCAAAAAGAAAAAGAAAATAAAACATACAAAGTAAACTCCTTATTCATACATGAAAACAAACTCACTGATTTTTGCAAAAGAACTCTCAAGTACAGTGACATTTAAAACAAATATGGGGAATGTGTGCATGGTGGACACATTTTGCCACAGATTTTAAACAGCATGCAGATCAAATCTACACGTATTAATGTAAATTTAAAAAAAATAAATGTAAATGTAAGCAAAAGTAAGCAGTTTTTGCATTTCAGGATGAAAAAGTTCTTTTCCTAGCATAATGAAAACAAAAACTAATATATTGCCAGATTTGATTTCAAAAACTTCTAACACTTACATATATAAAACAATAAAACTACAAAAATTAAAAGGCAAATCATAAATTGGGAACTACCCATAAGATTTATGACAAACAAATTGATATACCAAATATGCAAAGAGATTTACAAACAGATGTCAATAAAATAAAGGGTAAAAAAAGTAATGATCATTTTGGAAAAGAGAAAATATAAATATCCCCTAAAATATGAACAAATATGTAAGCACATCAGTTAAGCAATAAAATATACATTCATCCATCCATCCATACATACATACATAAAACAAGAAAGCAATATTTTAACTCTGCATTTGTTTAAAACGGTGAAGAGTTAGAGAAGATGAATAAGACCTCACAGTGGCATCATCATTTTTTAACAGAGTAATTTGTGAGAGTTGGAGAGATTGAAAGCCTGAGGGCAGCAGTTACAGAAGGAGAAAGCGTATGAACGCTACCATAACATGAACAACTTATAGCCTATATGACTTCTTGCAAAGTCACCAATGTCTTCTTTCTCTCAAAAATGAGAGAAATCCAGACTGTTGAGAATACAGAGTGGACAATATATAAATTGAGAAAAAGTATCCTAGGATAGAATATTGAATTTAAAGCTATTAACGTTCCTCACTCACTCCCTAAACACTTCCATCCTATAACTTTTATTAAATAGTCAACACATATAATAAACCTAAAAAAAAGGAACACTTGTTATCAGAAATGAATCAATGTGGGGCCAGTGCACATATACTCAATATATATATATTTTTTTAATAAAGGACATTTTATACACATACACAAACATACAAACTCACTCATGCTGTAAAACAATGAAACTAGTACTCTTAAGTGAAAAGTCAAAGAAAAAATATAAGAAAAGAGATCAAGAAGGACTTGGTAAACCCTTGAAAATGGAACTAAAAGTAAAATACCATAAGTAGCAGAAAGGAGAATAATAAATACTGTTAAAAATATAATCATGTATATAGAAAGCATACATAAGAAAAACATATAGAACAACGAAAAAGACAAAGTTTCGAATAACTAGTTGAAACTAATAGATATAGAGGACCAAGTTGACCAAAACCAAGTTGATCAAAGTAACTAAAGAAGAGAAAATATGATAAAATATCGCTAATTAATTCTATCTGTTACTGTTGTATTTGAAGTAAAAAGAGACTATTTCAATCTGTGCCAAATGAATTAAACCATGTCAAAGCAGAGTTCCCTCTTCTTAATGATGTGACAAAAAGTAACAAGAACACATTTTCCAAAACCTGTATCGTTTTCTGTGTCATTTCTCATACATTGCCCCATTAAAATTTATTCTCCTTTTCAAATTCCCCACATTTTTGTCTGCTACTATGTACACAATGAATGCATAATCTTGTTGACTTGACCATAAACTATGACTTAGTTCTATTGTAATAATCTGATAATAGGGATTCCCTTACTTTCTCTCTTCCATAATTCAAGATTTTGCTTAGCAACATATCTCTTTCTTTGTGATCCACTGTATCTCAAGGCAGCCAGTTACAGAGTACATGGCTTTTCTTCAGTTTCCTTGTCAGATGGCACTTAATTCAAATTCCAATTCCGATACATGTTTATATCTTTAAAAATTAAGATCCCTGAATCATACATTTCTTTTTCACAAAAATTATTATATTATCAGGCTGTTATGAGAATTGAAATAATGTTGCATGTGTAATGCCATATAGCAAGCATTTAAAAGAAATTTGCTAGCATATGTTAAAACTTTAGTATTTGGAGAAAAGTATATTTGAGACACAGAGCTTAAGTGATGATTACCAAGTTAGTGCACTGGACACACAGAAATGAAAAGATCACATACTTGTTACTCTCCAAGCCAGGAACCAGGAACTGAATTGTAGGCAGAATATTCCTAAGTACATAATATAAAATAAAATTATACAATTTTTTAAAAAGAATGTCTAAAATACTAAAGCAAAATAAAATAGCTTGGGTCTTAACCATATGTACACATAAATAGTAATATATTTACAAGCATATCTTGTTTTATTGTACTTCTATTTGTTGTGTTTCACAGATATTGCATTTTTTACAAATTGAAGTTTTGTGGCAATCCTGCATTGAGTAAGTCTATTGTTGCCAAAAAGATTATGGCCTGCTGAAGGCTCAGATGTAGGTTAGAATTTTTTACTAATAAAGTTTTTAAATTAGGTATGTACCTTATTTTTTTAGACATAATGCTATTGCACACTTCAGAGACTCGTGTAGTGCAAACATAACTTTTATATGCACTGGGAAAGCAAAACAAATCATGTGACTTGCTTTATTATGGTGGTCTGGTATCAAACCTGTAAAATCTCTGAGGTATGCCTCTGTATACTTACACACACACACACACACACACACACACACACACACACAGAAGTGAGATGATACGATGTCTATTATTGTTTCAAAATTTCAAAATGGAACAGTGGTGATGAGGAGGAGGTAATGAGAGAATTACAGAAGAAAATAGATCTGCCTGAGTTGACCATTGCCATTCTCATACTCTTGCCCACTCACAAAGAGTGTCCTTGCAATTAAAATACAATAATTGATGTTCCTTATTTATCTTTTAAAAAGTGGTGCTACTACCTTCTTATGTTCTTGATAGTCTCCTTTGCTATGTCGTATCAGATTAACAGCATTTTTTTTTTTTTTAATTCTGTAATCAATCAGCATTTTTAGTCAGTGTCTCCTGCTGGCTTATCTTGATTTTCTTTTCTCTATCTCTCAAAAATATCCCACAGAGTTATGAAGCTGTATGTTATTTCCTAATAGATAATCTATTTCCTGGATCTCTGTGTCTGGGTGACAGTTTTGTTAGTAGCTCCTGTGTGGAATGATTCTTTTGTTCCAGTTTATAATTGGCTTCCCAGCCACCGAGTTTTACTCTAGAGTATTTTCCAAAGTGTCACAGATTTCTCAGTTTCTTTCTCTGGCTTTACCAGAGATACTTACTTTTTTTTTTATCCTTACTGTTTATTGTCTTATGAAATAAAGTCATAAAAGAAAGATAACCCTCTAAGTGTCATAATGTTTTTATACTGAATTGTACATTTATCTAAGCTGTGACTTTTTTTTTTTTTTTTTTTTGGAAGCAGAAGGTGGGTCTCATGGCCATTCTGAATTCATGATGGCTTTTCATTTGTTTCATGAAAGATCTAATTTAAAATATACCTCTGCACATATATTTATTGCTCAGAGTTTTGACATGGATATTTTACATTGAAATCTATCATTTTTTTCTATGATCTATACAATTAAAGAGAAATCACAGAAGATTCGTAGTTAATTTTCATAAATATTGATAAATAATGTACTCATATCTTTTGTTTCATTTTGGCATTCAGAATCTTCCAGACTACAGAAAATACTTCACTTTTGAGGACATTTTTAAACATTTCTTTTTCTAATTTAAGTACATTTGTATTCATCATAGAGCACCTGGTACTCCACTTACAAAGGGAAAATATTACAAGTTTTAAAATGAGAAATGTGAACCACTTATAATACAAAGACGAACACAAACACCTCATGCTATCTACTTCATCCTTGACAGTGCTTAAATACATTCTAACATGTTAGCTTCCAGGGAAAATAGCCAGTGTGAAAACAGAGTCTTGGTTCCTGTGACCATGTCCATGCCCAGTCATAAGCCACACAAATGAAGGAGTATTTGCAGAGAACAGAGTTCAAGGATCTGCATCTCACTAAGCACCTCAGGTAATTCCTTGTACACACAAAAACCATCTGTGAACCATGGATGTTTTCAATATTAAAGCAGCTATTCCCAACAATTTCAAATCAAGAAAATCTCATGCATTCAATTATCTTAAGTGAGGAAGATTTTTCTACATGCTATGTGTTTTTTTCCCTCCACACTGGATTTCATGAAATATGAAATATGCCATATTTTTCTAATGACTTCTGTCAAAAGAGTTTATGAAAATCCAGTCTACAACTATGCTACATCCACAATATATATTTATTCTGATTGTGAAATTTTTTTCTTCAGAATATTTGAAGAATATAGAAAATTAAATATGAAACTAAAAGCAACCAAAGATAAATACTAAAAATGTTTTTTCTTTTTTCATTGACTCTTCGTTCTATGTATACATATTTGCATAGAATTTACAATACAATTTACACCATACATTGTATAATTTAGATTCCTTTTTAACATTATAAAATTATTTAATTAATATTTGAATAGAAAATACATTCATATGGTTTAAATGTAGAATTATAAAATTATATAAAGTATTCTCTCTCTCTTCCATTGCTCCATATCCTGATTCTCATATATCCCCAGAGAGCAAGTTATCACTGCTATTAGTTTCTTGTATATCCTTCCAAAACTTTTTTGAGGATAAAAGCAGATTAATATATATTAGTTCCTCTCTTATTTCTATCCAAACATTTTATTACTATACAGTATTCTGAACTTTACCAATGATGCATGTGTATGTTTTCTTCTCTATTCACTTGCTGCCATTTGAAATATTTGGCTTTTATATATTGTTGCCAAATTAAGAAAGATAATAGAATTCTATACTATATTTGGATATTCATTACCCAATACATGGTTCAAGTCATTCAAGTAGTTCAGTAAATGTTCCATTTCCTACATTTTGATGTTACGTATGTCTTCTCTTCCGTTTGTTTATTTTCTGTATATTTATTAAAGTGCTAATCTTACGATCTATGTTAACTCTTCACCATATAAAAATAATAAATTTTTATTGGTCATTTCTTTTATATAGTAAAATCTACTAATATCCTATTTGTGCTTTAATTTGTGGGTTTAATTTCAAAAATAGTTTTCCAATAAAATATCAATTCATTTCCAATTGTACTTAAGTTTCTGTAGCACCTAAGATATTAGTTATTAGGCTTATTGTAAAACAGTACACATACACAGAGGTATGCTAGTAGTTTAATAACCAGCTCTCTACGGAAAACAAAAAACAAAAAACAAAAAACAAAAAACAAAAACAAAAAACAACTTGTGCAGTTGCCATTGACAGAGTAAAACACTTTTAAATCTACCTACTGCCCATGTGAAACCCATGTCAGGCTATAAACATGATATTTAGCAGTTCACACAATTCCGAAATTATTTCAGTCAGCTCTTAGCATAGAGTAAGCTCTAAATAACAACTTCTTATAGTTCTTGTTTTGCATTTTCCAATAATTTTATGGCTATTTCTATTCACCTAAATTTTTTATCCACGTGACATTTATTTTGATGTAAGTTGAGTGGTGAGGCTCTAATTTTGATTATTTCCAGAAATATAACCAAATGTTTCAGTTCATCTTTGTATGTAACTCACTAATTTGGTTTATGATCATGGATACATTTTTACATATTTGCATCCATACACTCTCATTTTAAGTAGCAAGAGCCATGAAACTTAATGGAAGTCATTTCACTTATGAAGATATCAAATACTTTTATAGCCCAAAGACTGTTCAAAATTTAGAACTTAAAAAAGTTCTTATGATTCTTTATTATACATATTCATTTATTAACAGGGATATTGATCAAACTATCTTGAACAAGGATACAACTAATTATACAGTTATTTTTTAAATTTCTTGTTTCTCTGTATAGCACTATCCACTTATGCCATTGTTGATGCTATGAATATTGGGGTTAAAAGATATGTCTAAAAATGACATTTATGATGAATTTTATAAGTATGCAACTGATAAAATTAAGTTATACAGAATAATAATACCTATATTTGGTACATACTAGTAGGTTTCAATGGATCTGTCCAAAATTAAATTTATCATTATATTGAATCAATTTTCTATTGAAGAAGACATGACTTTCAACTACTGAAAATTCCATAGACATAAGAAATGCAGGAATTTCATGATGACAGATTATCAGACCAAATTTTACATTTCACTAGTCTCTCAGAATTAACATCTCTGTATTCTATTTTGTTATATTTACTATCTAGTCATCAGGTCCAGATGGTACTACATAAAAATTCAGTTTAGTAGTTATTTGTAAATATGAGTAATGTCATAAAATCAACATAATGTGCTTAGATTAAAAACTCACATTTTTATTTTGCATTGAGGAATCTGAAATTTAGGTAAAATTAACTGCATGACTGGTAGTTTTATGGTCATTCTGGCAGAATTTGATAGGGTGCAATTTTTAAAAAGATTCTGTTCTGAAGGAACAAATTCTTTGTATTCGAGATGTGTATTTTAAGTAATTCTTAGCCATTATTAACAGGTTTATTGTGAAACCATTATGTTGGTGTCTAGATTAGAAAAATTTTTATTAAATTTATTGGGGTGACTTTGGTTAATAAAATTATATAGGTTTCGATTGTACAATTTAATAATATGTCATATGTATATTGCATTATGTGTTTACCAATCAAAGTTAAATTTATTTCTAACACCATATATTTGATCCCTTTTACCCTTATCTACCTCCCTCCTCCCCCTTTCCCTCTGGTAACCACTAAACTATTTGTGTTCATGCGTCTCTGTTTATTTGTCATGATCATTTGTTACTCTCAGTTTTATATACCATATGAGTGAAATCATATGGTTCTCAATATTTTCTATCTAATTTATTTCACTTAGCATGATAACCTCTAGATCCACCCATGTTATTGCAAATGACAGTATTTCATCTTTTCTTATGGCTGAGTAATATTCCATTGCATATATGTACCACATCTTTATGCAGTCATCAATCAAAGGGTATCTTGGTTGTTTCCATGTCTTGGCCACTGTGACTAATGCTGCAGTGAACATTAGGGTGCATTTATCTTTACAGACAAATGTTTTCAAATTTTTGATTTATAAATATTCCTAAACTTATTCCAGGTGCTGCCATTTATCATTTAGAGTTGTGATGATAAATGAGTTTAACAACGTATTGCCATTTTGATTAAAGTAATTATTTTGGGGGAGATCATTTATAACAATAAATGTTAAGTGAGATCTGAGTGTATGATATTATACAGAATGCTATTTCAAAGTTATTCTGTTTCATGGTTTTATTTAAATATGGGTACATATTACATGCTTATATTCGAATGGTGAATTATATAACTAAATAATAAATAATCATATACTTACATATTTATATAAATATTTAATAGTGTCATGCTTAAACATATTATAAAATAGTTTATACTTCAACACATTTATTTTATTAAGTTTGTTAGAAATGTTCAATTTTAAAATAACCACAGACACAAAATTAACAATTATAATTATGTTCTATGTACAGCTTTATGAAAATATGTTAAAGACTTCACAACTGATACATCTTGGAAAAATATAGATGCCACAAATGCATCGAAAAAAAGAAAAAGAACCTGGACACACAAAAATCAAAGAAGTCATTAAATTGATTAACAAATTATTCTCCCAAAAGGCTCATATCAAATGATAGCATTGTTGAGTTATTTTACAGATAGGAAAAATCCTTTTACTATTTAAATGCCCAAAGATAAGAAAAACGAAAGACATCTTTACATTTTGTATGAACCAGGAATAAATAAATAAATAAATAAATGGCAAAATATATTTACTTATAGTATGAATATAAAAAAATTAATAATTTGAATATATTGACTATAAATAAAAAGATACTATTATCAAGTCCTTTTTTAAAAGAATATGAGATAATTTAATATTATAAAATAAAACAATGTTTCATCACTTTATGAGGTCCAGGAATTAACTATTTAAGTATTTCAATACGTCAAAATGTTAATCTAGTTTAATCCACTATTTTTAATAAAAAAGGACTTTACAAATGCCTCCTTTGCAATGATTAACTCTATTAGCTTGAAGCTGTAAACACACACACGCACCTAGGTTTCATAATATTTATGCATTATATGTATATGAATACACACATATTATTAATGCATGCATATGTATACATAGATGCTATGCATTCATATTTATATGTATTTTGATTGAAATTGGAGTAAAGAAAAGGTAGATTACTGTTTTACTATTCCTTAACAATATTTGAGATGGTCATATAATTGCAATAAATATTGGAATAGAAATATAAGACAAATATTCAAAAAGAGAAGAAAATATTATTTGTTTACCTAAATTAATAATACAGAATCAACAGAAATACAATTAGAACTAATAAGAGTTCAAATAATTTGACAGAACGCAAAATAATTATGCAAAAATACTACGTAGTGGTCATGACCGATTTTGTTCATATATTCTCAGAAGTTTCACATTTACAATTGCTTCTAAATAGATAAACAAATAAAGCAACCTTAATAAGACATGCATGAAACCTGTGTTAACACTATAATCTTCATTAATGCTTTCTTTAGGTGGTTTTCTGCCTTTGAATAAATAGAGAATTGTTATATAATCCTGGATGAGAAAACCAAATGCTGGTCCATAATGCCACATCTGCCATACAAAAAGCTGTCAAATAGCAATCTTTTTGGAAACTTGTTTTGTGACATATCTTTATGTAAAGTGGCATGAATCTTTTTATAGCTCTTTACTACCACCACCCCCAAAGCAAAAATACTGTTCTGATTACAAGATTTCACTATGATTCATGTACACGTTTTATGTAGTATAGGTCCCATATTAACGTTCCGAAATGTGAAAAATTCCTCACATTGTTTCTTAATAGAAAGGATTAGGGTCCTCACAGGGGAGGATAATCATGCAATGAACCCGCATTTCAAGTTGGTTTTCAAGTGTTTGGGGAAAAGACTTTGCTACTGTCTCTGACAGGTAAGTGCACCTATTTGTAGGATCAAAGATTAGAGGTACCAAATTTACTTTATATTGCTTTCTAAATCTCTAGAATAGTTTAGTATTTTCTAGTCAAAAACCATTTTCTGGCAGGCTGAGAAAAATAGTTTCAGTGGAGCAGAAGCTTAAAAGTTTTAAAGTTAGTGATGGTGGTGGTATACAGAAGACAAATATAGTCCAAGGGATAACAATGATGAAACTAAAAAAAAATGTAGTAGGATAGATGTTTGGTGAATAAGAAAATTATTTCTTCAAAATTCTCTAAAGCATAACTGAGTGCATCCTTTCCTTCCCATAACATCAATTTATTCATGAGCCAAGTCAATTGAATTCTCAGGACAAAGAAATGGCGTTACCTGAAAACAGACTAATGCTCCTGAATCTGGCATGGACTGAGGGCCAGGTTAGGTTACTTGTATATGTTAGGGTTAAGTGGGGCAAAATGCCAATGAGATATGCTAGGACTTTCATTGCCGTAAGTAGAAGATGGGGAATTTCCTGGTATTAGATTATGTTGCTGCTTAGATGAGCAATATCTGGTTAAAAGTGTCCTATCAATCTATAATGCAAACCTCCTTTTCCTGCCTGGAAATGTTCATTCTACTAGGACCAGCAGATATTACATTTAGCTAACTGTTTTGATGGTTCCCCTACCTTACTCTGAAAGGGTCCGCCAATGACCTGCTGCTGCCAACAGGAGGTATGGTTAGATAGCCTTATTTGCTCTAAACTTTGTATATATGAGATAATTCCATGATACAGGCAGTCTGGAACAGCTCACAAGAAAGCTCACTTTATGACATCATCCTTCTACTTCACCCCAAACGAAGGATGATCAAAGCCCAGCCACTGAGCTTGCTTGTGGAACTCTGAAGTATCAAGTAACTAAAAGAAAGCATTCCAACCACAGCGAATATTAACTTTGGAGGAAGATACATGATTAAGAAAGCCTATTGTTTAATATTGTCTGACCCCTTTAAATTTTCCTTAGGTAGGAAACCACTGACTATGTGCATGGGAGTAGAATAGTAGGATACATTTTGCAAGTTCTATTGAATATGCCTGCATTATATTCTCCATAATGGAAAAAAAAAAAAGACAAAACTTATGCTATGATAGCTTTATGTGATACCTTCGAGATTTAAAGGTTAATAATTACACACTTGTTTATAATATTTTTGACACGACATATTTTTCCTTCTCTTGGATTCTGTTTACCTTTTGCTGCTTTATATTTCCAATATCCATGGTCTGGAGAACAGTGAGGACTTCAGACATTTTGCCAAGGTAATAATAGGAAATCTGGAACAACAAAGTCGTATACATTGACTTCCCCATTAATTTTCTACTAGACATGGATTTCCAAGCACTCAATAGGTATATAATGTTAGACACTCCAGACAAAGAAGGAATGAGTATATGATTACAGGCTTAAAACATTGGAATACCAAGATAGTCTAATATATTAATATTTACAAATAAAGACCTAACCCATTACAGGCCCCACATTTTCATGTCACTTTACCATAGTAATCAAACCAAGAGCAATCCATCACCGAAATGCTTATTTACAAAGTCCTGTTTGTGACCAAGTCACACCTCTTTCATGAGTATGGATAAGTCAGATTGGTTTAAAGGTCAAGGGATAGAAAACAGAATCGGTGTTCATGACTTTCATCCAGAGACAACTTTTCCTCACTATCCCACCAATCCATCATCTTTGCTCCATGTTCCTATCAATTTATCAGTCAGGTTAAGTTCTGTTATGAATCTTAGAGGCTTGGCATTTGTGTTGACCTAAATTTCCAGCTCTTGAATTCTGTTCACATTTGCTTTATAGCTTGTGTTCCCCTGGGCATGATATTTTTAAACTACCTTCCTAGTAACCTTAGAAATACCCCTCCCACGATCGTTCCAGAGAAACATTTCTCAGATGTTAAATAGTATAATAGCATAATTGTCAGCAATGTTAGAATACATTTAAAACTATGTATATTCTAACCATGAATGTTTTGTATATTATACCTCATAAAAATCAGGAGCTTGTATTAATTTATAGTTAATTAAGGAAACTCTGCTAAGGCCAGAGTGATATGGCTCAAGTGTATAGCTTTATATTAATCTAGCCCAGCACATATATCAACCTAGAAAAATCTTGAGGAATATGTGGGACTAACATTTCCTTTAAAATATCCTTACCAAACGTCAATGTCCACAGCTGCACTTAAGCAAAAGCAATATAATAAACAATTAAAAATTGAGTTTGGTATTAAGTATCTTAAATTTACTTCATTCTGATTGAAAAGCAATCTATATGACCTCAATACCAGAAGTGTAGACAGAAACCAAACTGCTTTTAATCACTTTTTAAAGCAGGAATTAGGTAACTATAATTGAAGAAAGAAAAATATATGGACTCAGAAATTGCCAAAGTGTTGCAATTGAAATTTTCTCTCAACAGTACCATTGGAACATCACCACAGCTTTTTTAAGAAAAAAAAAAATATATATATATATGGACATATATTTTTCTTCATCTATTTACTATCTGGGTTACCATTTCACATCTTCACCTCAAGTCTCTAACTCCTCTCCTTCCCTTCAGCCTTCAGCCAATGACTAGGCTTGCTATTTCACTGAAAAATAAAAGCAATTACAAAAAAAAAAAAAAAAAATCATAGGACATATTTGCAGTTCCATTCAAATCCTTTTCCTTCACATGTTCACTAGATTCCATTATCTTTTTATCTTTATTTAAGGGTCTTGCTCCAGAAAGTCTTCTCTCTCTCTGACATGGACAGTTTTCACTCTGTGCTAAACAGTTCTATGATGTTATAGTTCTCATCTTTATAAATTAAGTTTTTTTTTTTTTGATCATTATGCTCTTAATTTGGCCTTTTTTTTCTTCTACCAATTAGAACAAAATGCTCTAACTGTTCACATTTGATGACAATGTCCCTGTTGTCTCTTACTTCCTGGAATCCACCGTGAAACTGAAACAGCTCTTGTTAGAATCATCAGTGAACTTCATGCTGCTAAAGCCAGTGGTTAATTCTCATTTTTCATCTTACTTGATTTATCCACAGCAGTTGACAAAGTCGGCCAATAATTTCTTGAAACACGTTTTTCCTCTTTTGCCTTGCCCTCTTCTCCTCTTCCTTAAAGCAAGCAGTTTTATTCTCTAATAGTGTTAAACCGATACCTGTCCTAGATGGTAATAATTTCCAAATGTCTGTCTTTTGTGTCATTCTTTCTTCTGAATTTTAAAACTTCTATACTCAAAACCGTTTTGATGTATAAAAAGCACTCCAATTTGATATGCTCAGCACTAACTCAATACACAAATACACACACACCTGCTTTTCTTACGATCTTCTCTATCTCAGTAATTATAACTCCATTCTTCTGGTTGTTCAGGTCGCATACCTTGGAATTAAGTTTGTACATCCCTTTCTCTCCAAGACTATATTTAAACATCAGCAAATTCTGTAAGTTATGACTTCAACGTACAGAATCAGAATTAAACCATTTCTTACCATTCCTTCCACTGCATTCTGGTCCAAGGTAGCAAAATGGGTTGACTAGAATATTAAAATCAACTTTTAACTGATTTCTGGTTTCTGCTCTTTCCCCTTTATAGTTTATTCTCTAATAGTGTTAAAATATCCTATCCTATCTTATCCTATTCTATCCTATCCTATCATAAAATATCCATATACTTTTTATCCTTCAAAGAATTTTTCATCATCTGATATAAAATATTCCCTCCTCTTGCTCAGGAAAGACTCAGGAGAACAGACTTTTTTTTGTTGCCCACTGAAATTGGCCGCGAATCCCCAGGAACAGCTAAACACACATACACACACATATATGCACAAATGCACATATGTATTTTGATAAATATGAAAACATGATACCTGTACATATATATCAATAAATATGTTTGAATGAATGAAACTTAAATGAAAAAATTATTACCGAGACTTAGATTTACAACCACACTTACATTTACAACCAAGTAATACCTTTATCTGGTTTCCCTAATACAGTAGTGATAGGCCAAGGTAGATTAAAAAGTATATAAATAATTCTGCATATAATTATCCAATTTAAGCTTCACAAGTTTTTAGGTGACATTAATGAGAATCTTTGTTTTATTGGCAGTGTCTGAGTTGAAGTTTATACAAAATTAAGCAGTGAAATCACCCTCTATCCTGTGTTTTCTTTTCTACTCGTAAGATCTACCCAATGATATTCCTACAGGTTTTGAACATTTGTCACTTTTGCTTAATAAGCAAGACTTATTCTGATAACTTTTTGATCACATTATATTACATAGGGGAGGAAGAAAAAGGATATATAACTGAGTTTCACAAACTGGTAAGCACGCTTACAGAGGAGATGAAATTCACTTTCTGAGTTAAAGATCAGAAATTCAGTATTAGCAAACCTCCCTATAAAGCCCTTATCCTCAGTTATTTTTGAGTCACTAAGTGAGTTATTATTTGTAAGTTATTATTTATGGGTTACTATAGTTACGATATATGAGTATATCTGATATTTTCAACTATATACCTGAAATCACTTAAAAATCATATTCAAATCCCTCACTTTCATTTCTAGTCCAACCAATGACCATTAACTATTATAAGATTCAGATGGTAGAAATAGCATATGGTAATTTAAGAATGAGTTTTTAGTGACATCAATGTAATAACAGATATAAGTTCCATGTATTAAAACTCATCAGTGTTAACTGAATAAAGTAAACATTTAGTTCATAAAACCATCTATGATCTGATCTTTCATAACTTCTTACCTTAACCCTTCTCAATCCCTGCCTCACAATTTCTACTTGAGTTCCGAGAATATACAACTGTGTTTTTGTTTCTCTGCCTTGGTTCATATAATTTCCTCTATATAGGATACTTTCCTTCCACTGTAATTTATACCCTCCAAGAGTCAGGTAAGATCTGAATGGTGCTAAAAGCCTTAGTCTTGCTTAAATCTCATCTTTTGGCTTGTCCTCCAACATTTTTCACCATATAGTAAGCATTTATGCATAAATGAGTAGACCTGTGATTCTTAACTGTTTGTGATATCAAAAAAAAAAAAAAAGAAACTTGAAATATTTTTCTTTAATAATATGTCCTACCTACCATGTACCAGGGAAGTTATCAATATTGACAGTATTAGAATGGTGGAGGAAAACATGAGGTTATTACAGTGATTTTTGGATGATTCTAGTAAGCAATCATTGATGAAAAAGACTAACTAAGATCTTCAATTCTTAGAAGAGATTTTAGAAAAATTATAAACTCATCATCTAGCAATAATAAGTGGCCATATAATAAGTTTTTGATAATTTTGTTATTATTTTAAATTCAGTGCATTTATTATATTCTTTCTAATCCTAAGACTAATCACCAAATATACTTCCACCTTTAAATCAGCACAATTCATTCAAACAGGAAAAGGTATTGAGGACTTCTAATGTGTCAAGCACATGTATTTCTGACCACCCAAGACCCCTTAACTCTGTTCTTGCTCTGAGAGACATTACATTTACACTCTTAATTGACATAAAGTAGGAACTCATTCTAAGAACTTTCTACAAAGTACGTTCAGAAGGAAGATGCTACTTCTCTTCAGAAGCTGCCTTGATATACAAGTCTTTTATTTTAGAACAAGCATAACATTCCTGCAACAAGATCTGTACAATACCAGAAAAGTTTTCTTCTGGATTACTTGATTTTCATCATAGAAAATTTAAGAAAGTCTGGGCTCTCCTTCCTCTTTTCAGAACATACCTTTAAGCTTCCCTTTCATCAATTTCTTTTACGTAAAGACACCATTGTGTTCTTTGTCCACAACTAAAACGTAGGCAGCTTTTGGGAGGAAAGAATAAGAGAAAAAAATCTTTCAAGTTAAGATTTAGTTTACCTAACTTAGAGAGAAGAGAGTAGCTGCTCAGTTAAAACCATAATGAAGTTAACATGTGAAAAGATCTAGACATCAACTTCTAGTTTGATTTCCAGGTAAAATGAGGGAAACAGAATAAATAAAATATAGCGGACATGTTGATGTTGATGTAATCCTTGGACTCTGTGACTATGTTATGTTACACGGAAAGGGGAATTTAGATTGCAGCTGGAATTAAGATTGCTGACATTAAAATAGATTATCCTGAATTGTCTGAGTTGGCCCAGTATAATCACTAACATCCTGAAAAATGGAAGAAGAAAGTGAAAGAGTTAGAGGGAAGTGTGACTACAGAAGGTTGATTAGAGAGATGAAACACTACTGGCTTTAAGAAAGAATGTAGATGGCTTCTAGAAACTGGAAAAGGTAAAGAAGCAGATTTTCCCTTAGAATCTCCAGAAAGGAAAGCAGCCCTGCTGACAAATTGATTTTTATCCCAGTGATAGTATGTTGGAATTCTAACCCAGGGAAGTCTAAAATAATAAATTTATATTCTTTTAAGTTACTCAATTCATAATAATGTGCTACAGTAGTAATAGGACACTAACTCACAACACATTAAGAAGATACTTTTGCGCCTTGATTAATGGATATGGATGATTTGTTACTTATTTCCTAAGAAAAATTTAACATTGCTTCTAAAATCTTTAATAATGATCTAGCAGTGTCTTAACCTTTTATTTTATAATTGTTCCTGTCTTGGATTTTGATATATAGAGACTATGCACATATAGTTCTGATATTTCAAAATGAATTGAATCTATAGATTTTTTTTTTTAATCAGAGCAAAGGGTAAAGGTGTTATTTTGATTCAAATCTCTTTATATATTTAAAATTTTATTGAACCAAACTGTAAAGTGCTTCTTAGGCTGTGACATTCTATTTCCTAATATCCTCTAAACATTAATTTGTAAACATATGGGCGGTGATTATGCTAAGTAAATATTTAAATTTAGCATCATTGTTGCATATTTTCATAGGTTTTCTTTGAGTTTACAAACATATGGATGTGAAGAATCAAGCTATTTCAATAGCCGCCGAGCTAGTTCAGCTTATTGTTCACTTAAGGGAGAATTTTAAACAGAAGTTCTACTGGATTTCCAACATAGTTATTTTCAAGTATGGGTCTGTCAACCTGTTTAAGATGAAAAGACTCTAGAGGTAAGTCAGCATTCTTTTAGGGAGAAGGAAATGTGGATATTGAAATGGACCGCAAAGAATGAAGAAAACCTCTAGCCTCTGTTGTTTATATACACAGCCCATCTCCCACATTCTGATACTGATTTTTACTAGTCATCATATTAAGTAAGTACAACAAAAATAATTGTATGAACACTAAAAGTTTTATATAGTAATGTGTGAGGCTCAAAGCTAAACAAAGCTTAATTTCTAGGATGAAAGAAGCTATAATCAAGAAAAAAATTACTAGATTAACTTGCTCAGGTAATACTGAAAAACTTCCAAAATATGAATTTCTATTGTTGCTTTATCCTTAAGAGAACCAGGAAAGGGCCTAAAAAAAAAAATTCTCTGAAACCAGACACCAGAAGGCCTAACATAACTTCAATAATTAGTATTAGCTTCTTTTCAGATTAAGAGTTTTACCATAATCTGGTAATTTCACTTTGGCAGCAAATGGTAGTTTTTAAATTCTAGCAATCCATCCTCTCCCCACCCTGCCCCCTAAAAAAGATGTTGATTTTAAGACTATTATTAAAGCAATATCCAGACATTGGTCTCTCTACCCTGCTGTTCTCAGAGTTTTCAAAGCTTCCACCACTGAACTCTTGTTAGTTATCACAGGACTCTTACCTTCACCTAGACCTCAGCTCACTCTGTCTCTCATCTATTGGCTCCCTCAGACATCCACTGCTTTTAACGTCATTTGAAATTTGGTTTCTTACTCAAATTACATGATATATTCCTCAATTTATCCTCCCAACTTTCTCATAACTTATCCATCGACATCATCAACACCTAAAATATATGTTGTAGAATATTATTAAAAACATGCATTAAAAGGAGCTGGTGAATAGCTGGAGAAATGTATATGTGCCAGATATAACTGTTGGATTGGTGAGATTACACAGAGTAAATAGATTGATCAAGTCAATCAATATGAGACAATACCCAATAAGAGTTTTGGAGATAGAGTCAGAGAGAGTTTGTTTGTTATGATGAGATAAGGTAAGAGAAAGGTTGTTTGTTATCTCTTTTAGACATATGTCACTTGATTTAGCTTCTTAGAAACATACCTGGGGCTTATGGAGAGAAAAGCTGTAATTAGAATCTGGAGGAATTGCTTTCATACCAGAACTTTTCATTGCTCATTTATGTCAAGATAACAAAGTGTGATCATTTTTCTGTGATCATTTCTTCTATGCCTTTGCATAGAAGAAAGCATGGCTTTTGTGCTTTGAATTCTTTATATAGTGAGATGATACCTTAGAAACTTGAAGCTTTGTAGCTTTTGGAGTATTAGGAGATAAAGGCTTTGACACAAACATCAGCTCCATTAGGGCTGACAACACAAGGTTATCTTAGATGGTAAGATAAATGGCAGGCATCCAAAAGACTTCTTGGAAGAGGTGGGTGAGATTTTATGGGGAATGGATGTCTTAAATTTGTAGTTGCTAAGAGACCAACTTTGTTTTCAGAAGGCGCTGAACTTGAGTTCAACTCTTTGACTTACTAGCTCTGAGTTTTCAAACATTTAAAAAATCTTTTAAACTAAGTTTTGCTTTTATCATCTCTAACATGGAGATAATTAACAGTAGCCACCTGAAGGGATTATTGGGAGGACAACATTAGATAAAGCAGATAAATTAGTTAGCATGGTGATGAAAATAATGTAACTGCCTCTAAAATTAAAAAAAATACATATATTATAGAATGTTATTAAAAACATGCATTAAAATATTAGGAACAATGTGTTTACAGATTCATATTAAACAAAGATCAAAAAACATAATGTACTGGAAGGTTATATTGTATATAACTCACCTATTCACTTGTTTATACTTTTATTTAATAAACTTATGTATTGAGGATACAAACATGAACACTTCTCTTTCTATTGGAGAGCTTATTGAGAACAATATATAAATAAAAGATTATTTAAAATGTATTATGATTAATAACATAATAGAGATGTATACAGAATGATTTTTAAAAAGCGTGTCAGAGAAGTAACAAATCTCAACATATGCTACAAATTCTGCTGAATACAGAAGGCAAAAGAACACTAAACTAGATAAAAGAGTTTTAAGAGTGGTTCAGGCAGAGAGAAAAAAACATATGTGGAAGAAGGAAGTATAAATATGACAGTATACTTAATCCTCTGAAAGTAAGCTGGCTCCATTAGGGCAGAAGATGGGGTAAGAGATCAGGAGGAACAATGACCCCACTCTGCTCAGACAGAACCCAGCATGACCTTAAGTACAAAAGACTGAGGAATAGATTATTACCTTATAGTGAAATGGTTTGTCATCCAAAATATCTTTATTACGACATATGCTTATTTTACTTACAGAGGTATTTGGGGACCTCTAATTCCTGCTTAGGACACATAAATGACGATGATACGGTGGAAATTCTTTGTGTTCCTACTACATTATGCAGTAAAAAGTGAAGTCAGTAAGGAACAATAATAGTACATACTTACAACTCAGCACTTAAGGAAATGTATATTTATGAGTACTGAAATTTAGGAAATTGATAAATATTAGTTCTTACTTTTACTGTGACCTCTAGCCTGTCTGCACAGCAATTTCATTATTCAGTGACAAGGAGACCATAGTTTTATTTCCTGGCCACAGATTTTTCATAGACTCTCTGGCTTTGTCAAACATATATAAACCACAGAAGGCGTTACTTGGTAAATCTGATCAATGTACAGAGGAAATATGAAAAATTTACAAGCACAAAATGAAAATTTTCAACAATAGCAACTACTTTTGCCTTATAAATCTATGTATATTTTTAAATTTCTTATTTTAGGATGCTATTGGTATACTTATTTCATATTAATTTTATCAATAGATCCCATTATGTATCTCCATATTTAAATTTATCCCATTGGAATTCAATAGCTCACATATCTGGTAAATATCTTCCCAGTGACAGTTAGGTAGACAATATTTAAGTTTTTGAAAATTAAAATATTCCTTATATATTATAGGGGCTAAATATAAAATTTTCAGAAGGGCACATAAAGGTAATGGATTTCTTATGAATAATGGTATTCATTTGATCAACTTTACTGAAAAACCCACCTTATTACTGAGTAACGTAAGTTTCAAACATTGTCAGTGGAAGTTAGATAAACATGCAACCTATCTTAGGGAGTTATCTTTGGATCCACAGTACAACTTATTTTTTACTTTTCTTGTTAAAGACAAAGTTTTTAGTCTTTATAGTTTATAGTCTAATCTATATTGTCTCATATAGATTGGCTCATATTTACAACAAAGACAGCTGGTTGTGTGATACCTTTTAAAAGAATATAACATCAAATTACATATATTGTATAGCTAATATTTTATTATATTATAATGGTAGTAGAAGTGCTATTTTTTTTATTTTTGTTTCAATTTTCTGACTGAAGAGAAAGAGAAAATATACAAAAATAATAAAATTAAAACTTAATTTTCAAGCAATAAGCTTTCACTAATAATTTAATATGACCTTACCTCTGAATAATGTTTTGATTGACAGAGGAAATTTTAAAGGTCGCAGTATCCTTCTTAGGCATATATGATCTTATATATCCAGTTCATATCCAGTTTATGTAACATGTCTATGTAACATGAACTTCAGGCACATATTAACAAACAAATAACACAAAACAAGTTGTTAGATTGGATTAAATTGTAATATTTAATATTCCCAAACACAGATAAGCTATGCCAGGATCTGAATACGGTTTACTAGGTTTTGCGGGTGTAGTATATTTTTAGAATGGTAATTCTTATTCTGAGACAGATGTTGAACTCAAACATTGCTCATATTTACAGAGCACATAAGTATCCTCAAATCTGTGAAAACCAGTAATCCAATACTCTCTTCCCCGCAAGCTCTATAGACATGCAAGGATATTCTCAAGTAACATCTCTCTCTCTTACAGCCCTAATAAGCATATAGGTATAGTGGATATGTGACACATAGAAGAGGTATAAATATGTTTAGGCAGGATGAGGTAATATGCTCTTATTTCTAACTTAAGATGTTCTTTAGAGATTCTAGGATAGTAAAACCCTGCAAGATATAATTAGAAGGGTTTGATAATTCTTACTCATTTGTTATGTTTAGTGAAGACAATCTTTGAGGAAAAGGAGAGATAAAAATACTGTTTGGAATTGATTTTTCTATCATTACTCAGAAGTCTGCATTCTTGAAACATTTTTCTAAATTAAAGGCAAGGCTGTTATAGCATTATATTTGTCATGGGCCATATCTAAGAATATGTTTTCTCTATATAAATGTGATATTTAAGTTGTAGTCCTAATACAGGATTCCAATGGCATATGTTAATTAGATGTGAATTTTAGTATTATCAATAATGCAAATGCAAAAAAAGTCATTCTATAATGACATACATGTTACTAAAATTAAAAGAAAACTATATAAAATAAATGTATAAATTTCAATTAAAATAGCAATATATCATCTCAGTATAACTTTGAAGGTTTTCTAAAAATTTTTTTTCTTTGCTTATCTTGCTATAGGACATTTGAACTACAGTTTTTAATATTTAGCACAGAAACAAGGTAACGTGATATTAACTGGCCTTTGGTGTATATTGAGGTGCTAGTACACGTTAAAAAGTGGGATTCAGGCATTCATCCAGGTAGTTGGATATCTACTAAATCTAGTCAGATGCGTCTGTGCTAGGTACCTTTAGAAACTTGATCAATAGAGAATTAAATGTGGTTTCTTCTAGTTATTCTCAATGAAATCCTTGGTATCATCAAAGAATTCTATTTGACTTTACATTCACTTTTGCTTGTAGGCATATCTTTCTAAATTTACATCTCTAGGTTTTCTCGTAATTT
>NW_006442107.1:18619596-18701812 GCF_000325575.1 Pteropus alecto | reverse complement strand
AGCTGCCAGATCAGTTTCTCATTTTGTCTCCCTGTGTTATATCTGCCACCATTACATTTTCCACTTATAATTTCTCACTATTTATTCATGTGCCTTCTGTGACCAAGTCAAGCTAAATGACTCACGGTATGAAAAATATTTATTTCTTTCCTATATATATAGTATATGTGTGTGTGTGTGTGTATATATATACATATATATATATGTATATACTTATATGTGTATACTTATATTAATAGTCATGCTTCCTCTTAGAAAATCTGCTCTCTTAAGTCCACCTATGACAATCTCTTTCATTCATGAAAGCAGAGTCCTAAATAACTTTCTTAAGTACCCCATGTTTGTCCTCCATGTTCAAAATAATCTTTTTCTCCTGTACATAGCCACAGCACTTCATAGCTCAATTATGTCATGCTTTATCTATTACATATACTTATGCTAATGTTTTACCTCTTTTTCAGGAGGAAAGGTCTTTCATTTCATTGTGTGAACAAGTCACAATACTTTGCATGGGGTGATTATTAACCATTGCCTGACAATAAACAAAGGAGGAATGGAGACATCTTGTGGGATCTCTAAAAAAATAAGAAAATAACAAATATTCAAATAGTCTAACTATCATTGATGGGAAGCAACTGTCACAGATTGATAAAAGATGAATCATGTGATTTGGACATAGGGAACAATTCCATATAATTATTAGCTGTTGTTCTAAAAAATAAAGGGGATCTCTAGGGCAAAATGACAGGAAAGAGTGATACGAAAAGGCACTACATTACCCCCTTTTCCCTCTAGTCTAGAAAACAGTTGCATATAGAATAATGTTTTTTTAAATCTCTAAAATTGTCTTTTAATTTTTATATGTAGGTGGTGAGTCTTAATCATTTTCATGATACATAAGAATTCATAAGAATTAAAAGGATTAATAAATCAATTTTTTGAACTGCATTTGTTTCTATTGGAAACCTGTGTCTTTCTATCATTTTCAATAAAGTACATAACAGGCTATACTAAATGGCAGAAGTATTTGTTATAAGAAAAAATGTGATAGAAAACACAAAAGGTTAAAAGCGAGTTTTGAATACTATTTGAGCAGGAAAGGCACAGTTCTGTTTTTAAACATTGTTGAGAAAAATATATTAGAATGGACTTCAGTAATTTATCTAGTATCTTTTAAATTAACACATTTTTCTAAAGATAATGATTAATTATTGATATTAAATATTATTGGAAACAAATAGACTCTTATCACTCTTTTCAACTACATAATTTTTATTCCCTAGATTTCATCATATTATAAAGAATATAAAGGTCGATTTGAATACTGATTAACGATTTTTCATATGAATATTTATTCTTACAATTGTAAAATGATGATTCTCTTATGTGTTTAATATCTTCTATATCCTTGGATTTCTTCTTTTGTATACCTGATTTTAATTGTCACACAATTATGATGGAGTTGTTATTGTCACCATTTTCAAATGAAGAACTGAGATTTTTTCTAGTTTAATATGTCTAAGGTAATGCAGCTAAGTGACCAAGCTAAATTCAGACCAGATCTGCAGGTCTCCAAAGCCAAGAGTTTTCCTTACTTCATGTTGATATTTGGATTAAATTGCAAATGAGATTTAGAGCTGAAAAACTACCATTTTACAGAGTAAACTTTTTAAGAAAGTAAAAGTATAAGGTATAATTTTATGGGATATATACAGAGATATATAGATATAGATATTTTTAAAAATATTATGAGGTCATGAGTATTATAATGCTTTGGGGAGCCAATAAGCCTGGTTGCAAAGGAATGGCCCCAAGCAAAAGGAATAACAATTACTATTTAATGTTTGTTAATCACCAATTCTGTACCAGGTAATTCTAAGAACTGTATATACATTAAATGATCCAATTGGTATAAGAAAATGTTAAAATAGTAATTTCACCTTGTTATATATGAATAATCTTAGAGAGGATTAGTAACTTGCCTAACCTTGCACAACTAGCCAATAGAAATGTAAAGACAAGAATTGTTGTGTTATAACTACTTCTTTAATACTTCCAACAATATAATTTTAAAGTCCCACTTATTAATCAAACATGAAGCCTTTATACCACTTTTTGCTCTGCCAATCTGAAGAATGAACATTTTTCCTTATCTATCATTGATTTCATGTTCATTTGTCCTAGGGTGGACTCATCATCACCAATGCCTTTGTTATTACAAAACACCACTTTGCAGCTGTATCTAGACCTTTGGCAGGTGCACATTCCCCTGTGGTCTTTCTACAGGTCTTGTACATTCATGTACTTTCTATTTTTGGATGTTTATTTTTCCATGGGTCTCTTTGTGCTTTTTTTGATCTGCTTGAAGATAATTGAAATCAGTATATAAAGCACTAGTAGCAAAAAGTCTAATTTGCTCATTGAAAGCTAAAAAAAAAATTCCTGGGCGTTTCTGATAAGCTATATCTTTAGATCTCTATTCAACTGAATTTATAAAGTTTGAAAGAAACATGCATTTTCAGGGCACTCTGACAGTAGCAGTTAAGAAAATAAAGCAGCCACTTAATTTTCATCAATTTTAAATTTTCTATACCAGATCCCTATGTGAACTGAATGACATTTTTAATTTTGCTAATCTTATTGTTTTTGTGTGTGTGTGCAAAGTGATCTCTGTGTTATAAAGATGGTTCTTTAGTTACATATGGAATATAGAGTATGGAATATAGAGTATGAAAATTGAATACTTTATTCTGGAGTAAACATCTCTTTACTTAGTACCTTATAAATCTTACACTTGAAGAAAGCTCTACAAGTTTCAATTGTTTGGCATTACAATAGATTTTAGAGAATTGAGGGAAGCATTTTTGTAGTTTAGTAATAGCAGTGGAGTCAATATTCTCATCTGATATGTAAGGCAAAGCTCTGAAAGAGGCAGCAGCATTATCAAAACATCCAGGATGTGAGAAAATATCACAAAGTTGCTTCTAGAGCTTGATTCTTTGGTTTACATTCAAGTTTCAGATTGCTCTAAACTACTATCAAGGAGTTTTACATAAATGAGAAACAAGGATGAAGACAAGATGTTTCACTGAGGAGACCATCTTCCATGTTTTTAGAAGAGACATGGCTATTATTCCTCTTTGGAGGGAAGGGGAATGTGCAGACAGTTAAATCACTGACTTTGAAGGTGGCTCACACTGAAGCTTCTATTAGAATATATTTTTTTAAAATGAGGATTGCTTCACAAGAGACTCTAGCTTAAATTGCCCCTGTATTTAGAATAAAATTAATTTATTCTGCTCCATATGAATTAATGCATTTATTTATTTATTTATTTAGTTTGTTTGTTTGTTTATTAATTTATTCCACAAATACTTAGTGGATGCTTGCCATGTAGCACCTATTCTAGGAAATGGAGATGTAATGAGAAACTAATTTCATAAAATTTATTTTCTATTCACTCCTTAATTAAAGATTTATAAGCAGACTCAGAACTTTTAATGTGTTCATCCTGTTGGGTGAGGTACATTGGTTTATTCCTGAAGTCATAAGCATATATTTTGGGGAAATTAAAATAAATCATAGGACGATTAGATATTATAAAGAAAGAAATCATAGTGTCTTAATTGATTTTAAGGTTAAATGGCATTTAGTAGAGTAGCAAAAGATCTTGGATAATATATTAGAAAATTCTATTATCTTGAAACTTTTGTGGTTCATTCATTTAGCAATATTAAAACTGTGAAGGTTATATATTACGCTACGCACTTAGAAAAAGATAAAGAAGACATCATCCCTAATTTCCAGGAGCACAAAGTCTACCAGAGAGTACAAACAAATAATTGAAATACATGGAAAATGCTAATACAGTAGGTATATGTGGATATGATTTCCCCTATATTTTAGATGGAGAACACAGCATGTGATTTGGACACTGAGGATCAATTTGAGTCTCCATGAAGAGGGAAAAAAAGATGGGCAATGTAGGCAGCAAGAGTAACATTTACAGAGGCATCAAGGTAGAATATGAACTCGTAAGTATTTTTTAAAAATTAAACCAGATGTTTGTACATGTTGTTTGGAAGGCTTAATCTTGCTAGAGGGAAAAACAGGTAGATAGACTGCATGCAACGGTTGAAGGGCTATATTTGCAAATGTAAACCTGTTAGAATTTCCCACTCACTCTTCAAAATTTAAATACACATATACTTAAATATTTGAAAATAATACTTACCATCACAGCCAAAATACTAAATATGTTTTTGTTTTGTTTTGTTTTATAAAAAGTAAAGTTAAATGTATATATTTTTGATATGTCTTTTCCAGTTTGGGTTTTTAATATCAGAGATGCAACATTTGGTAGTTTATCATTTGAGAGAAACTTGAGATTTCCTAGGGCAATATAATTAAAAAAATAAAATAAAACAAAACTTATTCCTCTTAAAGAAAGAAAATTACAAAAATAAGTAAAAGGAGCAAAGCATTTTCTTTCGAAGTGAGAAACACAATCTAATACTATGAACTTTGAAAAATACTGTGCACAGATTTCATTGTGAGCTCTCTGCTTCCCCTCATTCCAATATACACAAACATTTTTTAAAAGGTGAAAATTTATAAACAATTTAAGAGTATGTATTATTAAATTACTAAAAATAAGTAACAATCATTTTATAGCAGTCAGAGAGAAAGAACAAGTGTCTAAGATAGAAAAAAACCTGTTTTTGTGGTAGTTGATTACTTCTTTGTTGCTTTTTTTCCGTATAGCATTCAGTGTCAGAGTAAAGTGAGACTGCAATATATTGAGGAAGAAAATAGTTTTGACTATGTAATAGGTCAGAGATATGTCTCATATATATTCTTCTAAAAAATAATTTTTAACATTATTTCCAGTTAAACATTATTCTAGCTAACCAAAGGAGATCTCAAAATTTATCTATAATGATCAATTGTGTTATAAAAATATAGCAGTGACCATTGGATTTATTAAAATATAAAACAAAGGCTAACAAAAGTTTGAGATATAATTTAAATAACATAAATATCATGAAGTTTAAAATAGATTATATGTAATAAGATAATAATAATTGTTATATGATGTCTTAGTACAACTATTTCTAAAGCTTCCTAATAAAATTTGGGAGATTTAAATGATTGAGCAAGGTACATGAAATTAAATAAAATATTACTTTTATTTCTAAAAGTAATAAATGGAACATATAGGCTTGGTAATATTAATTAAATTTGTAATGATAATATCAGGAAAACTAAAAATAATACATATATCTTTCAAGACTCCAAGTAAAAAAAAATAGCTGTGTTTATAGAAAGCAAGGTAAACCAATATATGTGGAAATGCCACTTTAAGTTAGGATCTATAGAAAGGATCTGGGTCTCACAAGAGATAATCTCTCAAAAAATTAAAAAAAAAACATAAGAGAAGTTGTAAAATTGTAGTTTTAAAGAGATACTTGTCAATCTTAAGGTCAGAGTAGGCTCATGATTGCAATAGGCCTCTCCTTCTATTACAATAGTTTCTTCATCAACTTTAGAATGATTCTTTTAAATAAGATCTCTTCTTACTTAAAACAGCAATAACAAACAAACAAATAGCCAAACAAACACACACTAGAAAGCTGAAAATGAAAAGCTAAGTGAATTAAATTTCAGAAAGTGACAAACTCTTCTTCATAGGAGCAAAGGGAGAGTCTCATGTGGCTCTTCTTATCCCTGGAGGAGCAGCAAAAGAAGGGGAATTTACTATACCTGGGACAAGAAAAACATGCCAACTTTTATCTTGTGGTCAACACTAAAGAAGAGGCACACAGCTAGCACAAGCTTTTTTAAAAAATTATTTTGAAGTCATTTGCTCCCAACTCAAGAAATTAGTATAAGACGTATAATAGAATTGAAAACAAAAGCCCAAGCCATAAAGCTTCTAGGAGAAGATGTAGGATAATATGTTTTCAGTCTTTAAATATGTATAGATGTATTAGACAGGATACAAAAAAGATTAATCATAAAAGAAAAACCATAAATTTATCTCCATCAAAATTAAATTTTTTTGATCAAATACAACAATTAAAATGAATAGTCAAGTGTTCGCAACAACACGGATGAATCTTGAGAATATCATGCTAAATTAAATAAGTCAGATGGAAAAAGCAGAGAACCATATGATTTCACTCATATGTGGAGTATAAAACTGAAAGCAATAAAGAAAGAAGACAAACAAAAACTCATAGACACAGACAACAACATAGTGGTTACCAGAGGGAAAGAAGGGAGGAGAGGAGGTAAAAGGAGTCAAATACATGGTGACAGAAGGAGATTTGACTTTGGGTGGTGAATACGATGCATTACACAGGTAATGCATTATGGAATTATACACTTGAAACTTATATAATTTTACTAATCAATGTTATCCCAATAAATTTAATTTAAAAATTGGCATTTACAAAGTAGGCACAAGATGTAAAGTACAGCATAGGGAATATAGTTAATAATATTGTAATTATCTATAGTGCCAGATGGACACTAGGCTTACTAGGAGGAATCACTTTCTAAGTTATATAAATGCCTAACCATTATGCTGTATATATGAAACTAATAATATTGAATATCAACTGTAATAGAAAAATATTTTTTAAATTACTTAAATAAAATTTTAAAAAATAAAATTAACAGCAAATTATTGAAAAGAAAAAACTATTTTTGGTACATGTATAGAACTACCCCCAAATAGATTAACTGATAAAATAAAATAAATAGGTAACACAACAAAAAAAGCTAAATAAATGGCAATTAAGTATATGGAAAGATGTTCCATGTTATTAGTATTCAAACCAGAACCAGATTAATCACTATCTCATTCATACCCACTATAATGGCTCAAATAAAAAGACTAACACCAAACATCGGCATGAATATAGATCAACTGAAACTTTCATACATTGCTACTGAAACTTTCATATATTGCTAATTGGATTATAAAATTATACAACACTTGGGAGAAAAGTCTGGCAGCTTATTTTTAAATTGGACATAAATTGAACTCCACTCCAAGGTGTTTGCTCGAATGAAAACATATGCCCATCAAAAAATAAAACAAAACAGGATGTCAAGATGTTCACAGCAGCTTGATCCATGTATCAGTTTTCCAGAGCTGCCATTAAAAAAATATCGCAGACCGAGTCACTTAAAAGACATTTATTTTCTCATAGTTCTGGAGGCTTGAAGTCAAAAGTCAAAGTGTCAGCAGGTTTGGTTTCTTCTAAGGCTTCTTTCCTTGACTTGCAGATATCTGACCGCCTTCTCACTGCGTCCACACACGGTTTCTTCTGTGCTCATGCAAACCAGGTATCGATTTTATATGTCTAAACTCTTTATAAGGATACCAGTCAGATTAGATTAGGAACCCCTTATCTGTCTTCATGTTAATTTAATCATTCTTTAAAGACCATATCTCTAAATACAGTCATTCTGAACTACTAGAGGTTAGGGCTTCATTAGGAGAGACAAAATTCTGGCATAATGATTCACATTTCCCCCAAACTGGAAACAACTAAATATCCATCAACAGGAGAATGGAAAAACTAATTTAGGTATATTTAAATAGTATGTTATATATGCAGCTATTAAAAGAAGAAGATACTGTTATACATACATGGATGAATCTCAAAAACGTCATATAGACTAAAAGAAGATAGACACAAAATACACATACTATGTAATTCCATTTTTATGACATAAGAACAAGCAAAACTAATCTTTGACGTTAGAAGTCAGAATATGGTTGTTTCTGCAAGTTTGGAAACTTGACTGGAAAAGAGTATGAGAGAACTTTCTATATCTTGTTTTCAGCTGTGGTTACATGTATGTATAGAATTTTCAAAACTCATTGAAACAAGAAGCTAGGATTTTGTTATTTTATTGTACACAAATTATACTCTATAAATATCACAGAATAAGATGGTAGGTTTTAGATCAAATATTCCTATTATAATAAACCTTAATACATTTAAAAGAGTTGAACTCAAGTATCTTAAAAACAAAGGGCATTCAGATTTAAAATACAAGTATGCATAATGAATATATGTTTCAAAGAAATAGACAAAGTTTTTAAGTAAAAAATGTCAAACACATTAGCTACCACAAACAGAAAAAAAAATGAAAGAAAGTTTTATTATATTTTTGTTTCTTTTGTTTACATGTGTTTTTGCTAAAAAGCAACTACAATAGAAGTTTTAAAAAGGGAGTAATACATGTTTTCTAAAAGCAGAAGTTAATGAATTAGAAAGAAAAAACATTAGACAAGAAATAATTATAAGTGATTGATTAAAAAACATTAACAAAAGTGGAAATAATCAAAGAAAAAAGAATTATTTTGGCTTTTGATGAATAATTTCACACAAAGCGGTACAAATATATTTGAAAATAAATGTAACAAAAAATTTTAGATATATATAAATTATTAAAATTGATTCAGGAAAAGCTATAAAACCTTAAATATATGACTCATCATTAAAAACAAATAGAGAATGTTGACAAAGAATGTTCTTCAAAATGTCACATTCATGTGATTTCTCAAGTGAACAATTTCAAATTCATTGAACAAATAATTTTGATACAATTTAATTCAGAAAGAAAATGAAAACTACCAAATGGCCCTCACAAAGTCATAATCATGATAAGAAAACTGCATCAGAGACAATACATTATGTACCTACTCGGATTCTGAACTGTGCTGCTTCCATAGTGTTTCTGATGTTTTTGATTGGCCTGGAATACAAGTCAAAATCCTAGGTTTTCTGGCCATCCTGCCTCACAAAAAATGAAAGAAAGTCATGTGACTATCCTCTTCATGTGACTATCCTCTTCTTAAGTTCTTTTATGAAATGGTACAATATGAGAAAAGTATTTTTTTGTGATGTGAATGTTGGTCAGTGGAAAATGAGTGGGATTTAATACGAAATAAATCCTTTCTCTATTTTCCCTCTGTGAACTTTGCATGGTGTTATGGACTGAGCTGTGCCCCTCCAAATTCCTATGTTGAAGTCCTAACCCTTAGCATCTCAAAATGTGACTGTATTGAGAGATAGATTTTTTAAAGTGGTTATTTCCCTAAAGTGAAACTGTTAGATTGGGTCCTAATCCAACTGACTGGTGTCCTTATAAGAAGTAGAAATGTGGACAGACACCAGGAATGAGCACGCAGAGAAGAAAGATCATCTGAGGACACTGTAAGGAGGTATGCAAGCCAAGAAAGAGACCCCAGAAGAATCCAGATCTGCTAACATCTTGATCATGGACCACTATACTCCAGAACTGAGAGAAACTAAGTTTCTGTTATTTAAATTAGTCTTTGACATTTTATTATGGCAGCATAGCAAACTAATACACATGACCAAACATACTTTCTAAGCTATCTGCCATGTCTCTCTCTGCCTGGCTTGTCTTCAAGAAGTGGCTAACAATAACCCATGACACCATGTCACTTATTTATATCTTTTTTGTCTGTTTACTGTTGTTTTCTCACCCTTACTGAACTTATGCTTCCTAATTAAAATATCAACGTGTTTTCATCTTTGTTTCAGACTCTGCTTTCTAATCTAAGACAGCAAACTGGTAAAGGTATGATTTTAAGAAAACAAATAAAAAACAAATACCAAAAGCAATTATGAATAGTGGTATAAATTATCTAAAGTAAATACCAATAAATAGAATACCTGAACATTAAATACATGGAACAAATAAAATGTAATTAGTTTTTAAGAAATTTATTTTAAGCCATTAAATTTTTATATAAAACTTTAAATAATTAACCTTTGATTTTAGATAAAAGCTGAAATGTATCATGAATAAATATATTCACATATAAAAACAAATATATGTAAGTATAAGCTTTTATCTTATTTAATATAGAGTACTTAATACATTCCTATTAAAATCAATGAGGTAAAGAAAGAGGAGAGAAGAGGAGGAAAAGAAAAATGACATATCATGCAATTGATATTATTTACATTGCTCTGGAAGAGTTAACTAATTAATTAAAACACACACAAAGTGAAGTCACAAATATTAGCAAGCAAAAGGCAAAGTTATCATTTCCTGAGCATTGGATTTTTATTATTTTTTTTTAATTTGGAAGACCCAAGATACTGAAAAAGTATTAAATATAAGGTTTGCTGGTAATTTTTCAGGTACCAAAAGTTATATATATACAAACAATAACAATTTAGAAAATATAGTGGAAAGAAATAAGCACAGAATCAGAGAAATAGAAAAAAAATTTATAGAAATAAACATAAAAATGCATGTTTGCACTTACAGGTTGAAAATATTAAAACTCTACCAGAAGCATATAAGAAGACAAATAATTAAAAAGCTATTCCATGTATTTATACTATTTAAAAAATATCATTTAAACAATTACAAAGCTAAAGACCAGATCATTGGTTTAGAAGTGGAATTCCAAAAAACAAAAGGATATTTAATATATACTAAGGTGATCAGTGAAGAAATGCAAATTATTAAACTATATGGAAAAAATTAGGTACCACTTAAAAAAATAAAATTAGAGCTCTACCATTCTCCTTGGAATAAAATAAATATCAAGTGGATCAAGTATCTACATATACAAACAATTTTATGAGGGCCAAAAATTGATAAAATTGTAATTTTGTATAGATAAAGAAGTTTCAAGGCATAACACAAATTTCAGAATGATAAAAAATGATACATTTTACTAAATAAAAATTGAAACTTCATATTCAGCATAATATGGTAAAAATTTTCAAAAGTGATCTTTAAAATAGGGAAATATTTACCACACATATGACCTTAAAGGGCTAATTTTTCTATTATGCATAGAATATTTACAGCACAATATGTAAAACATATGAACAAAGGATATTGCAGTCCTTTGAAGAAATAATCCAAATGTCAAAAAACCATGTGGAAAACTGTTTATTCTTTTTTGCTGCTGGTTTTTTGAGGGAGCAGTTGTGTTCATCTGCCAAGGAGAAAAACTCCACCAATGAGCAGTGTATCGAGAGAAAGAAGGCAACAAAGAAGTAGCCTCCTTCCTACTCTTTGGCATGATGGTAATGCCATGAGTGTATCCATGTGGATTAAGAAGCCACTACAAAAAGTAGCTAGGCTTGATATATTTGCTAGTATCTCAAGAAAAAGGGCTACCTGACAACCAAGAGTAGTATCTCAGCAGCAACAGTTTTACAGGAGGACCAACATTGGCAGGAGCTGAAAGAAGTCAGGCTGAAGCTTGTTAACACATATAGCACACACCAGTGAACTGTGCAGGAGGAATAATGCAGGTACCTTGCCCCCTTAAGAAAAAAAACAAAAACAAACAAGAACCCTCACCCATGAGCCTCAAGATGCCTGCCAGATAGAAGTATCAGTGATGTGTTAGTGTTTAGCTAGAGGGCAGAGGCGACTAAGAGAACTGCAATTACTTCCTAGTCAAGAATAATTTCCCAATCCTAGAAAAATAAGAAATAGATAAGGGATAGTACTTTGAGAAGGAGGAGTGATCTACAGAAGCATGCCCATTCCTCAGGTTGGATCCCCAGTCAAGGGTTAAGTCTGAGGCAGGGTAAGGGGAGAGATGTTTTTAAAGTTGATTTTAGACTTCTCTAATGATCAGAAGTAATGGAAGTCTATTGAATTTGGCTAATCTATCATTAAAGGAAAGAAAGGGGAGGTGTGTTATATTTTCTCCACACTCACATTTTTTTCTCCACATCCTTCATACAATTCTGGAGCTTGGCTTCGAATTGTAGAAATTACCTGGTTTAGTGGCATGTGAACTTAAGTAGGCCAATCAGATTTTCTTGAAAATTTGAGGATTATGTGCAAACAAGAACTAAAGGGAATCAATACTGATTCATCTAAAGGCAGTCAGCTGTCGAGACACCCACACACTCCTTCCTTTGTTGATACTCAATTTTTTGGTTGCTTCTAATTATAAAGCAGGCTAAGCGATTCGGACATGTGTTCTATAAATTATTTTGGTGGGTTTATTTTCTCTCAGAGATAGAGAATATTAGAAAATGGTTATCAGGCTAAAATGTGGTGAAGGGAAGAGTGATCTACAGTCTGTCTGATTAAGTGGAACCACTGGTAGCGAGGAAATAACTAACCCAGATGCCACATCACCTGGGACAATGTGCTCACCAACTGAGAGGCTGAAGTGATTGGAGAAATTATGCCTTATCATTTTTTAATGGCAGGTAAGAAAATGCATAACCTATAGGACAGTTTTCTTGAAGGCAATAAAACACTAGTCACTAGTCAAGAGAAAATTAAATTGGGTACGATTATTGCATATTCTCTCCTTTTCTGTCTTAACTGATTTTAAAAGCAATTTTATAAAATAATATCATATATGGTGTTATTGGGCATATAACATAAATAAATGTGATATTTATGTAATATATTTTTGAATAACAGTACAAAGTGGGTGGGAGCAAAGCTGTAATGGGCTAAAGAAATGACAGATGGGAAAGTAATAATTATAATAATGTTGTTGAGTTTTTAGCATTAATAGATATGATACATCAAAAATAGCCCTCTCTTCTCCAAAAGGGGCACTAGTTTGGAAAGAATATCAAAAACTCAAACACTAATCTCTGAAACTTAGAGACCCTCAGTCCATTAAAGCATCAAACACTCATTGTAATATCCAGTCCATCTCTCTAGCCTGGGAAAGCTGTAACTCTGTGGTAAACAGTATTTAAATTCAATCTTGCTGGGCATGCAGAGAAGCACAGAGACACTGTGGAATCAGAACAATTCAGTTTTTAGAAAAAGTTTGAAATATACATTGGTTTAAGCTAAATTAATATAGAATTGCACATCTACAAATCATGCATTCAGTCCTCGCATTGAGGGAGCTAGCCATTATAATACTTCATTTTATTAATTAATTTAATGTTCATCTACACTAAATGGCCTACACAAAAGCCTGCTGTTTCTTGGCAAAATATACATAAAAGAATAGATAGAATTAGAGAAGTCTGGATTGAATCATTGAACAAAACGCATGGATAGCACTTCTCACTATGTCCTTTACAAGGATCAGAGAATTTTGTGACCCTTGCCAAAGAATAATTACTCTATTTAGACTATAATTGCTCAAAAGAAAGTTTCATTTCCTGATCTCATTGACAGAAATTCAACATAAGTTTATGGGACCCTGCTCCTCTGACCACAGGGGTGATAATACTTATTAAACTACTCCAACATGAAAATTTGAAATTGAGTTGAGACTACAGGGATAGAAAGACATCAGGAATAAGGAAATGAATGATATTATCCCAGAAAATACCCAGAGACCATGTCCTAGGAAAATATACCAAGATCTAAGTTTCTTATCCTTTTATAAGCTTGACAATTTTGTTTTTCCTTTGATTCTGTGGGCTAATAAATTTATTTTGCTGAAGTTTGGCAGAGTTTGTTTTTTGGCTTTTTTTTTTTTTTTTTTTGGCTTTTTTTTCCCCAAAAGGTACTTTCATAAACTAATTTCAATTTAATCATCATATTGTATGTAATTGCTCTTCCTTCTCACAGAATTCAATAAGAAAAAGAAGCTCCTAATTCTATACTGATAAATATGTGATATCTGCTTTTCTATAATTGTAATAATTTGTATTTCATCAAGGTCAGTCAAAATATATGCAATAAATGTGTCTGCCTGAATTAGCTTTGTCTTTGAATTTTACAGTGGCCTTGAGTATTTGTTCCCCATTGATTCTTTACATGGGAGTGTCAGTGAGAAAAGAGAAAAATGCCTGAATTATTTAGACACAGAAATGGCTGTTTAATTGCTCTTGGGTAGGGTCTTGAAAAAATGGATGCTTGTAATTTAGTATCTTGAAAAACTGATAGACACTACATTTATCTTAGTTAAGTCAAAATCAAAATCTAACATAAACAGATGAGAAAGAACAAAATTTATTGTGTCAGGAAAGTATATCATGGCTCTCATCTCTAAGGAGGATAACTATGATGAGTTACACTGAGTGTGAAATAATGCCCAGTCACAAGAAGAGTGATTCAAATTTTTCACAAATGTCTAAGTGATTGACAGATATTTGATCACCTATTTATGAAATAGCATATTCAAAAAAGTTGTTAAAGTGTTAGAAATTTTAACGTTAAACAATAAAAACATGACAATTTTATACGATTATGGATAAAGCTGCAGTTACATTGATTTTGGTCTTGTTCTTGGCATTACTGGTTTGGAAAACATGTCAAGTAGATGATTTCATCCTAAGATTCTTTATTTATAAAATGGTGATCTTAACACTTGTCTTATTTCACAATTTTTTTTTGTAATTATACAATAGTGAAAGTGCTTACTAAAAATGAAACAATAATGGGAAGCACCTCTGTAACAAAAACTGCCCCCAAACATATCTTTCCATAAAAACAATGAGAACACTGAAACAATTTGTCCAATTCGACCTTTTCAGAACTCTGGAAATTAACTAAAGACTTAAAAAAGTTGAGGAAGCATTTATTTTTTAAAAAGCTGAATCTCAAAACTGTGAGCATTTAGGATATTTTGACACACCCTATTCCCTTCCTCCTTTCCATAGCTCTATGATAGCCTCAAAACCAACAACCTAATGAGTCAGCATCATAGCGGCCACTGGAGGGGTCAGAATAAGTTGGAATCCTCCTCAAAACTTTTTTCCAGAGAATTTATCACTATTTGATCCATTTAGACTCATCTGGGACAGACTGATAATTCCACTTATTTTTATTCGATTTAATTTGGAGCTCCCTCTGTGCAAAGAGCTCTATCCCTAAGGTGTTTGTTGAAAATTATCAGCAGCAATTATTTAACATTGTAGCTGAATGAGGTGGCAATATGAGTTAGAGTTACTAGGCGACTGACCAAAATACTTAAAAGGAAAAACTGAGAATCAGGGGTCTTTGAAAAGCTCCAACATACTTGTGAGAACCTAGAAGGCCACAGCATATGCACAACTATATGCATTTCCAGAAAAGATCTGAGAAAGCCCTAATCTTTCACCTCTGACTGACCTTGATTTTCTGCACCAGCATGTAGCAAAGTTAAAGGCAGAAAGTCGACTATCTTATAGATCATCAAGGGAAAAAACCCTAAAGTACACAGAATCCTTCACAAAGGCTGAGAGACTTATTAATTCAAGACAATTAATGCAACATTTCTCCACTGATTAGCTGACTACTAGGCTAGTTGAAGACAGACTTCAGTGGCCATATATATAAAGAATGAGGACTTTAAAGAATTAGACCAGGAAAGTAATTAATAACGATTACAACAAGCAGCAAAATATATCTATCTTTATATCTGTCTGTCTTCTATCATCTATCTATCTATCTATCTATCTATCTATCTATCTATCTATCTCTCATCATCTATGATCTATCCATCTATCTATATCCTTCCTAAGGAGGAGAGAACCTGATTTTCAGAGTGCTCACCTCATATTATTTAAAATCCAATTTTCAGCTAAACCATATGAAAATACAAAGAAACAGAAAAAATATGGCCCATATACAACAAAACATATAGCCAATAGAAATTGTTTCTAAAGAAGCCCAGATATTAGACTTACTGGACAAAGGCTTTAACTCAGCAACTCTAAATTCAAAAGACTAAAGAAAAGTATGTCTAAAGATTAAAGAAAAATGAGAAGGATATCTTGCCAAGTAGAGAATATCAATAAAGGCATAAAAATCATCTTTAAATAAAGAACCTAATAGAAATTATGTAGTTAAAAATATAATAACTGAAATAAAAAAATTAATGATTTAATAGCAGATTTGAACTAGCAGAATTAAAAAGATTTTAATTTTAATGTCCTAGACATTAATGTCCTGAAGCAACTTTAATGTCACTAAAAAAATAATTTTTGAAATATAATAAAAGAGAGAACAAGGTAAAAAAAAATACATTACAAAATATCCAATTTAAAGACAGCAAAAACTTAAGCAAAAACTGACAGAATTGAAATGAGAAATATACAATTCAATAATAAAAGTAGAAATCTGAATATTCTGCTTTCAATAATGCATACAGCAGCTAGGCAGAAGACCAACAAAGAAATGGACGACTTAAAAAATCACTGTAAAGCAGCTAGATATAACAGAATCTATAGTATACTCTTCTAAAAAATACATAATTCTTCCAAGTGCACATGAATATTCTCCAGAATAGACTGAATACTAGGCCATAAAACAAACCTCAATAAAAATCAAAGTATTGAAGTCATACAATGTATATTTTTTCACCAAAATGGAATTGTTAAAAATCAATAACAGACATTAACAGAAATCAATAACACTATTTTGAGAACTATACCAATATGCAGAATTAGAAAATATGCCTAAATAATCAGTGGGTCAAAGAAGAAATCAAAAGAGGAAATCAAAAATAAGAAAATGTTTTTTAGATGAGTAAAATGAAAACAAAATAAAATTTATGGAATGTTGTTAAACTAGTGTTTAGAGTGAAATTTACAGGTATAAATAACTATTAAAGAAGAAAAACATGACCTTTAGTCAATAATCAAACATTCTACCTGAAGACACTAGAAAAAGATCAAATGAAATCCAATGAAAGCAAAAACAAAAAAAAAAAAAAGGAAATATAGATTAGAGAGGAAATATAGATTAGAGTGGAAATAAATAAAATAGAGAATAGTAAAACCATTAAAAATCATTGATCCAAAATATAATTCCTTGTAAAGATTAGTAAAATTGACAAACCCAAAGGTTATACTATGCTATACTGACTAAAAAAAGAGAGAGAAGGTTGAAATTATTGAAACCATAATTTAAGGAAGAAACATCATTATTGACCTTAAAGAAATAAAAAGAATTATAGAGTAATAGTATGAACAATTGTGCACCAAGAAATGAATTAACTTAGATGCAATTGTTGTCAACATAATACAAGCAAAATAAATCCATCTTATTATATAGAAAAGTTATTTATCATAGCCAATAAAAGGCACTGTATTAACAGAATAGAGACAGAACACCTGATAATGCAGAAAAAAATTGCCATGTGCCAATACCTTTTCATGATAAAAATGTTCAACAAATGTTCAACAACTTTAGAAAGGCCATTTGCTAAAATCCTATACCTGCTATCCTATTTAATAATGATAGAATAAATGCTTTCTCCTTAAAAATCAGGAAGAAGGCAAGGATATGTCTCTCACTACTCTTTTTTTTTCTTTTTTAACTTTGTACTGAAGATTACAGCAGGTCAATTAGGCAAGAAAAAAAATAAAAGACATTTATTTGAAGAGAAAAGTCAAATCTATCTGTTTTCAGTTCTTAAAAACAATAAAACTAATAATTGAATTAGCATGGTTACAAGATACAAGATTAGTATTTGAAAATCAATATACACACTAGCAATGAACATTCTAAAAGTGAAAAAAAAATGAAATCTTGCCATTTGTGACATAGATGGACCTACCTAGATTGTATTATGCTAAGTGAAATAAGTCAGGCAGCAAAAGACATGCTATATGATTTCACTTAAATATGGAATCTAAAAAACAAAATAAATAAACAAAATAGAAAAAAAAATTCATAGATATAGAGAATACTTTGATTGTTGCCAAATGGGAGGAGTGTTGAGGAGGTGGGTAAAAAAGGAATTAAGACAGTTATAAAAACAGTCACAGGGATGCAAAGTACAGCATAGAGAATATAGCCTATAATATTGTAATAACTTTGTATGGTGTCAGATGGGTACTAGATTAATTGGGATGATCACTTTGTAAGTTATATAAATGTCTGATCACTATGTTGCACTCCTGAAACTAATATAATCTGGAATATTAACTATAATTGAAAAATAAAATATTTAAAAATGAAATTAAGAAAATAACTGTTTATAATGGCATAAAAAAGAAAAGTACTTAGGATAAATATAACAAAGGAATTGTAAGACTTATATACGAAAACTAAATGTCACCATTGATAAAATTAAAAATAACCTCATACCATATACAGAAATTAATTTAAAATGTACTGTTGTCTTAATTATAGAGCTAAAACTATAAATTGCTAGAAAAGAAACAGGGTAAATCTTCATGACTCAGATTTGGTAATGGATTCTTAGGTATAACTCCAAAAGCACAGTAGTGAAGGCAAAAAATTAAATTTGCACTTCAAGAATACCATTAAGAAAGTAAAATTCAACTAATAAAATAAAACTAAAAAAAAAAATTCTAATAAAATAAAACTAAAAAAGAAAGTAAAATTCAACCCACAAAATTAAAAAAATAAATATTTGTAAACCATATCTACTAAGGAACTTCTATGAGAAATATATATTTAAATACATACACTTGTATGCAGAATGTATTAATACATACAAGTCAATAAAAAGACAACCCAATTTAAAAATTTACTAAGGATACAAATATATACTTCTCAGATGCACTAAAGACCAAAATGTACATAGAAAAGTGGTTCTTAGAAAAATTCTGCCCCCCACCAAGAAAAAAAACACAAGATATCACTTCATATCCACTAAGATGACTAAATATGTATATACAGATGACAGTGTTTGGCAAGGATGTAGATAAATCAGATCCATCATGCATTGTTGGTAGATTGTAAAAGAATGCAGCTACTTTGGAAAACAGACAGGCAGTTCTTCAAATGGTTAAACATAACATTACCATATGACCCAGCAAATCCACTCTTTGGTGTATATCCAAGAGAATTTAAATAATTTGTCCA
Source organism: Pteropus alecto (assembly GCF_000325575.1). Taxonomy (NCBI): domain Eukaryota; kingdom Metazoa; phylum Chordata; class Mammalia; order Chiroptera; family Pteropodidae; genus Pteropus; species Pteropus alecto. The sequence goes on along the minus strand of NW_006442107.1, from coordinate 18,683,029 downwards.
AAATCTGTATAGAAATATTTATAGCAATATTTTTCATAATAGTCACCAAGGTTGACAAAACTCGTATGGCCATCAAGTGATAAATGGATAAACAAAGTGAGGTTTATCCATGAAGTGAAATATTATGTAGCCATAAAAAGAAATTAAATACTTGATACATGTTGAAACACAGACAAACTTTGAAAATATTATTCTAAACAAAAGAAACTAGACAGAAAAGACACATTGCATGATTCCATTTATATGAAATGTCCAGTATAGGCAAATCTATAGAAACTACAAAGAGCAGATAAGTGGTTGCCTAGGGATAGGGAGAGATGGAGACAGGTAACAGGTATGGGGTTTCTTTTTAGTGTGATGAAAATCATCTGTAGTAAGATAGTATTGATAGTTGTACAGCTCCATGAATACAGTAAAAAACATTTAATTGTATAATTTCATAGGGTAAATTTTATGGTTTGTGAATTATATTTTACTGAATCTGCTGAAAACGAAATCATAATAGCTCATGTCAAGGTTCTTTTTGGGGGGTAAAGTTCTTAATTTTAAGGAATTGAAATAATTTAATATTGAATGAAAACATTTACTGTAAGTGAAAAGAAACAGAGTATATGTTTCTAACAGTAATAATTAAGCATTTGTGTACAAAAATACTCCCTCAAATTAATATGATTATTTATATTAGCCAGCACTGATTATTTCATAGGTCCTAGGTGGAATGCTTGGCAATTTGCTTGCTTTTTCTCCTTTAATTCTCAGAATTTTTGTAAATTATTCTCTATTTATAGATTAGGCACATTAGGTTAAATATTTCATTCAAGTTCTTATAGTTCATAAATGGCACCACCAAGGTAAGAACCCAGATCAATTAATTATAAAGCAAATACTCTTGCCCACTAACTTATATTTTCTTTTTATTCAAGATGAAATGAATAAGAAACATTTATTCACATTAATAATATTTTTTACAGCTGCCTCATAAGGGTTATGGAAAATTTATTGTTTGAATTTATTGTAATTTTCACTGAGTGTGCATTCCTATACCAAAGAAATGTTGAGAAAATAGAATTTCAGGATTTATTACCATGACCCCTCTTCAACTCATTACTCCCACTCAAACTAACTGAGGTCTCCTATCTCAAGGAGTTGTCTCATTTTAATATGTGTCTGTTTTTATTGTAAAGCATTTACAGGCCACAACGATAAGCATTATTCAAATGACAAATACAAAGGAAATCCTCAGGTAAACATTCAGTGGAGAATAGCTAAACAAATAAACACAATTACAAATAGGAAGATGGCATTTTCACAGAGTCAAGATTAGGTAGAGTTTGGAATCTAAATTGCTTACAATGGCTTTCCTTCAAGATAGAGATTAAGATAAGAGACGTTCTTTTTAAATGCTTTTACATGGAGTTTGGACAGTTTTACTTTTGATGTAGTTTCTTTGATCTGCTTTATTTCCCTTGGAATAATTTACTCAATGTCCCATTGTGATAGCCTGCTGAAATGTGAAAGGGTTAAAGGATAATTAAAACCTGAAACTGGACAAAAGAAGTCTATCTATACCTTAGGCCTAGTTTCTGGACCCCCTAACCGCATTCTGTTAATCATGAAACTTGTAACAATGAGCTCATACGCTAACTGCCAATTTTAGCCTGTGTAACCCTGCTTGCTTGAGTGGCATGAAAAATAATCAGTTGTATATAAGCTGAAAATTACTGTTTGGCCATCACCCATGGGAACACTGGCTATTGCCCACGGGAACATAGGCAATCACCCATAGGAACATAACATTCTAACAAGCTTTCTGCTTCTGTACTCCCCGCTTGCACACCTGACCAGTGGGTTGACAGGTAGTGAATAGGAGAAAGATGGACCTTTGTGTTTAAGACAGAATGAGGAATGGGATTTAGGGTTTAAAAACCTTGTATCTTGGCATTTCAGGGCTGCTCCTTTGTACAGGACAGCCGCCGGCTAATAAACAGCCTTTAAGAGCATACTTGGTTTGGTCTATTCTATACAGGCCACAACACCATCTGTAAAGTCTCTCTTACTGATGATCATAAAATCGCTAAAATTTTAGACCTGAATCTTAGAAGCCATCTAGTCCAATCTCAACATTTTACAGGTGAAGAATTTAAAGCTAAAATGAGTTAAGGCAAACTTAAATATTTATCCTTCAAAACATGAAGGGCTTTCTTCCACGGGCTTCTTTATGGAAAAGACTATACCTATTTTGATTGTAAATCTACATCAGATAATATACTCAAAATGTTTAAATTTAATTTAATTTACTTTGTTTTCCCTAAGATTTTCCTTCTATTATTTTTGTTTTTATTCTGATAACATTGGTCAACAAAATCTAGTAAGTTTCAGGTGTACAATTTAACTGTAAGGTATATATATATTGCATTATATGTTCACCACCCACAGTTAGATTTCTTTCTGTCACCATATATTTGACCCCTTTTACCCCATCTACCTCCCCATTCCTTCTATTTTCAAATTTACGATGATTCTCTTCTTTTAATCTCAGCTATTTAAATAGATGTTACAGTCTTTTATTTTCATTCTTAAATAACAAGTATATAAACAAACCAGTTGTCTGCCAGAACATAGGCTGCAGGGTTCTTTTTAGCCTTTCGCAGGGTACTCTTCAGTAATAAAAGATTCCAACCTTCTAATTTGAAAAAAAAATCTTTGAAATTTTAGTATTACACAGTCTTTAAAAGTGTTGCTATGCTGGAATAAGTATCGCTCTTCTGCCTTCTCTGTCTCACCAGTTGTATACAAATAGTATAATTTATTCTCAGCAATTTGAAGCAGTCCTGGTCCTCCTAAGGTCAAAGAAAGTACATATAAAGCTACACTTAGAACTTATAATGTATACTGTAAAAGTATCTCAGTACTCTGTAACTTTGCCATTATTATTTGCTCTAAATTTGACTCGTAACAAAGTCTAAAGTAGTGCTGCCATTGTTCCAATAGGAATTGTACATAAATAAGAGATCTGGTTTCTTCTTTATCAGTTTTATGTGTGGGTAAGCTAAAATTATGTCTTTATAATATACATATGAAGGGTTTAAAAAGTTAGAAGAATAATTTTTACTAGGACAGAGCTCAAAAACCTCAATAGCAACAGTAAAGACAAAAATGTATTATAGGCATTCCATAAACATTTGTCCAATTGAATCATGGATGTTTTACTCAGTCTTGGTGATTTTTTTTCTTTTTTGTTCCCTTTATCTAAACTAGTGAGATCAATCCTAGTTAAAAGCTCATTCACAAACATTCTACATTCTGAAGTTTCTAAGGTACATAGATTTAGATAAAAACACTTAGCTATATATTCCAAGATGCTAAAAGCACAGTGCTTTCTAATCCAATTTGGAGTCATTATCATCAGAGTAGGAGGGTTCCCACAAACTTTCAGGAAGAAATCCAGAGTCATAAACAGAAATGACATTAATTGAAAACAACCTAGAAGAAGAGGAGGATCTCTTTTGGGGAGCCAAAGAGAAATAGTATTTTCTTCTTATTAGGAGCTTGGCTAGCAGTCTATTAAGAAAGGAGTGATGTAGATGTGGCTTAAATGTATTGATTATGTGCATTCGTTATAATTTACTGATTATATTTTTATATACCGTGACAATTGTTATTAAATTTATAGTATGTCTTAGTCATTAAAGTGAGAACACATTTTCCTAAGTCAATAAAAATATCCCTGAATAAATGAGAGGCCATCGAATTATTTGAATGATATTATCTTTCATTTCTTTGGCTAAATTCCCTAGTTTCAAAGTCTTATGTCTTGCTTTCTACTGTACCTTTAGTAGTTCAACCTTCCTGGCACTTATCTCTCTAATGTCTTGTACCCTGGTGTGAACACAATGACTGCCTACTATGGTATATATTGATTTTCATCTAGGCCCTGCTTATGGCAGCAACCTGCAAGCAAGATGTATATACAGTTATTTCCATAATGTATGGGCAGTCTTTCTCAGCTCAGACATTTTTGTCCTAACAAAATATATGTTTAAATAATCTCTAGAAGAACTATTAGGAAGAGGGACTGTAAACTGACTTAATTTTCCTAAATTACAATAAATAAACCAGATGAACATGGTTTCAAAAATGTTTAAATCAGACAGAGCTCTGGTTGTAGCAAGTAACTTAGTATATCTACAAAGGCCATTATTTCAGGTGTTAAGTCATTTTTGAGAAAGAATGGATTTGAATTTTATTTCCTATTGCAACTACTCATCATGTAGAATCATACTGACATATTCTCAACGGAATATTATTTGCCTTATTTATTTATTTATTTATTTATTTTAGGCGAGGCAACCTTTGGTTGACTTCACAGATTGCAAAGAACTTGTCAGCTTACAATACCTTATTTTTTACTTTTTACACCTACAGCACCTGGTCTTCCTAGGTGGTCTCTCATCCAAGTTCTAAACAGGTCCGACCCTGCTTAGCTTCTGAGATTGGGCTTGTTCAGGGTGACATGGTCGTAGACACCTTAAGTTTTAATTAATATTTATTTGTAAAGAGGACTCTACTTGTCCCCTGGACCTAGGATTCAAATAGGACTCTATAAATACAGCTTATATACAGAAGGAAACAAATCTTTCCAGATAAACAATGGCAGCTTGTTTCCAACATTCACCCTTTAACATCCCTGTTTAGTCAGCATGTTTGTTCATTCATATACTTTGTGGTTCCTTAATTCCTTGACTTTCTTGGGCTCCTATGTCTAATGCAAGCCTTTCTTATTTTCATTAACTATTTGAACTTTTGTGTGTCCCTCTTAAATATTGTTCTATGGCCTACTTTGGCCTTACATTCATCATTTGATAGAAAAACAGATTAGCCACTGACTCACGACTTCAAACCAGAAGAGCCAATTTTACAATATGCTATATTCTAAGGAAATAAAAAATAAAACCTGGTGCTATTTGCTTTTCAACTTATAATTTTACTTTGTAGAATTGTATTATCAGAAATTATATCATAGTTTAATTCTTAATTATTATAGATTTTACTTTTCATAACTGTTAAGAATGGGTTCACTGAGAGTAATAGAATCAAAATTAAGAAATAAATATTATAAAATATTACCATAAATATGACAGACAGCATATATATGTATATACATGTGTGTGTGTGTGTGTGTATACATGTATATATATACATATATATACGTATGTATATATTTCTGATTTTGATAAAGACTAATATTTTTGTGGGCTTAACCTGTTCCAGGTGCTATTCTAATAGCTTTACCTATATTAACTACTTGATTCTCACAATAATGATAACCTTATGAGATAATAACTACTATTTTAATTTCACCCATGAGAAAACTGAAGCAGAGAAATTATCAATTTGTCCAATGTTTTACACAATCACAACTTGAGAGTGATTAGATGGGATTAAAACTCACATGATCAGACTCCAGATATCAGAAGATATAACCAAAATGCATGTCTGAGGACTGCATTTGCAGAAATACTGCTATAGAGCTCAAAATGCATGTCTGAGGACTGCATTTGCAGAAATATTGCTATAATATCGTTTACCTTCTTCATTAGGTAAACATTATGGAGTATAAACAATTTGCCAATTATTTTACTAGACACTGAAACAAACACGAGAATAATCCAGACTTGATTATTTTTTGGAGCTTAAAGTTTAGTGAAGAAAAAGACTAAAATTAATTTTGCAAATATTAAACAATTTTAATACCTACTTCAAAAGGGATGTACGGAGAGTCAAGAAGGCATATAAAAGGTAATTTATAAAGGCTGAGAAAGAGGAGTGATCAGAAAAGCAACTCTAAAGAATGGGCTAAAGCATTAGAAAGAGTAGAGGTAGTTTGGTGAGATGGGAAAGCAGAAGAATGGCAGTGAGTGTCGAGGAGGTTGTAAACTCCTTGAGGCAGAAAGAATCACATGTATGAAATCGCTGAGACAAGGAGTGTCATAGTTTTGGTGGTGCTGCAGAAGAAGGCTGGGCCCAAGCACACAGAACTCTGTAGACATTCCGAAGATCTTTGACTGTCTTGCAAGAGCGATGGGAAGCTACTAAAGGTTTTTAGTTATAAGCAATTTATTTCCTCTAGCTGCACTGTGGAGGACAGAATGAAAGGACAGACTAAAAGAATCTAATTAAGAAAACATTGATTATAATTATAATAATTTAGACAAGTTTCCTTTTTTCTTTGTTTCTGGTTCATCTGGATTTATAGTAAAGGGAAATATAATCGTTTTATCTGTTAATAAAAATTTAGGTTGTAACAGTGCATGTAAGTAACACTCTAGGACCACATACAGAAAGCTTAATTCAAAGTGTTTGAAAATATGGATTTGGAATCTAATGCCAAATTCTGAACTCTGCTATTTGCAAGTTATATAACCTTGGACAAGCTATTCACATGAGAAGGCAGATTAAAGATGGAGGGAGCCAGGAAAAAAAAAAAAAAACAACTACTGAAAAAGTCCTTATTGCATAAAGGAGACACAATTGCTCAAAAAACAAAGCAGTATGAGGTTAATACATTGCTTGCTTTAAAAAAACAACTTCAATAAAAATATTAATTTCTACTTAATGTATTACTTCATTTAGCAGGTATGTTTTGCAGATATCAAATAAGGTGAAAATAAGCACACAGAGATGTAAACATGAGTTTACAGGAAGTTTCCTTTTGTGGAATATCTCATTCTTCAAAAAATAAAACATCACTTTATATCAGTTCTGTGGTATGAAAACATTCAAAGAGTCAATATCTATTGATCCTACATTATGTGTGTGGTTCCGTAGATTTTAAACTTTATTACATTGCATATTCTTGGTTGATGGGATAAAATTTCTCCAGTTCTATGTCTTAGTAATATTCGATGTTAATTTTAAATAAATTTTAATATATGGATTAAACATTTCTTAATGGCTTTATTAAGGATATAAGTTTATGCTTCTAAAAAGAAATGTATGGCCATACAAATAACCATGCTAAAGATGTCTTGCTAGAAATATATCCAGTATAAAGAAGAGAAAAAAAAAACAAACCTCTATGCTTGCCTCAACTGATCTGATCTAATTCTACTACTAAAAATTATTGTTATCAGTGTTGTATTTCGACTCTTTTTTTTACCAGTAGAGAAAGTTACTGTGGCTGATATTTGATTGAAAAGGATGTTGCAGCTGTTAGGGGGGAAAAGGAAAGAGAAAGAGACACTAGATGCTTGTTCCTTAGGCTAATTTGCTGCTTCTAACCTTATATTTGTTGACCTTCACCTTTTGTCCACATTTTCCTCACACCATAAGTACATCCTCATAAATTTCAGTTCCTGAGCTTATTACATTTGAGATTGAAAAAAGGCCAGAAGCTGTGGTACTAAAAATGCTGCCTCTCACACAATTTTCTCCAATGATATTAACCTTTAATACAGGAAATATAAGTGATGGAGATGTTATACCACCAAATAAGTTATAGTCTACTTAATCTAAATCCTCCATTTAAAGGAAAATAATTTAATTTGGAAGTCAAAGAATTATACAATTATAATGATATTCTTAACCTGTTGATGACTATACTTAACTAACACAACAAAAACAATAAATACACCATAATTTTAGAGGTCCTCATTTAAGAAGTTACTGTTAAAATAAAAAAGAAGGTTGATCTACTTGGATTACTAATTTTAGATTACTCTGTGTAAAGAAAAGTTCATGCATAGAATAGTAATTATACAGGGTGTGTGAAACACACTTTTGGTCTATATACATTGATTACTTCAAATTCAATTCAATTAAATCTCATTGGTTTAATAATTATGAATGGCTTTTAAAACTGTCTGAAGTAGATACTGTGCATTCTTAAGTGCCTTCATGAAAGATATGAACCATAACACATTCAATTTGAAAATTTGAAACTTATAAAACTTATAAAATTTGTAATAGATAAATCCTCTTGTTTGGATTTATCTAATACCAGGACTCTCACCCTCCAGCTGCCAGAGCGTTGGACGTTGATGGTTCACAACTGAGCCTCTACCTGGGAACTGGTATAAGATAAAGGGAATGAATTTCCTTGCTCATGGTTATGTGCCCTCTCAAGAAAAGCTTGCATCCAATGACTGATTGACTTGTGAGCACAAATGGTCAGGATTTTTGCCATAATTCAGGACAATGGAATGTCATCCTGGTTTCAGATTTTCCTGAGAGATTGACTAAGATATTTGCTCATCACATTGCAGCTCACCTCTCTATGCCTAATTCTATTTTCATTGACTCCCTCAAGTGTTGTGTCTTACAGTACTCCCCAATAAACTTCATGCTTACCAGTCTCCATCTCAGGGGCTTTTTCCCCAAGATATCCATCCTAAGACTATGGGTGGTCCAAGAAAGCAAGATTAAAAATGTGACTTTAGAGGAGGATTACCCCCTGGATAGCTGACACTTAGAGCCCCATGGATAGCATTAGCCCTTAGCATGTCATAACAGAACAATTATTAAATAAGACTTTCACTGGTAATAACACTGGATGAGATGTTAGGGGAAAGACATGTGTTGTCACTGGCTGCTGCAATACCCAGGCATTTCAGAGGTTCTCAGAAAGTAGGAATTATGAAGACAATAGATTCAGATGGTGGTTTTGAGTTTAATAATTTGCGATAACAAAGGCAAAGAAAATGAAAGGCATTTAAAAAAGATAAAAGTAGAGGGTGATTAATGAAAAATTTAGTGCAAAATGTGAAAGATACAAAGTCTCCTTGGAAACATATAGACTTCTCCTTTCGACTAGAGAGTAGGAAAGCTAAAGATCAGTCTTTCAATTTAAAAGATTTAATTTAAAAGACTTGAGAGGACTTGAAAGTCATACATGACAAAAATTAAGGCCTTAATTAGACACAAGAAAGATCCTGAAAATTAGGATTGGTGACATCTGAGTTGAATGTCCCCAAAACCTGGAAATCTCAGATTTCCCTGAACTCTAAAAGCCAGCAGAAGTGGACTACTTCTCCCTCTCAAAGACAGGTACTCCCACACTGTTTAAAGGTTATTCGAAGGTCTCTTTTTTTTTATGAAATAATATTGTCCCTCCCCTCAAAATATACCCCAAATACTCCTCTTAGTCACCAACCAGTAACTAATTTCAAGTCACAATATAACCCAGATAGAGAAGTACTGGCCCTGCTAAGAAAGAAAATGGACTATGTCCTAAGGGAGCTGCAGCACCTAGCCACCATATCCAGACAGGATCTGGGATAGGACATATGAACTGGGTTCTGAAGGTGCTAGAAGAAAGGAGGGGACAGAATACAAAGTTAGATAGAATTGTTTATAGGCATACTCTTTCAACCTGGCAAGAATTGTAGGAGATGATACCAGCACACCAGTAGCTTAGCTTGGTGGATGCTGTATAGGGATGGACTGAAATGAAGTCAGTTTTTGATCTGGGGCTACGCTCTAATAAACTTTCTGCAAGCAAATCTCCAACTCAGAGTGTGGTTTCTGAGAAACCTCACCTAAGATATCTTGTTTGCTTATTGAAATGCTTTCTTTGTAGACCTTCCTTCAAATACTAACTGAAAAAAATTAATTTTATTTGCTTTAATATGATGTTTTCAAAATTTATTAAAATCAGTTATTTTTTAATATTGATAAACTATGTAAACCAGTGGCAAGGAAATACATTAGATATCAACATCTAATGCTTTTTAAAATGTTTCTATTGGCCACATTTTGGCAACATATGCTTCATAGTGTTATTAAAAATTATTTTCATGTTAATTCAACTTTGAAATTGATAGTTATCTATTGCAGCAGAACTTTTTCTATTGAACTTTTATTCTCATTTCATTTGTTAATATGATTACTAACAAAACAGTGTGGCCATTTAAAATCATTTTTTTGGATATGTGAGGGATAAAAATAATAACAATTAAAAATGGGAAAAATATGTCTGGAACTACAATGGGAAGCCCAATAAAAGGCTTCTCACTTGTTCTAAATGCAGTAATTAATGAACATGGTAGTTAAATAATTATATTAGACACAGTAGTAGGCACTTAGGTATGAATGCCTTTCTAAAAGAGAATTTTCTTAAGTTCATGGAATATACTTGATATATGTACATGTTCTCCCCATATGATCACAATTTCTTAGATTCTGCTGCTTGACCATTTCAACTTGTGTTTCATTTCATTTCACCTTGGAAAACTCATCTAATATGAGTTTAAATAAGTAAAGGAAATAGAGTTGGTAAAAGGATAAAATATAACTTATAAAAAGTTTAATATAGTTCATGACACTTGGTAACCAATAAATGATTTTTGCTGGAATTATTATTATTTATGTTTACACATTTCTTCAATAGGTGGGTCAGCATATAAATCTTCAACTCACATGATATTTGACTAGAGAAAATAATATCTCATAATTGTATAGTTCTTACTATGTGTCAGACTTCTATTTACATTTTATGTGTTATCTCATTTAACTCTGACAACAGTCATATGGTGTAGACTCTATTATTGACATCATCATTTCGATTTCATAGATGATAGAGGTAAATTGGTCATTAACCAGTATCATTGAAAAAGCAATAAATAAAAACAGATGTAACTTACTGGTGTCTTTCTTCCCAAATTTAAGCTATTTCTCTAAGCTGCAAATCTCTCCAGCTTTCCAAAATGTCCATGATAAATTTTGTGTGTGTGTGTGTGTGTGTGTGTGTGTGTGTGTGTGTGTGTGTGTGTGTAGTGTTGTCTTCAAATTATAAACCTAAATGTTTCTCTGGCCATTTATGTCACTTTCCCAATGTTATTCTCTTTTTTTCCCTTCGCAGATTTTTTCATTTAATTTTCTGGAATTTCCACATACCTATAAGAAAAGTGGTTTCCTCAGTATTATAACAAGATTGAGAGTATACAAAAAAAGAAATATCCCACCCAATAAAATTGTAGCATGATTCAGTAAAGAAAGCACTTCACATGACGTATAACTAGTTTTAGTTCTATTCTATCATAAATAATATCTGATTTTAAGCCATCTGGTACTTTTAATACATGTCCAAAATTCTTTAGCAGCCTACCCTCAAAAAGCAGAGGTTAATTTTCCTTCTCTTTGAGCGTGGACTGAACTTAGTGACTCACTTTTAATGAATAGAATTAAACAGAGTGAAAATCTGTCACCTCAGAAGAGAAAACATAACAGATTCCTCCTACGTATTCTCTCTCTCTCTCTCTTTCTCTCTCTCAATCATTTGATGGGTGGAAACCAACTGATATTCTGTGAGGATGCTGGAGTAAACCTATGAAGTGGTCCCCATGGTGGGATACTAAGACCTCCTTCAATAGCCATGTGACTGCAGACTCAGCGGAATGAAATCTCATGAGAAACCCTGAGACAGAATCACTCAGATTAGTTGCTTCCAAATTCCTGAACCACAGAAATGGAGCTAATACTTATTTTTTTAAGCTGCTAAATTTGGAAATAAAAACATAAACCAGTTACTAATAATCTCTGAGCCATATGATAAAATTGGTTAGCTAAAATGCTAAAAGAAGGATATTTTCTAAGAGCTATGCAAAAAAAAAAAAATTTAAATGACAAGTCTAGTCTTTTCAATAGCTGCATCTCAATCATCTATATCTTCCTTTCTATATTAAAGTTGGAGACATAAAAATCTTCAAAGTACAAATTCCTATTTCCTTTTTAGAACCATTAATTTAGAAAACTACTCTGTCATAGACAATGATGTGATATTTGCCACTGGTCTCAGTTAAAAATCATTAGAGAGTATGCATTGCTCAATGCCAACTATTTCAACAATACTGGAAAAATAGAGAAAATGTTCAGATCCTACTTATGTTGTGAACATCATTATCTTCATATACAGATGAAAATGTGTATAATAAAAACATCTCTCTAATTTGAACTTACTATGGAATTAGAAAACATGTTATGACTGAGAAACAGGTTTATTTACCTTTTCAAGTTATCTTTTTGTGAAAAGGGCACCAAAACACAATTTAAATTATTAGGAGGAGTTGTAGGTACACTGTTATAGTTTGCATTAAAATATAATTAACTTGTTTTTATATGATTATTAGTTTTAAACTGATAATGTGAATTGAGAGCAAATTTTCAGTAAAATAATGTAAAATAAACCATTTTCCCTGATATTTTATGTGAATGAGCCCTGGTCCTCTGTAAGATAAACCATTGTAAATATGTATAGACCCATTTAGAAGTAAAGGTGGTATTGCACAAAGCAAAGAGCAGGAAAATGGTCCCAGTTCTGTGAGCAAGCAGACTTTGACTGAGATTATTAACCCTTCAGATATTAATGTGTTTGAGTAATAATAAAATGGTAGAAGACAAAGATATTTTATTCTTTTTTTGACACATAAAGCTAAGCCCTTGCTCACTTGTTTCACTTTAAGCAGTTAGATATAGGAGCTCAATATACAAATATAGGAATCCAAAGGGAATAAAAAATAAATGGAATTAAACTGCAGTACTTGAATTTATACAAAAAAGCAAAAAAAGAAGAGAGCGAGAGATGGAGATAAACAGAGAGACAGAGAGAGAGCGCAACTTCTCAACTGTTTAGTGAGAAACTAATTTGAAAAGAATTAATTGAATACTAAAATGTGTCAGGCACTTTAGTGAATGTTGAGTACTCGAAAATAAGTGATATATGGTCCATGTACTCAAGTAATTCCTTGTCTAGTATGAAAGGACATCTATGTAAATAAAAAATGTATAACAATGCAATACAACAGAACCATCCATTGAGCAATATAGAAGGAATAAAAACTTTGATTTGGATGAGTCAGAGATTTCACAAAGACAAAGATACTTGAGATATCTCTTCAAGAATTGGTTTAAAAAAAAAACACAGGTAAAGAAGGTGGGGAATGAATTAGTTTGAAACAAGAGCATGTGCAAAGACATGGATATATACGAAACAATGGGATATTTGGAGAATTGCAAATTTGGAATGGGTGTAGAGTATCTGCAGGGGGATGTAGAGAGGACAGGGGATTGTAATATGTAGTTTGCTTTAAAAACCAATAAACAAGCAAACAAATATAAAAACAAGTCGTGCAGGAAACACAGTTAACTAAAGATCACTTGCCCCATATAAAAGGCAGTCCTCCTTTGTCCAGCTTTAGTAGATTGCTGTCCAACAGGAATATAGGCCTTCTTTTGCCTGATCTGATTTATAAAGAGGCAACAGAAACTTATAGTTTATTTCTTTACTTAATTTTGAACAAGGTGTGTCATGCACTTTGCTAAAAACTTTCACTGTATTTCTGCAAGTTTTATTATTGTAATTAGCATTTTTCTGAGAGTATTCTGTTAATATACAAATGCCTCTGATATGTCATAATACTACCTATTTATTTTTTAATCAACAAACACAATTATATATTTGATAATAGCTACCATTCTCCAGTACATTCTTCAAGTACAGAGATTATATTTCTATGTTTAAAATCATTAGAAGTGACCCATGAAATGTACTTTATTAATATAATTCAATTTGAATAATGAAAATATTATATTGGCAAATCCATCATAGTATTGCCTTTATTGTCTAATTATTTCAAGGTAGTTGTATAAAATCTAAACTAAAATAAATTGAATAAAATTTGTGAAAATTACAACTGTGAGTTCCACATTTGGTTTAATTACTAATATTTTTATTTGAAATAGCTCCAGAAGTGAAAACTTGATAAAGGCCTTCAGCAAGCAAGTTCATTTCTCTTGTTTCTCTTTTAAAAAGAAGTAATAATTTTATGGGCCTGAGAAAAGGTCATTAAAGTCAATGAAGAAATTAAAAGTGAGAAAATATAGAGGTAGTAAGAGTCCTTTTCCCTGGAAGCCAGAGGCCTAGAAACAAAGTGAAAGATAGTAGGTTAGTTTTAATTACACTGCAGAACTTTCTCTAATGGATTTACCTCCCAATCTATATTGAATGAAACTGTTGTGTTTGTTTATTATGGGCTGTGTGTGTGTGTGTGTGTGTGTGTGTGTGTGAAAGAGAAAGAGAGAGAGAGGGGCAGAGGCTGCCTCCATTTATTTATTTAATTTATTTATTTATTTATTTATTTATCTATCTATCTATTTATTATTTATTTTTAGAGATTGCTTTTATACAGATGCATCATTACTACTCTACAGAGATTGCATATATCTGGCAAATGAGTAAATCCCCAATTTCTACTTCAACGTAACCAAAATTTTGAGGAACAATCTAATTTATATCAAAGAAGTAGTTCATAAAAATGTTCTACTTTAGGTTAAAAGTTCTTATTACAGTCTCTTAACAGATTTAACACAAGAGTATGTTGACTGTTGATAATTTTTATCTATTATTAATTAGGAGTCCTTCCTCTACTAAAATATAAAAAGCTTTGCTTGATCTAAGGTTTACCTCATCTCTGTCCAGTTGTGAGAAGATTTATGTCTGCTTCATCATAAATAAAGGTTATTTGACCTCCTGTTAACTCATTTATTATCAGGATTTTTCCAGTCCCCTCTTCAACATGCTTGTGTCTTTATCTCATAGTCCTGAGCTTATTGAACTGGATTATGCTATAAATTTGTGATACAAAAATTAGTATTTTGGATGAACTCTGTGCATTTCAAGTTTATTATCAACTTTAGATAATGGCCTTTCATTTGTTGTTCACTCATGGCATTAACTAGTTCTTAGTAAGTTTGTCATGTTTTATAATTTAAGGCATTATTTTAAAGATTTTTTCCAGCTTTATTGATATATAATTGACATTTTGTATAACTTTATGAGGTACAATGTGATAATTTAATCCGCATATATATTGCAAAATGATTACCACAATAAGGCTAGATAACACCTCCATCATCTCATACACTTAATTTTTTTGTTTTGTAGAAAGAATATTTAAAATCTATTCTCTTAGCAACTTTCAAGTATCTAATACAGTATTGTTGACAGGAGTCATCATGCTGTACATTAGATTCCTAGAATTTATACATCTTATAAGTAGAAGGTTATGCCTTTTGCAGACATCTGTCTATTTCTTGCCAACCACCATCCTACTCGCTTTTTATGAGTTCTGCTTTTTAGGATGTCACATATAAATGAGACTGTATAGTATTTGTTCTTCTTTGTCTGATTTATTTCATTTAGCACAGTACCTTCAAGGTCCATTTATGAGGCAGGATTTCTTTCTTTCTCATAGCTAAATATTATTCCAATGTGTGTGTGCGTGTGTGTGTGTGTGTGTGTGTGTGTGTGTAAGCAAGTTTTCTTTATCCATTCATCTGTAGATAGATAACTTAGGTTGTTTCCATATCTTGGCTATTGTGAATGCTGCTGCAATGAATACGGAAGTGCAGTTATCTTTTTGAGATATTGACTTCATTTCCTTTGGATGCATACTCAGAAGTATTATTGCTGGATTATATGGTAGTTCTATTTTTCACTTTTTTGGGAATCTTCATATTGTTTTCCATAGTGGCTATACCAATTTATGTTACCACTAACAGTGCACAATAATTCACTTTACACTACACCTTCATCAACACTTATTATCTGTTATCTCTTGTCTTTTTGATGGCAGCCATTTTAACAGGTGTTGAGATGATATCTCATTGGGGTTTTGATTTGCATTTCCCTGATGATTAGTGGTGTTGAGCATCTTATCATATACCTCTTATCATGTACCTCTTATATGTCTTTTTTGGAAAAACATCTATTTAGATCCTCTTCCTAGTTTTTATTTTGTTTTATTTTTTGTTTATTCATTTGCTTTCACAATTGAGTTATATGAGTTCTTCAAAATTTTGAACATTAACTCCTTATCTGATAGATGGTTTGCAAATATTTTCTCAAGTCAGAAATAAGCCCTTGTATATACAATTAACTAATATTTACAAGAGAGTCAATAATACTCAATGGAGAAAGGACAGTCTCTTCAATAAATGGTGATGAGCAATCTGGACAATTATATATGCATAAGAATGACATTGCTCTTCTATTTCACACCACTCACAAAAATTAACTCAAAATGGCATAAAGACTTAAATGTAAGACCTGAAACTATAAAACTCTGAGGAGAAAACATAGGAGAAAAGCTTTTTAACATAGATCTTGGTAATGATTTTTTGGATATGACACCAAAATCACAAGCAACAAAAGCAGAAATAAATAAGTGGACTACATAAAACTGAAAGCTCCTACACAGCAAAAGAAACAATCAATCAACAAAATGAAAAGGCAAACTATGGAATGGGAGAACAGGTTTTTAAAAATCTTAATTCGGAAATTCAGAATCAAATATCTATCAATATGCGAATTATTTCTAAAATGAATTTTTTTCAATGATAGATTATTTACAGATGTCAGCATAAAATTATTGGATAATTGAATATTTCTAATGTTATTCCAAACTCTAACTTATTTCCAGATACTTAGTTGACTATAATGTACAAATACATGATTCTACTTGAAATTATATTGCTTTAGTTAAAATCTTAGTGATTTTTCCTTTACTAGCTATGTGACCTTGGGTATCTACACACTTTTCTAGGACTAAGTTTCTTCATCTTCCTTAAAGTGAAAAGATTAAATGAGGTAAATTAAAGTATATTGCTCAAAACAATATACTTTATGGCATGTATGTTAAAGATTTCTATTATTAAAATTATTTATATTTAAAAACAGGTCTATATATTTGTTTATATTGTTATAGACAAATATTTTTTAAAGGGCCAGAATAAATATTTTAGGCTTGTGAATCAAACGATTTCTCTGTTGCAACTATTTAACTCTGCTTTGTAGCAGAAAACCACCCAAAGATAACAAAAATTAATGTTCATGGTTGTGTTCCAATAAAACTTTATTTATAAAAAGAAGCAGTGGCTCCGGCTGCAGGCTATATTTTGCCAACCCTGGTTTCTATGCTTAAAAAACAATTGCAATGAACTATAATTTAATAGGAAACACTTAGTGCGTCCATAAAACTATGAATCTTTAGGTGAACACTTATGATTCCCATGAAGGTATTTCTTTGCCCATGATTATCCATATAGTTTATCTATGTCTTAAATTCCATGTCAGTGTTTATTGTTTTCTCAGCAAAGGATAGTGGTCAGCACAAGGAGAAAATGAATTTTTGCTAAAAAATTAAACAATGTCACACAGCAGTTCGTCCATTGTATATTCATTTCATATTAATAGCATTCACAACATCCCTTAGGATTACTAAACACATAAAAATTTAGCACAGAATAACAATAAAAATGTAAATTATCCTACTTTGGTGACTTATGTTATCCCTTCCGTTGTGTACAAATGGATTTTTTTTTCTTAGATAAGTCAGAGGAAAGTGAAATTATAAAACAAAAGAGAGTTGGAACGAAGCAGGGAATTTACATACACTAATGCAGGTGGATACTCTGAAATTATACTAAAATTATACTAAAAACTTGTTTAGGTATAATAAATATATGCTTTTAACCTGGGCCACATACCACATAACTTATTGAAATAAAAAATCATGACAAAATACCAAGCAGTGATTTACCAACACACTTGAGAATTTGTGATGGAAGGTCTGGAGGATCAATTTAACAGAAGACTTTGCTAAGACATGAAAATTGATGATTCTTAATATGAAAATATGAATGTTTCCAATAAGAATTGCAAGATTGTATTAGCTGCTAGCAGATATGAAAATATTTATCATGAGTTTATTTGGAAAAAAAGATTATGTATTCTATGTATTTGAACCAATGGGTTTTAATTTTACTTTCATTTCTATTACAAACTTTTTTACTTATTATCTCTAATCTATTTTATGCAATCTAGCAGTAACACCTTCATACATACAAACTAAATCTTAACTGATATTCATTTTAGCCACCGCCACATAAAATCTCTCAATCTCTCCCCAGCCACATCCTCATGAACATATAATCTCTGCCTCTCTGCCTCTCTCTGTCTCTTTCTCTCTATCTCTTTCTCTCCCTCTTTCCTTCCCTCCTTCCTTTCCTCTTTCTCTCTTTCTGTCTCACTCCCATTCTGATGATTGCCTATTTGTTTTGATGGTTTCCTTTGCTGTTCAGAAGCTTCTTAGTTTAATACAGTCCCATTCATTTAATTTTGCTTTTACATCCCTTGCCTTTGAGGTCAAATTCATAAAATCTTTTCTAAAATGAAGGTCCATGAGTTTAGTACCTATGTTTTCTTCTGTGCAATTTATTGTTTCATGTAATTAATTTTAAGGTGAAAAATTCCATCTCAAATAGTTTTTGGAATGCTAACTCAGATGCAGTGATATTATGCCTGCTATAGTGCCTTAAATATTATCTAGATTATTAACATATGACACATTTCTCATCAGTATTATATAGAATTGAAAGAAAACTTTTGAGTATACTATCTAATTTAATTAAAATTTAATTATATAATGGAAATTACTTTGTAAAAAGTTTTCATTATAATTTTGCCTCACTCTCTAGCATGGTATTTAATGCATGGTAAAACAAACATATTTGCAGAATATTTTGATTTTCTTTAAATGCTGAGTACAAGTCCATCAAGAGATGCATGTATTCAGAAACTGCAAATCACTTTACATTAATAAAATTTCCCTCATCTCCTCTCCATTCCCTTCCATCTGCTCATGCTTCAGTTTGAGTTGTGTCCCATTGCTTGCAGCTTTTATCAATCTGTTTTCTTTTTCTCAATCACTGAAGGATACTGTTTTCCTGTGGTAAAGACAAGGCAACACTTGTCATAACAATACACGAAATCACTAGACAGAGCATTCCTTGAAGCAGATTTTGGTACATAGGACTTCATACAACAATGACTTGTGCCTTGAAAATTAATGTTTAAAGTTCACTGGGGATACTACCATTGCTGTTGAAATATTGATTACTTCACTTTTACATAGTAATTACTTGCAGCATATAACATTTTGGATTCATAAACCCATAATTAACTTGTGAGTGTTAATGGACAATTGTGTTTTGATTTTTGCCTTTAGTGATAAGAAAACTAAATAGTGAAACAGGTCACTTCTCAAAGCATGGTTCATTTTCTTTAGCTTTTCCTAGTAAGGAAAAAACAAACAAAACAATATAGCAATTACAAGTTGGACCGAACCTGCAAGAGTTACAAAAATATTGTCTTAAAAGGTACAAATAGGTTGTAACTGGACATTAAGCAAAACAATCACATTGATCTCAGAAAATGATACAAACAGAAAATTTAAAGTATTAAAGTATATTAAAACAATTCTGAAAATGTAAAGAGAAAGAAAGAGAAAGGGTTAATAGTAGTAGTGGAACATTTAGAGGGCAATTTATAGAGTCTGGTACAACCAGGTTTTAATAACAGACATGTTTCTTAATAGCTGTATGTCCTTGGACAAATAACTTAACTTTTCTGAATTTGAGTTTCTACATCTGGTATAAAGAGGATAATGATACGAATATGATCTTTGTGAAAATTAAATTAGCTTTGCTAAGCGAACTCTCGTAATATAAGTAAATATTCAATAAATGTTTAATACTACTTTTCTTATTGGTATTATTACTTGTCATAAAAGCTTTAGTCAGAATGTAGAATGATGGATGGAGAAGCCTGTAGGATGGATGTTATTTAGAGGAGTTCGACCTAAAGGGATACACAGCAACTATTAACTAGTAAGAACGTGAAGATGGCTACAGCTGCAGACTATGAGAAGAAACTCGGTGAGGGTGACAACATACAGTATTCCCATACATTAAGTGATAGTATACAAGGGCAGTCTTGGCAACCTGAAATTACCACCAAATACCACCCACAAGTTTAGTATCCCAGCATTTAAGTCCTAGAGTACCAGTCTAGGATATCTATTTGCCTAGATGGGCCACAGCTGTCTTCTGTCTTCTGGTTGTAGTGTCCGGCTCAAGGTAGGTTACTATGGCCATGTGATAGAAATTGTTTAAAGACAAGTGGAGATAGAATTTTAAAAAGAAAACTGATGCTATTCTAAAAGGTTTAGGGCTTAACTAAGTTAATTGGTATTCAGTACACTATCTTATACTGACAAATGACCAAAATTCTATGGGATAGAATTTTAGAATAATTAGTCTGGTAGAAATATGAAAGAAGCTAGGCCAAATGGTGAAGCACAGCAGTGAAGGGACTACATTAACAAGAGGAGTGAAAAATTAAGTTTGAAAGGAATTAAAATCATAGGATAGCTTTAAAGATAATAAGAAGCTGGATTCACTACAAGGCAGTTTGTTGAGGACTGGGATTCATACAGCAGGTTGGGGTGGGATGGGAGATAGCTTCAGATACTAGGTTGATTAGGTTTTAGGGTAGTACATCTGTCCTTAGTAAGATGAGAGGTAGCAAATGTGGAACTCCAGCAAAAGAGGAACTTGAATTTGTGCAGGAAATGGAGAGGTACTTAGGCACAGTGGTATAAGATAGGGATGTAATTATTAGACATTATATCCAGTGTAGAAGCTTAGACACTGAAATAGGCCATTAGCCACTTATAAGACTCAAGACAGAGGACCAAATTTATGATAGCAGCAACTTTGATCAATTAATATATTTATTTGCTTTTGAACAAAATGTATTGGGTACTTAAGTGCTTAGTTATGAGTTAGGCAACAGGTATACCAGAAATGGTCCAAAAGCTTTGGAAGCTGGAGTTATGGTTATGTTGGGGGTATGTGGTAATAGAAGGTCCTTAGAAGCCTCTAGTCAGAGGAGATAATGCAGGACTATAATAACCCCAGGTTGTATTTTTCTTAGTGTTGTACTTGAATTAATTATATTATTTCTTTCTTTCTTTATTTTTAAATTTTATTTTATTATTAATTGTAAGTATACAATACATTGGTTAGACATTTATATAGTTTATGAAATGATCCCCCTAATTGCTTTTTCTTTCCTCTGGCTCTCCACCTAGCCATACATTAATTTTTTGAGGAACCTCTAGACTATTTTTCATAGTGGCAGTACCAACTTGCAATCCCGTCAACAGCGTATGAGGGTTCCCTTTTCTCCGTATCCTCACCAACACTTTTTCTTTGATTTATTGATGATAGCCATTCTGACAGGTGTGAAGTGATATCTCATTGTGGTTTTTATTTGCACTTTTCTGATGATTAGTGACCTTTTTCTATGTCTATTGGCCATCTGTATTTCCCTTTTTGAGAAATATCTATTCATGTCTTCTGCCCATTTATTAATTGAATTGGATTTTTTTGTTGTTGTTGTTGAGTTATATGAGTTATTTATATATTTTGGATTTTAACCTCTTATTAGATGTATCATAGACAAATATCTTCTCCCATTCAGTTGGTTGTCTTTTTGTTTCATTGATGGTTTCCTTTGCTGTACAAAAACTTTTTAGTTTGATGTAGTTCCATTTGATTATTTTTTCTTTTGTTCCCTTACCCTGAAAAGAAATTACTAGTAGTAATATCAGTGAGATTACTGCCTATGTTTTCTTCTAGAAGTTTTATGGCTTAGAGTTTTACATTTAAGGCTTTAATCTATTTTGTCTCTATTCTTGTATATGGTATAAGAAGGTGGTCCAGTTTCTTTCTTTCTTTCCTTTTTTTTTTTTTTTTTACATCTATATACAATTTTCCCAACACCATTTATTGAAGAAACTGTCTTTACCGCACTGTATATTCTTGCCTAAAATTGCTTTGAATAATACTCATATTGAATCAACTTCCTTTAATGCATCAGATCCTTTTAACCTCACGTCAATTCTTTTGATTCATCTTTATGAGAATTAAGATGTACTCAAAAACCTGCTCCATTTTCAATGTTTAAACACAGACATCTTTCAAGTCTCATCTTTCCTCTCTCCCTCTTCCTCCACATCTGGTTAAGTGGATAAGAAAATGTGCACATGCCATCCTGTGGCTTCTGCAGTAAGAAGTTGAAACTGTGCAAGCCTTTGCCCCATATTGGACACTAGAATAAAATGAAACTAGAATGACAGAATGTATGCAAAACAAGCTATAAACTTAAAAGTAAGGAGCAAGGGAAATGAAAGGTGTAATGATAGAGGCTCAGTTCATTTCTCTTGTGACCAAATCAAAGTTATGACAGAAACAAGGACCAAACAAGAAGGAAAATCACCAGGGATCTAGATGAACAAGCCCTATAACTAGGGAGAGAAATAAGAAATCACCCTGCAATGGAAAGATGTAGGAGGGGGCGAGAACATGAGGCTGCTCCTCCCGAGCAGCTGAGTGGGACAGAGACCATAGCAGCAGTAGCTGGCAGCTGCAGACGCCTCTTAAAGGGGCCATGTCCATAGCGGACTTTCGAGGTGATGGACCTGCTTGTTTTGAGCACCAGGGACTTACAGGAGGACACTGAGTTGTCGGACTGAGGGATGGAGGTGAGACTTGCTCTGTACAGACATGCTGGCAGTATCCATTGTTCCTCTGTTGAGCCCTCCCTTCTCCCAGTGTGTGGACTCAGTGCCACCAGAGCTGAGATGATATCAAGCTGGATGACAGAGGTTGCTCGGTCCAGAGAATTCCCTGAAACTCTACCTCTCCCAACTCAGGCCCACCCAAGCACATCCAGGTGTGTCCTCAGTAAGTCAAGTGCTCCTTGCTGAGCAGTGCCAAGACCCACACTGATGGCAGCTGACCTCGGTTTCTGGTGTGGCCCTTTGAGGCAACTCTAAGCACAGCATCTGTGGATTCGCTTGCTGAATCTTAACAGGTGGACCCGGAGGGGCACAGGCTTGGGCTAAATTTCGCCTGCAGCTAAATCCCTCTCAGGACTGTGCCACTGAACATCTACTTCATAAAGCCACACTAATAAGACCTGGAGACTTAGAAGCTTTGCTTAGTACATAGAAACAGACACAGAAAGGCAGCCAAAATGGAAATACAAAGAAGCAGAAACCATGCGAGAGAAGACAACAGAGATTCAGAAATAATGGAGTCAAATAATTTAAGAGATGCAGAGTTAAAACACTGGTTATAAAGATGCTCAATGAAAATAGGGGAAGTGCAGATGAATTCAATGAGAACTTTAACAAAGAGATAAAAAAATATTAAAATGGAAATAGAAATTAAAAAAGAGAACCAGACAGAAATAAAGAACACATTATCTGAGATGAAAAGTATATTAAATAGAATAAATAGAGTGAATAAAAAAGAGGATCAAATGACCTATATAGATGATGAGGAAGCCAAGGAAATTAAATCAAAACAGCACAAAAGAAACCAAGACTATAATAATAATTTAAGGAGACTATAATAATAATTTAAGGACACTATTAAAGGTAAAAATATCTGTGACATAGGGATACCAGAAGGAAAACAAGATGTTGAAGAGCTTTGAAGAAATAATGATGGAAAGCTTCCTTCGCCTGGTGAAGGAAATAGACACGCAACCTCAGGAAGCTCAGAGAGTTCCAGGAAAGATGAACCCAAAGAGGCTCACACCAAGACACATCATAATTAAAATGCCAAAGGTTAAATCCAGAGATAATCTTAAAAGCAGCAAGAGAAAAGCAGTTAGTTAACTACAAGCACCCATAAGACTGACAGCTGATTTCTCAAAACTATGCAGGACAGAAGGACTTGGTACAAAATATTCGACATGATGAAAAACCAGGATTTACAACCAAGCATATTTTATCCATCAAAGCTATCATTTAGAGTGAAAGAACAGATAAAGAGCTTCCCAGACAAAAATAAGCTAAAGGAATTTATCAACACCTAGCCAGTATTACAGAAAATGCTGAAGATACTTCTTAAAAAAAAAAAAAATCATGTATCAAAAACAGGAATAACGAATGGTTATAACTACATATGTATCAACAAGTACCTCAAATGGAAAACAATTAAATGCTCTAACCAAAAGATAGAGTAGCTGAATGGATAAGAAAACAAGACCCCTACATATGCTGTCTACAAGACACTCACTTCAGGTTAAAAGACACACACAGACTAAAAGGAAGGGGATGGAAAAAGATTTTGCCTTGATGGACCTAGAGTGTATTGCATTTAATAAAATGGATCAGATTGAGAAAGACAAATATCTCATGATTTAACATACATGTGGAATCTAAAGATAAATAAACAACAATAACAATCGTCAAAATAAACTCATAGATACAGAGAATATTTTGAGGGATATTACATGGGAGGGTGATTGGAAGGACAGCAAAAAAAGGCAAAGGGATTAGTGGTATAAATGGATAGTTGCAGAATAGACATGGAGATGTAAAGTGTAGCATGGGGAAGATGGTTAATAATGTTGTGATAAATATGGAAGGGGAAGAGGTGTACTAGATTTAGTGATGTAATCGCTTTGCGAATTATGTGGATTTCTGATCACTATGCTGTATAACTGGAAATAGTAAACATTGAATTGTACAATGTAAATATGAGCAACTGATTGTCTATTATATTTCAATAAAGCTGGAAAAGGAAAAAAGTAAAATGTGAAATTATAAAACAACTAAAGGAAACTGTATGAGAAAAATATATGTGAAATTGATTTTGTTGAGGAATTTTTAGACAATGTAAAATGAATAATTCATGAAAGAACAAATAGATGTTAGACTTTGCTCTGAAAAATGCAAATTTAAGAGAATAAAAAGAAAAGTCACAGACTGAAAAAAATCTTTGCAAAATATATCTGATATGACTTATACCTGAAATATACAAAGGACTCTTACAATTCAATCATAAATGAACAACCAAATTAATGAATTAAGGATAGGGGAAAAAAATTTAGCAGGTCCCTCACCAAAGGTACTATATAGATGGAAAATAGGCATATTAAAAGATATTTAATTTTATCATTATGGGATTGCAAAATAAAATAAAAATGAGATAAATTATAATCCTCTTAGAAGACTTAAACCTATGAGAGCTCTTATTTGCTGCTGGTAGAAACACAAAATGGTACAGCCACTTTGGAAAATAATTTGTCGGTTTCTTACAAAGTAATGATAGTATTACAATATGATCAAGGAAAATGCTCCTAAGTATTTTCCCAAAGGATTTGAAAACATTCCCATAGAAAACCAGCAGAAAAAATATTTATACCAGCTTTATTTATAACAACCAAAAGGTGAAAGCAAGATGATAAATTTGGCTTCAACAAAATTAAAACTATGATACCTAAAATGACACCATTAGAAAGTGAAATCACATCCACAAACTGAGAGAAATTATTTGTAAATTATATATCAGATAATAAGATGTATCTAGAATATACAAAAACATTTACAACTCAAAAATAAAAAGGATCTGAATAGACTTATCCAGATAAGAATAATGAATGGCTAATCAATAAGAAAATATGCTCAGTATCATTAGCCATTAGGCAAATGCAATTCAATACAACAAACGAGATACCATTTCATACACAGTAGAATTGGTATAATCAAAATGTCAAATAACAAATATTGACAACATGAAGCAATTGGAACTCTCATATATTTCTGGTGAGAATGTAAAATAATGCAGCCACTATGGAAAAGTCTTATAGTTCCTCAAAAGGTTAAGCATAGATGTGCCTTATGACTTAGTTAATATACTCCTTTGTATATCTAAATACATAGGAATAAGTAAAACATTTGTCTTCACAAAATCTTGAGCACAAATGTTCATAGCAGCTTTAATGATAATAGCCAAAATGTATAAACAATCTAAATGCTCATCAACCAACAAATGGATACATAAAATGGAGTAGATCCAGATAATCGACTATTATTAAGTAATAAAAAGTGACAAAGTACTTATATTTACTACAGTATGGATGAACCTTGAAATGGTCAATCAAAGTGAAAAAAAGCCAATTACAAAAGAACATTTATTTTATAATTCTATTTACATGAAGTGTCCAAAACAGGTAGGCAAATCTGTAGAGATAGAAAATAGATTCATGATTTTCTAGGAATGGGTTGGGTGGGGTGTGAGTTGAGAAGAAACGGAGGGTGAAAGTGACTGCTAATGGTCGCAAGGTTTCTTTTCAAAGTGTTGGAATTGTTCTAAAATTTATGGTAGTGATGGTTGTACAACTCTATGAATATGCTAAAATATCCATTGAATTGTACACTTTAAGTGGAGGAATTGTATGGTATGTTAATTATATCTCAATAACACTGGTAAAAATAATTTATAATAGCCTATATACTGCTGTTTTCCTCTTGACTTGGACACTAAATTTGAAAATCCTAGATAATTCTCCATTTTTCTTTAGAAAGCATTATTAGAGTAATATGTCTGCTGAAATATGCTTTGTACTGAAATCATCCTCATAAAATATTTTTCTCTGAAACTCATGTTTACTGATGAGCTGAAAAAGGAGATTATGACAGAAAAATCATAATCTTAAGGAAAAAAAAACATGGCTTGAATAACTATCCCTTTCCATTTATTTCTTACATTCAAAAGTACAAAAATAACATTGACTTTAAGGACAGAAACTGGCTTTGGAGTCCATCAGAGAGAAAAGGAATACATCATAAAGCATACCTGACTAAAATAGAACATAGTAAGGTGAAGTTTGCTTAGCTGGATCTCAGTGATAATAACAATAGTGGTAATTAATTACATGTGCAGTGTTCAGTGTTTTCCTTCCTGACAAGACAGCAGCAACACCATTATACCTTACAAAGAAGAATAAAGTCTAAGAGAGCTTGCCCTTGAACTACCTCTCTAATGTATCATGCTTAGCCTGTGCTGTCTGTAATGAACACAACCAGAACGGGAAAGGCCTTCAGCAAGAACAAACATAACACCTAAACTATAAAATATATTCAAATACATTAAAAAAATAACTACAATCTCTTATTTCTGACCATTATCTCTCTTCTAGTGAAACTGTGTTGTGTTATTTAGATGTGTATTTTCACCTTAAATTGTGTGAGATTTTGTAAACTAGAAAAGGCATTGTTGCACATTCCCAGGTAATTGAAAGATTTATATGTTTAATAGATTAAATAAAACTGAAATAACATTATACCTGGAATCAAATTCCTTGAATCTATAACATTATGAATAGCAAAATGATTATAATATTACTAAAAATGAAGTAAAAAAAGAAATTTGCAAATTGTAGCTTTAAAGTTTCTAATGGTCACTATTATTATCAAAGACTTTCTTCTTCCTGTTACTGACATAATGTAGTTCTAAATGTTAGTGCCACAGGTTAAAGTCAATAATTCTGGTTTTGTAATCTTGTTCTGCCATTTGTTGCCTTTTTAACCTAGGGTATAGTATTTCTAAATTTCAGTTATTAAATTGGATATCATGTAGTAACATCTAATTTATAAGATTATCCTGAAGATCAAGTAGAATATTACAAGTTTTAAATACTGTGATTTTTCCATAAAATAGAAGGTATTATTTTGATTTGTATGCATAAGCATGTTTGGGAGCAAAGTTAAGAAGTAAGATATTAATGACAAATTGGCTAAATTAAATGTAAATATTCTTTAAAAGATTATATTAATAAGAACATTACTGTAGCCCTGTTAAATGCTAATTATGATATCCACTTTGAAATTTGGCAAGGGCCACTATACTAATAAGTATATATCAAGTCATTTATTTTTGGCATTCACGTTTCTCTCTTATTACTTTCTATTCCTGTGACTATGAAACTGAAGGAAATCATTCAAGGATGTCAGTCGTTCTCTTACTGCTCACTTAAGCCAGATGTTATTCTGGTCCATCTGTTCACATGTTCTCTCCCACAATATGAAAAACAACTAGGGACTGTGAGGTGACACAGTAATTAACCTTGTAAATGACATTAGTATCACAAACAAAACCAACACTTGGTTTTATGACTTTCCTCAATTAGCAGCAATTAATCTTGGTAGCTTTGCATAATCTCCCTTTAATATTTTATAATTTGTTTAATGGTGGATGTTGTAAAATCACTGTGCTTTGTCCCACTTTTCCTGATGTTTAAATTTTTTTAATGTGTTATAATGAGTTTTGCAAATATCACTCTTTGAGTTTAAAACACTTCTTACTTTCATGAATTTGCTTAGAAAGCCATAATGGTTGCTTAGTATCCAATGAATAATAGTTATAAATAGTTAACTTTTTACTAGCATTATATTAATTTGAGTCATATATAAAAACCTAACGAAAAAACTCTTTGGAAAAATATTGGAACATTTAAAGGAAAAGATTTTAAGTTATAAAAGTGAAACATTGTATAACTGAATAAAGACCCAATTTGGTAGATTTAAGTGTAGATTAAACAAGAAGTGAGAATTAGTGAATGAAAATTAGTAAATTTGGATATAAATTAGTAAGAATGTATGCGTTTGAAAATTCATACAACAAAAATCTAAATAATATATAAATAGAAGCATTTCGATTAAACTATAACAAGAAAAACAAAGAATAAAGGAAAAATAAAGACATTAAAAAAATACTGGGGACTTTTGTGACCAGTAGATTCATATTAACAGAAATGTTAAAAGGTGTTCTTCATAATGAATGAGATATATCTCAGATATTGTAAGGAGAAAAAAAATTAAATTTAAGGAAATAAATGTAAAAACTGAAAATTTTAGTGAAAATATTTACTTATAGATACAAGAAGATTAAGCAGCTTAAATACCAAAAAAAAGTGACATTTTGGCACATCGGAGTCAAAACATTGAAAAAACATAGAGAAAATCTTGAAAGGAATCAGAATAAAACACTACATACCTAGAAACAAATCTACGAATGATGGCTACTTTTCACTAGAGACAACAGAGGACAAAATACAATGGAATGTCAATTTTAAAAGCTAAAAGAAAAAATTGAAAAAAAAAGCATTATACATCTAAGATTGGGATCAACATATTTATATTAAATATAAAGAATGAATACGATAATATCTATTAAGTGAAGTATTTTTCATAATCAAATCAAAATAAAGGCATTCACAGTAAAATGGTGAGAAAATTCATTTCTAGCAGACCCATACCGCAAATATTACTAAAGGAAATTATTTGTTGAAAAAATTTCTTTAAATGCATATTTATGGTTTGAAACAAAAATTATGGCAATATTATAGGACATTATAGTGTGCATAAAAGTAAATATAGGGCAATATTGATGGTTTTTAAGAATAAAAATGTTAATTGTTCAAAGTAAAAATAAAGATAATTTAGAAAGGGTTATAATATACAGAAGAGTAAAAGATATGAGAGGAATAAATATAATAGATTATTGTGAAATACTTATACTGTTTATAACAGTATATTATTTGAAGGCAGAATGAGATAACCTAAAGCTGAATGTATTTTAATCCTTACAGCAACCACTAAAACTGATAAAAGAGATAGATAAAAAAATAAATTCCAGATATAAAATTGATTATTATCACTATAAAATTCACAAAAATGAAATTAAGAAAAGAGGTACAGAGGAACAAAATAGTTAATACCAAATGGCTGCTTAAACCCAAACATCTCAATAAATATAATAAAAATAATTTGCAGGAAATCTCCATTTATATGTTAGATAATCACAGTTGTGTAGAAAATCAAGCCCCTTTTATTCTGTTTGTAAGAAATAAACTTTAAATATAAATAACATGTAGTGTGAGAATAAATGTGTAGAAAAGAATATAACTAAACATAACTAAACTAAACATAAAATAGCCAGAATGGCTACATTAATATAAGAAAAAGTAGATTTGAACGCAGAGTTTTGAAGAGATAAAGAAATAGTTTATAATTATAAATATTTTAAAAAAATAACAATAATATATGTAAACAGCATTTGAATACATGAATAAAAAAACAACTAAAAGAAAGAATAGGCAAATACACAATAAAAATAGATTTTAATATTTTCTTTCAGCAATTGACGATAAAAGCATCAGGAAAGGTGTTCAGTTTTTGACAATAACTATCAAATTTTCTATTGATAATTGGAATTTTTAGAATATTTTACCTAATAATTATAGATACCAATTATTTTCAGTGCACATGGAACTCTCTCCAAGATAGACCAGTTGCTGGACCATAAAACTGGTAGTAGTTAAAATCAAATAATTAAATTTTTACAAAGCACATGCTCTGACCACAATGGTATTAAATTAGAAAACAATAGCATTGAGAATTCAGAAAACTATAGTTTAAAATTAAACAACACAACTTTAAATAAACCACAGCTAAAATAAGGTATTATAATTAGAATTATAAACTTTTAGTTTTAATTATAATTTTAAAACATATTAAAATGTGTGATGCAGCAAAAGTTGTCTTTAGATGGAAATTTATAGTTTTATAACTGCATATTAGAAAAGAAGAAAGATTTGCAATCAATAATATATGCTTAAAAATCTTAAAAATGAAAAGCAAACTAAGCCCAAGGCAGAAGGAAGGATATAAAAATAATTAGACTGAAAATCAATGAAATAGGAAACAAAAAAACAATGAATAAAATCAAATAAGCCAAAAGTTGATTCTTGAAAAGATCAACAAAATTTACAATTGTTTACCTAGATCTACTTAAATAAAAAGAATAAGAAACACAAATCAACAACTGCACCTATCGACATACATGAAACATGGATAATACTTATAAAAATGTTTACTGAAAGAAGTCAGACACAAAAGAATATATATTATGGTCTCAACTATATGTTTTACAAATAAAACTATTATTTCAAAGATGCATGTTTATGGAATAAAGTTATAAAGAAACGCGAGTATAGTGATTATCTTTGTTGGGAAGAATAAGTAGTGACTAAGGGGGAAAATAAGGGTGGCATCTGGGGAGTCAATGAAGTTTTGTTATTTTAGGTTTTGGTCATATGGATACTTGCTTTGTAATAAATCTTTGGTCTATATTTTTTTTTTATATTTTTATCAATATGTATAGTCTTTCACAATAATAAAGATTTTTAAAGGAAAGTTATAGATCCTATTGAACAAATATAAGTGGTCTTTAAAGTAAATACTTCTAAATAGACTCTACAGTTGGAAAACTAGTAACTGTATAAAAATAGACACCATTAATTTCTTCTTATATAGTCACATTTAAATGAAACCTCCAGTTCTAATGCTAACAAACATAAGGCATTTGTTCAAAGTTAAGATGCGTGCGTGTGTGTGTGTGTGTGCGCGCACATGTGTGTGTGTGTGTATGTATTGAGAACACATGCTTGATTCAGCATTCTTTTCTAAATTAATGGTTAAGTAATGACTGCAAACCATTTGATCATTTGGAGAACACTTTAATGAATGGATTTGAACTGGTAAATGTATTCATATATAAGTATTAAATTTAGAAAGGACTTTGTGTGTGTGAGGAAACTATCTGTCAAAACCTAGTTAAGTGTAGAGAGCTAAAGGCTGCTTCTTGCTAAAAGTTCAGAGTTACAGGAAGATGATTTTTTAAAAAATGAATCAAAAGATAGCTGTCCACATTAAAGATAAATATGATCAATATAGTTGGAAATGCCTGAACATTAGTTGAGTGCATAGATTTCAGATCATTATAGAAAGCAAACCAGACTGAATAAATAAACCTAGTGACTCCTATACATATGAATGTGTAATAGCTTTCATATATTGAGTGTTTCATATATTCTTGGTGTTTTATATTCACTATTTCTCAAACTTATTATTTAGCATGAGAGAATTTGTAATCTTCTTTTAGCTCTAAGACTGCAATGACTCATATGGGAAAATTATCAAATCTGAGATTCTCACATGCAAAGTGGCAGGATGGTAATTTGAATCTAAGTCTACTTCCAAAAGCTTTTCACTGTCAATCCAACATTTATTATTATTCTACTTAGTAAATATATATAAATATATTTGAGGAACTTTCACCCTTTAATTGATGAATAATTTATAATATAAAATGAAAATTCACAGCAGTTTCCAAGGCCCAAATGTATGTTGAAGTTCTCCTCATTCCACAAATATCTTGAATTAGAAAATATTTATATGTCTTTTCCTCTTGAATATCCAATAGAACAATTTATACCTACAACAGCTACATGAGAGCAGTCTGAGGTTATTTTTTTTTTTTTTCTAGCGATGACTTAATAATACTTGACTTGTATACTCAAAACCAACAGAGACTTGTGAGGCTCTATATTCATTCTGACACCTTCTACTTTAATGATTTAATTACCACTTGGGTAAATCACTGTTAGTACTCAACAAGACAAAAGAAACAAGTATTTGTTCAAAGAGCTCAAAGCCTCTCATGATTTAGAAAGATATTCTGCAGAATTTAACACCTGCAATGGAGGAAAATGCTACTTAATTTATAATGAGCCTCTGCCTTTTTGAAAGGAGAGCCTCAATAGGAATGATTTGTTTTTTGTCTTCTTTTTAATCACTTTTGATGAAATCTAGGAAATATACATACGGCTAGACAGCAGGCAATTTACCACAAGTCATATGTTTCAGTCATCTGAAAAATCCAATGAGCATGATGATAAAAAGTCCTCTAATTCATTTACTTATTTTTTTCACTTCAGTAAAGACACTGTCTTTCTCAGGAATGGTGCAAGGGTAGCTTATTTAGCTGAATTATACTTTTATTGGTCATTTTTAAGAATAGAATAAAACTTATTTTGTCAACTATAGCAGGGACAGTTTTCTTATATTCTCTTTGGCTACCTAACCACCTTTCTCTCCTCAAGGTAGCTCCTAGCTGAGAGGCAGCCCTGGGGAGATGTTACATGCTGTTCCCTAATGTGATCATGGTTTTTTTTTGTTTTTGTTTTTGTTTTTTTTGCATCAGAAGAAAGAAAATTTGACCAAATGGCACCCAACCAGATATTCTATTTAACAGCCAAAGAAAAAGGTAATGTGAGAGCTGTACCCCACAATTCTGATTCCCTATCTTGGTGAGTCTGAATGAGAGATAAGCTACATGCCATCAGAAAGAGAATCAGAAAGGCACTTAGAAATAAGTAAAGTTTGAATTGGCAATTGAGTCATATTAACAATCAAATGTTGCAGTTGAAAAAAGATTAAAAAAAAAACTCTGAAAATGATTCTATTACTATAATTTTGGTTAAATCATCAATTGTTAAGCTACTAGAGCATTTGGTATATCAAATGATTTGCTAGACTTCAAGAAGTCTCTTCTCATAAATAAATATGTTCAGTGATATGAAGAAAATCCAAGGGTAAAGTGATGGAGAGTTAGGGATTGAATTACTTTTGATATGATGGCCAGGGAAGCCTCACTGAAGAGATAATACTTGAGATTATATTTTGGATGAGAAGCATTGAGATATATGCCTAAGGAGGAAGTGCAAGTACAAAGGCCCTGGGATTGGAAAGAACTTGAGATATAAAAGAAACAATAAAAGAGAGCAGCATGTTTGGAGAGTGGTGATCAAAGAGGAGAGCAGTATCAAAGAATTTTGAAGAGGTAGCAGAAGTTAGGTAATACTGAACACAGTAAGCCATGCTAACAGGTTTTCTTTTCTTTTAAGAACAGTGGGAAGCCATTGAAGTAGTTAAAGAAAGAAAATGTAGTAAAAACATGTCTACTGATAATTACATGCTTTAAGAACTTTTTCATATTTATATAGCTATATTTTTATACCTAAATTAACAAGATTTATACATAATACATGCGTAAGATAACAGTATGGCACTGGGGTTATTCTCTAATTTATTAAGATATTAACAAAACCTTTATTAGAAGAGGCTGGGAAATAGCTTTGTCCAGTTCTGGGAAGGCTCTCCACTGTATTCAAAACACTTCTTCAATTTCATTGATCTATGCCCAACCCACGTGCTGCCACAGACCACAATATTGCACTGGTCGTTTTCTTTCTAGGATTCTACTTGTGACAAATATGTCTATACGTTTTCAAATTTTAGTTTTTAAGTTTTATTTATTTTATTTCTAACACTTTAATTGCTAGTGAAGTTGGGCATCTTTTCATATATGTCTGTTGTTTGTTTGTGTATTTTCATGGGAGAAATGACTGTTCAGGTCCTCTGCCCATTTTTTAATTGGATTGTGTTTTTTTGTTGTTGAGTTGTATGAGTTCTTCATAATTTCCATTTATCTTCTTGTAAAATTGTGAAACTGTGAAAATATAAATATGTGATTATTGTCTAAATCAAATGTTTTGTGCTACTATCCTCTGCAAAATTTTGATGTTAAAAGTTTTATGAATTAAATAAATTCAGAAATATACAAGGGACTCCAATCAAAACCTCAAGGGATTTTTTTAATATTATGAAAAAAACATTTTAAAAGGTCATCTAGATAAATAAGTAAGCAAGGCTTACAGAATGAGCAAGAAGGAGATAATATTACCATAGTGGAATAGAAAGAATACTATAGCCCATGATAATAAGAATATAGTTGAACGTTTGTTAGATTCAAAGATATTGTTTTGGTATATAGCAAAAGAAGTGCTAAAACAAAGGACTGAAACAAAAAAAATAGCATTAATCCAACAAATATTTATTGTTCAAGAATTATATGTTGTTCTGAAATTTTGAGATGTGCCAATGAATAAATTAGACAATGATCATTATCCTTAAGGAACTTACATCTTGGTACAAATGAAGAAGAGCAGATAACAAATTATAATTGTATAGCTATAAATATAGAATCTATATATGTGATATCAATAAAAGTCTTAAAAGTTTATGTTAGAAACTCTTACTTAGAGTTTGTACTATATACAATTTACATAATTATATAGTATTTTAGATGATGAAAAGTGCTATTGAGGAAAAAGAAGAAATTGGTAAAAATATCACAATACAAAATAGTAAAAGTAGACTTTGTTAAAAAAAATGAGATTTGAGTTAGAAATTGATAAAATATATATATAAAAATAATATGCATAAAATCAAGACAGATGAACTTCTAGAAAA
This sequence comes from Pteropus alecto, assembly GCF_000325575.1. Taxonomy (NCBI): domain Eukaryota; kingdom Metazoa; phylum Chordata; class Mammalia; order Chiroptera; family Pteropodidae; genus Pteropus; species Pteropus alecto. Next base: position 18,648,116 of record NW_006442107.1, on the reverse strand, counting down.
AAACTGTCACAAATAAAACAAATATTTGGTTAACATTGTAAAATTATACAATTTAAGCAGAAAATAGCTCATATTTTTATAAATATATATTAAAATAATGATTATTTTAACTTATAAACAAAAAAGTTTTAAAGATTGACAAAATAGACATTAAATACTGTGATTTTTTTTCTTACTCAGGTGAAGGGAATGCACACTCTCACACCTTTTCTAAAAAGCAAGTAGTCTATGCCACCATTAATTTAAAATATCAGAATTATTTTACCAGTAATTTAACTTATAGGAGTTTATCCTTAGATTATAATCAAAGATCCAGTATATAGAGAGTTGTTGCAGTATTAATGTACTAATAGTGAAAACCTGACCGAACAAATCCAAATATCTAAAAGCAAATAAATAGTAAAAATACTTTTTGGTATATCCTTATTTTAATTCTCTCTATAATTAATCATTACTACAGGGATTCACTGCCACTATCACCCTATTCCTTCACCATCATTTGATGACAAGCAATAATCTCCTAGATTTTCTCTATGTATGTATCATGGGATAAACTCTCTGGTCAATGTATTCTCAACAAGGAATCAGAAGGATCTTTACAAAATTAAATCCAAGATATACACATATTTGTTTAAAATATTGTAAGAGCTTTGCATTGCTACTAGAATGAGGAGCAAGGGTTAATATATCCTAGAGTATTCTTAACATATCTTACAATTCCCTGAAGGGTGGGGACTTGACTTACCACTCCACCTTCATCCACGTAAGGTTTCCTCCTCCTATTCTGAGTTCCAGTCATTCATGCCTTATTTTAGCTTCTTTAAAATACTGTGCACAACCTTATAACATGGCCTTTGCGTATATTGCTCCCTCTGACATACAGCAGGTATTCAAATACTTTGTGGTTGAAGAATGAACAAACTAATGAATAAGTTACTAAAAGAATGAATGAAAAAGTTAGTGTCTGATTACAGTGAAATAAAATAGAGTATATAACCCCACATGTTAAGCCATAGTGTCTAAGATAATATTAATTGCTTGAAAGAGTATATTCAGGAATGAGAATTAAATATTGTGGGAAGTTATAGACATGTGGAAATTGATGATGCAATATGATATTCAATAAGCACCATTTATTATGTAATTGGAATAAAATAATTAGGTTTGAGACTTGGATTGCATATGTAGATGTTGGAGTTCTCTGCTCAGATGAGATTACTTAAACTGTCATCTATGTAGCTCAAGAAGTTTTTTTCAAGTACTGATTATGTTGAAGACATTTTATTTGGTGATGGAGAAATAAAGCTGAAGAAGGCAGATTTCCTAATAGATTTTAGTCTAATGAGGAGGCTATATCCTAAAAACAGAATACTAAAATACAGAAATGAATGCAGTATGTGAACATATAAATGTGCTTTCTGAAAATAGAAATGATATAAAAATAGGACCAGAAATAGGTATTTACTTTCCTAATTTAGGTACAATCAAATTACAGAAATTCTGCTATGAATAATTTCTACTACACTTTAAAAAAATATATAAAGGGTGTGAATATATACCCAGTTCTTAATTTCTTAAAAATTAAAAAGTCAAAATAAAGTGATGGAAATTGATCATAGAATTTTATTTTTCTTTATGTGCTAGTTATTGGGGAATTTTATTAAGTATAGATGACAAGGGCAAAATGAAAGCTAAGAAGTACCAAATAAATTCTCTATGCTTGATGTCAGATAACTTACTGATCCTTCTACCAAATGAACATGTTGGCATATTCCAGATAAAGTGCTGGAAGTCTGGGACTGTAAGTGAGGAAAAATGTGAAAGTAACTTTAAGGCAAGATCATTCTATTATTTGACACCATTTTGTATTATGTATCATTATCTGAAGCAATGATCTTATGAAGAACACATGGATCACTAACCCAGTCAGTGAATTTGGGACAGATTCGATTTTTGGATAGTAGCTTGCACAAACCACTTAGCCTCTCTGTGCCTCAATTAGCCAGTCATGAAAAGACATTTCTATAATGACTGTGCAATTCATTCCAGCTCTGCAAAGCAATCCACAATAGTATGTTTTTAAAAATATGTAAATATAAAATATGCAACATATAAAATGAAAGTATTATCCTAAAAATTGAGGAAAACAAGTAGATATTCTGCATAAGAAAATAGTTCCTCAAAAAGTCAAGAGGATAAGAATTATCATGTTAAAATAATAAAGAAAACTGAATAAATATAAATTCACTCAGAAATAAAACCTATAGTTGTTCATGTTTAACACCATTTGTAATTCAAAATAATTTTGAGAAGTAAAATCTCCATTCAACACATTAACATTGTTGAAGAGAAATTAAACCGCTGAAAAATAGGACCCCAATAAAGTTTTTTTTAGATTAAGTCATTTAAATCATTCTTTATTCATATTTAGATTTAAAAAGTTATTTCTTTCATTTATAAAATATGTTCCACATATATTGCTATTCCTCCATGTATCTCAGTTTTACAGAAGAAGAAACTAAGACCCAAAGTAAAATTATTTGTCTACTATCGCTAGCTGCTGATTGGAAAAAAATAGAAATTAAGTTAACATCTTTTTATTACAAATATAAGTTTTCTCTTGATAAATGATTTCCAAGGTATCTTGTGCATCTTTGCCTTCCATTCCTCAAAGCGCAGCCAGGACTAGACCAGATTATAACAATGTAATGTGAAAGATAAGATTCAATGGGCATGGCAATTAGGCTTACTACATCGGTGACCAAAGAGCAACAAATAGTGAACAGTGCTGTATGGCCTTCACGAATGCAAGCACTCTATGCTACATAGCTCAGCCTGGCCTACCTTGATGAAGTCATATAAAATGGCTGCCTAGACCCAAAACACCTGTGAAATAGCTGTTTATTTCAAACTAGTGAACACAAGAAAACGCAAAATTTTTTTGAGAGAGGATTCTAATATTTGCATTTGTCAATGGTCTCTGAATGGGTTATACGATTTTGAGAACAGTAACAATTAATAAACCTGGTTATTAAGATTATCAAGGAATATTGTGCCAATCGCTTGCTGAACAATCATATGTAATCACTGTACTCTGCACTGTAGGTTCCTCCTCATATTATATCAAATGGGGACATGGCGACTGACCATACCTATCAAATATGGCATATTATTATGATGAAACTATAATAGGCTAAATATGAGATCATCTTGAAAATTATTATACTACATATACAGTAACATGAATTATTATTATTTCTTCCACCTCAGAACTCTAAAAACACTATTATGAATGCAAATGGTAAGCCACATTGGAAAACAGATGGGAAGTTTCTTATAAAACTAAATATACTCTTACCATATGATCCAGCAATAATGATCCTTAGTATATATTGAAAGCAGCTGAAAAATTATATCCACCCAAAAATTTGAACATAGATATTTATAGCAGATTTATGCATAATTACCAAAACTTGGAAGCAACCAATAAGCTCTTCAGTAGGTGAATAGGTAGACTGTGATTGATCCAGACAATAGGCTATTATTCAGCACTAAATAGAAATGAGCTACTAAGCCAGGAAAAGACATAGAGAAACCTTAGATGTCTATTACTAGTGAATAAAAAGCCAGTCTGAAAGGCTACATATTGTATGATTCCAAATATATGACATTCTCAAAAGGCAAAACTATGGAAAGAATAAAAAATATCTACCGGTCGTTGCAGGAGTGAGTGATGCGGGAAGAATAGGCAGAGCACAGAAGATTTTTAGGGTAGTGCAAATACTCTACATAATATTATAATAACAGATACATGTCATTATATATTTGTCTAAACCTGCAAAGTATAAAATACCAAGAGTGAATCCTAATGTAAACTAGGACTTTGGGTGATTATGATGTGTCAATGTGGATTTATTCTGAGTAAAACACACACCTTTTTGATGAGCGATGTTGCCAATGAGGCATGTGTTGGGCAGAAGGTATGTGGGACATCTCTACGCCTTCCTTTCAATTTTGTTGTAAACCTAAAATTGCTCTAAAAATGAAGTCTTTAAGAAAACACATTATATTTGAAAAGAATATCACAACATATGAATCGGGCACATTATAAAAGTTCAACTGTCTTTTAAGTGGTAGCAGGTGCACAAACAATTCCAAGTGGTTTGAGGCACTGAAGTTAATAATCAATAGGTTAAGCGCTTAATACATGGCGGTATCTGTAATAAACACTTTATATCAGTTATTTTGCTTGATCCTCGTGGGGATTCTATGAAGAGGGTGCTACTGTTATTTCATTTCCTTAAAGGAGACAACTGAATCTTACAAAGATTAAACAACTTGCTCAGCACAGAGTTTAAAAAGTGCTAAAGTGCTCTAGTGAGAATTCGGTATGCCTGACTTCATGTACTTAACCACCAATAATACTAATTTTTATGGAAGTTAACTATAAGATTTCTGAAAAAAAAATTATCAATTTCAACATTGTAATCAAGAAAACATATTCTCTTCTTTTCTCTTAACTTGCCTGTCACTGCTGTTAAAGTTTGGTTTCCTTACACCGACAAAGATTCCAATTGTTTGAGACTAAAAAATCTGGGAGATAGAGAATTTTGCTGATGTAAATCCTCAGAATCATTTTCATGTCTTGGTCATCTTTTTTCTTGATTTAATCTCAATTTCTTTTTCCTCTCTTCTTTCTTTCCCAATATATTACTTGCTATTTAGATATAAGATCTTTCTCCTTTTCTAATTCACTATAGAATAGCCATAAACATATAGATTTTTCCAATTTGCTTTTTTTCCTACAGACCTTTGGAAATTTTCTTAGGGTTTAGTAACAACAGAAAGTTGAAATAATTGTATTTTAAGGGTAAAAAAGATTCTCCACAGGAGATGAACAGTAATGTCTGCCTTTGACATTTATTGGAGTGTAAACGGTGTTAAGCTACTCCTTTCCACATGCTCATGTTTAATTTTGAGTGTTTCTCCAGTGTATGAATTCTAAAATATCAACATTTTAGAACTTTGATACCTGAGTGAAATAAACTATAAAATATTTTTTAATGATAAATATTAGTCTGATACAAGAGAACATTAATTCACAAAATCTTTGTACTGCTCACTCCTGGAACTCATATGAACTGGGTATTATGTCATACATCTTTTACCAGTCGTAAATGTAAAGTGTTCATCAAACTTGATGGAACTGCGCTCACAAAACTGCTTTAGTGCATTTTAGTATTTTTGATATGATTTTGAAATAGTCTTCCCATTTTTACAATAGGAAAATAAGTTTTTAGTTGTATAGACAGTTAAAAGTGATCTTTTGCATGTAGGAACTTCTAACTATTTTCCACATTTTCTAGAAAAACACAATACCTCTTTAGACTTAAAACAAATATTTATCTTGTAACAAATTAAATAAGACCCATATTGGAAATTCTAATAAATATTTTTATTCCCCAAACTATTAAGATTTTCAGTACTTGGAGAATTAAACAAAACTGATATTTACTTGTTTATTTAATCTAGAAAAAATATATAGCTATTATTGAGGCTAAAATAATCTGATAGTAAATATTTCTATTTGTTTATAATCAAGACTATTATAAAACTATAGCTTTCAAATAACAAAGACTATGTTCACCCTCTTCTCACTATTGTTGGCTCCTAACTTGGAGTTATCTGCAATTTCTAACTTTGTATCACTTCTCAAAATCTTAATAACATTCATAATTTCTATGTGCATTCTTTTCTATTACTATAAACATGATCCTTATTCTGGTCCCAAATATTCATAGGTAGAGAAGAGAATTTCTTAGCAATCTTCCTAATACCTTTTTCTTTAATTTACTTAGAAAATATCTTCTTCAAGCATATTATCTGTCTGTAACATTTCTAAAATCTCTGTAACTTCCAAGTACTTCACAAAGTAAATTAAAACACCTGACCATAAAAGCAATTGAAAGAGATCCATCCATTTTCTCAAGTCTCATCCCTCTCCTTATACTTAAGTGTATTGTTTTCACTTACATACTTGCTTAAAGTATCCGTTGCATCAATTTAAAATAAATATACTTTTAATTTCATTTAAGAAACGCAAACGCAAAAGATTAGAAAATACTTGAATTCTTGTTCTGGACTATTTTATAGTTATTTATGAAAGATAATAAAAACTCCATATTTCTTCTTTGTAAAATAGTAGCTATTCATTTTTCTCTACCTACATTATATTGATCACTGTAAGTCCTGAATAAAATAATGCATATAATCACCCTTTTTTGTTACAGGATATTATGATTATTGACAGCCCCAATTTTGAAATTAATTTCTAAGAAATTTATTCACAATCTTACTCTTTTTCATATCTTTCAAATGATTTCAATCCTCTTCTGCTTTAGAATCAGATTAACCTCTGCAAACTTTTTATAATAAATCTAGTAACCAATAAAGCCAGTAATGAGTAATAAAATGTACATCCCTCTTTCGTGAATTCTTGAGATTCATAGACAAATAACATTTATGAAAATGGAATTAGAAACTATTTCCAATGGCACTTGAACTTGTTCTTCAAAAGGTTATCTTTAGCAAAAGAATATACTAGCTACCTGGTTTTCTTATGTCTTTTGGTGCCTCACGAGAGTATGATCAACTTCTTATCCAAAATTTAGTTCAAATTCTGAAACATGATGCTACAGGTGCAGCAAGAGGATCTGAAAGGTTTATTACCCAAATAATGAGGCTTTTTGGAAAGAGAAGTGAAGAGTCCCTAGCAGCTTCAAAATAGACATTAGAGAGAAAGTAAGAATAAATGACTTGGGATTTTATTGTAATTTATTGTCAGAGTTTAGGATATACAATTGTTTCAGCATCATTTATTGAAAAGATTATCTTTTTTTTCCATTTAATTTATTTTATATTTTTGTTTAAAATTAATTTACTATAGTTGTGTAGGTATATTTCTAGGCTCTGTATTTAGTTTCATTTTTCCGTGTGTCTATTATTTTTATATTAACATGCTATCTTTATTACTATAGCTTTATATTAAAAATTGAAATTAGATGGTGAGAATCCTCTTTGTCCTTTTTCTTCATTATTCTGATAGCCTTATTAGACATTTTTCCTTCCCATACAAACATTAGAGTAGGTTTTACAATATCTACAAAATATTCTGCTAAAATTTTAACCGCGATTGCACTCAGTAATAGTGAGTTTTCCAGTTGATGAACATAAGGTCTTTCTCATTTATTTTAATCTTTGAATTTTTTCTTCAGTATTTTGTAGTTTCCATTTAAATATCTTGAATATATTTTGTTAGATCTATACCTAGATATTTCAATTTTTTGGCGCTATTTTAAATGAATTTTAAAATTTATAAGTTAATTTAGCTATTCCTTTTTTTTCTGACATAGAGATCATATTAGTATTAACATCAGGTCAGCATTGCCCACATACCTAAACAGATAAAGGTATCACAAGCATATAAAACTATAAAATAATATACCTTATAAACACAGATACAAATGTTCTCAACAAAAATAACAGTGTTACAAAATAGGTACGTTTTTCTCTACTCCTGTATTTTAACCTGTTTTTATATTTAAAGTTGGTTTCTTATATAATACATATAGTTTGGTCTTTTTTTTTTTACCGTCTCACACTCTCAAAATCTGTCTTTTAATTCAGACCATTCGCATTTAAAGTGAATAGTAATGGATGGATTAGTATCTTCCACCTTCATAAATCTTTCCTATTTGTCCAATTTTTTCCTTTATCTTTTCCATGTTTTCCTATCTTCTCTGATTTTAATTGAGCAATTTAAATTACTTCATTTTATCTTCTCTAGAAGTTTATCATTTTTATTCATTTTTTAGTGAATATCAAATTGTTTATCTATCTATCTATCATCTATCTATATTTGTTTTTTCTTTCTTTTTTTTTTTTTTAATAATTTAAATCCATTTCCAATTAACACCTCTATTGCTTTATGTTTAGTACAGGTCCTTTATCAAAGAGTATTCACAATTTCTCCCTCTTGCCTCTTTTGATATTTCTGTCAAAATGCATTTTACTTTTTCATAAGATATAATGACCTAATACACTGTTACTATTATGCTCTAAACAGAGATCTTTTGGATGAATAATGAATAAGAAAAATAAAGATTTGACCTTACATTTATTGATTCCTTCTGCTACGGTTTCTTTCCTTATGTAGAATGCAAGTTTCTGAGCTATGTCATTTCCTCTGCCAAAAGGCCTTCTAAAGAATCTTGAGATTATCATGCTAAATGAAATAAGTCAGAGAGAAAAAGTTGAGAACCATATGCTTTCACTTAAATATGAGTTGTTAAACTTGAAAGCAACAAACAAACATGACAAACAGAGACTCATGGACTCAGACAGTAGATTAGTGGTTACCAGTTGATTAGGGAGAAGGAGGGTAGTAGATAGAACTAAAGGGGGTCAATTATATGGTGATGTAAGGAAATTTAACTTTGGGTGGTGAACCCAATGAAATATACATATGATGTACTAGCAAATTGTACACTTAAACCTATATGATTTTATTAACAAATGTCACACCAATAATTTTATTTAAAAAAATAAATTCCTTTAGTTTTTGTTTGCCTAATAATGTCTTTATTTCTCTTTCAATTTTGAAGTTTAATTTTGCTGGATACAAAACTACAGGATAATGGTCTTGTTCTTTCAATACTTTAAATAGTTCACTCCACTCTCTGCTTACTTGCAAGCTTTTTAAAGAGAAGTTCGATGTAATTCTTATTCTTGTTTCTCTATAGGTATGGTATGATTGCTCCTCTTCTCCACATTCATCTAGTTCAAAATTTTCTTCGTTTTTATTCTTTGCAGTTAATCATGATACGTCTAGGTGCAGAAATTTTGGTATTTATCCTTTTGTGTTGTTTGATCTTTCTGCATCTATGGTTTGGGGCCTGTCTTTAATTTTGAAAAATTCTATGCAGTTATGACTTCTAGTATTTCTTCTGTTTTATTCTCTTCCTTCTCTTGCTGTTATTCCAATTATGTATGTTACACCTTTTGAAATTGTCTCATAGTTGTTGGTTATTGTTTCTTTTTAAAATCTCATTGCATTTGAAGTGCTTCTATTCCATACCTTCAAGCTCACTGATTCTTTTCTCAGCTATGTCCCTTCTGATGAGCCCATCAAAGGTATCTTCCATTTTTGTTATAATGTGTTTTATCTCTAGTATTTCTTTTTGATTTTTTTTTCTTAGAGTTTTAATCTCTCTGCTTATATTACCCATCTGTTCTTACATGTCGTCTTATTTTTTTCATTAGAGTCTTTAACTCTCATAAGTATTTTTCTTGTGACATAGTTCTCTTCCCTCCTCCCGCCTCTTACTAGCTTCTCAACTGTATCATTCCGACCATATGTCCTTAAAGTCCTGACCCCTTTTGATTACAATTTTCTCCCTAGGTGAGACGTGAAAACTGGAAGGGCCTGGAATGAGGAGGAATTACTTTTCACTAGCTGGGATAAGACTCTGTCAAAATTCTCCCATGGAATGTAGGCCTCTGTTATATGGAGTTATGGGGTTTCCTTAAAACTGTGCCCCCAAGATTCTTACATTTTCATGCTAGTCCACACTCATCATCTACCAAATGTCAAAATGCCAATTAAGTACATCTACTAATTTATATCTCTAGCAGCTTTTGCTTCACATAAGCTCATTAGTTTTATCTCTCTGAATGCCCCTCTCTCTTCCAATTTTGTGGGATGGTTTTCCCTGATAGGTTGAAGAAAAGTTGTAGATTTTTCAGTTTGTTCAGGTTTTTTATTTGTAAGGATAGGGCTGACTACTACCTATCTTTTGATTAGTTGGTACTGAAATCAGAAGTCCCTGCTAATATTTTTGAGAACTTTTAATACTGTAAAGCAAGTATATTTTATTACCTCTTTTTAATAAATAAACTACTGTGACACCATAGTCCTGTAATAGGCAATAATACATTTTCCTTAGGTAATTCATGTCATAAATGACTGTCTCATGAGTTAGACTTAATCTCATATGATTGCTGTTCCTGGCAATATCTAAAGTACTGGTCTAGCACTTCTGTCATAAACTTAGACTGAGATATTGATTTAAAAGAAATTATATGTCATGGTTTTTACCATGTATTATACAACTAATACAGAACATGATCCATTCTAGAAAATGTCATTTTGCAAATATATTAACACTTTTGACATATGCATACATGCATACATATGTATACAAATGACATTTAAGTATTTATATATAGATATACTGTGTAATATGCTACACAAACATACAGTTATTATTTTTCTCATGAGGTAAATGCAAGACCTTGAGGTGTATTCACATTGTCATCTGCCTCCTGAACTTTCTGGACACTTTTATACAAAAATTGATTCTTTGAACACCCACAGAGAATACATGTTGAGATTCACTTTTATTCAGTTGTCTTACCCTGCAGAGAGTAGCTCAAGCTATATTTCTCTACAAAGAACTATAAAGTTTTCCCATCTCACTTTTCATGAAGCAGCTAACTGGCTATAATTGCTGTCTATTCTACTCCCCAGCATAAACATGCAAGATACCATGACCTTACAAATATGATAGAAGCAGTGGAAATTTACCCCTTAACTCTTTAAAACCAGCTTGTCTCAGTTTCTACTCTTTTACTTTGTTCTCATCTCTCTTGTTCATAGAGTTACTTTCATTGTTTTCAAATTCAATTATCTGGTTCCCATATGCCTCTGTCTCTCAGTATTTCCTTGTAGCATGATATCATTTTGCTTACAGTATTCCTTAATATTCTAAAATAATTGTAAATATAGATAAGAAGGGAGGCATTAAGGGAAGACAGTGATTAAAAATAGAAAAGTTTGTAAAGATAACATTGTAACTCTCATACAAAAAATCACATGTAAACGAGAATATTTTTCTTTCCTGAAGTATTAATAATACACACAAATACACACATATACAATTATTGTTAAGTGCTGAATTTTCTTACATTTCATTCTTTGATCTTATTTAATCCTCACTACTTTCTCCTGATGTAATATCACCATTTTTTTTTTTTGCAACTTTAAATGCCATTTAGGAGTCATTATCCCAAGAGTATAAACTAAAAATATAGTTCATGATATAATCTAAGGACCAGACATTCTAAAACTAGCTGCCTTTTTGACTTATCTAAGTGAATACTTCATAATCATTTTTAACTCAAAATGTTAAAACCAGAATTCATCATCATTCCTTAACCAAAGGAAAAAAATATATAAACCTAAGTAAAAATGATATCAAAAGAAAAGAAAAAGAAAAATTATAATCTTCATTGTCTTAATGGATCATAACATCATTCACCTAACTGCACAAGGCTGAAACCTATAATTTTTCTTGAGTCCTCTCTCTTCAAACCTTTATATCTGACCAGTCAGTTTTATAGACTTGACTTTTAAAAAAATCTTGACTTCATTCCATTTCCACTATCTGTGTCTTACACCAAGAATCCATATCTTATCTAAGGAATCTTCAATATTGTTCATTGTTCTTCACCTAAATTCAAACCTTGTAACTTAATCATAAAGAGACTGTAGAATATAGATATTACCAACTTTATGATCTTCATATTGTATCATTTTCTCCTTTACTTTCTTCTTTCTGATCAATTTGTCCTCCCCTGCCTTTGTTAATGACTATGCTACTTTTTGTTTCAGATCCTTCCTAGAAGCCATTTCCTCTTTTAGAATATTCTTCCTCTTTTATACTTAATTCAGATTGAAATATTCAAAGCTTACCTAAAATAACCTCCTTGGGAAAAAAACCTTTTCATTAAAATTTTTGTGTTGATATGGCCTTCTTCTAATATGTCAGCACAGCACTCTATTAATATTCAGCATTATTATTGTATTAAATATTTAATTGTATATATAGTTATTTAATATCTGTATTCTCTATTAAAATTCCTTTCTTAGAAAGCAGGAATTATATATTTTTTTCATTGGATTAATCTTAGTAAATAGCATAATCAAAACTACCATTGGTTAATGGTAGATACTCCATTAATGTGTATTTAAAAATGTGTTATTTTACTAAAAACAAAATGAAACCATATTTTATAATTTATTTTTTCATAGACAATTTCTGAAACATACTGAAATGTCATATGTTCTAGCTAGGATACTAGTAACTAGAGACAGAAAATAAAACTTTAAGTAATTTAGGGTGGCTATATAGAGTTTGCAACATACAGTGGTAATAGAAAAAAGTTATATTTATATGCCAATATAATTTTAACTAGCATTAAAATGTATATTAAGGCCTACTTACGTTTACACAGGACAATATACACTAAGGAAAATAATCTTATTATAAATGCACCATATAGTCATAAAATGTATCATATTTTATATAATATAATATATTCATATGTCCACAAAATAAAAACAAAACACACATGGACAAATATATACATTAATGTCATGTTAATATTATAGAATTGATATAATTATATATAAAATTATATTATATGTGTTATATTTTAATATAGTTAATACTAATATTGTTTATAATATATAGCATATAAGTGATATATAAAATTTTGTTATTATATAAATGAATATATACATTTATATAGAACATACATGGTAGATTGATTATATTATATACATTTTAAATATTTTCCCATTTGTATTAAATATGATTTATTCTCATTTCTTTGGAATCCCCTTGAAATTCCTAACAAATTACTATTTTTCTCTAGTTTTCTTATTTCCATGTTGAAGTTTAAAAAAAAGACTTGAATTTTTTAAAAGATAATTATTTATAGTCATGACATCTTATACTAAATTGCAATTTGACAAGAAAGAGCAAACCTGATTTTTACCTGATGCCACTTTCAGAAACACTGTTTCAAAGTTTTTAAATCTCCAAGAATAAAAATAACTTTATCAAGAACCACCATTAGAGAGTATCAATGATTTTATCTTTTGTGTTTTTAAATTAGGCTCCCATTGAACTTTTACAAATGCTTGATTTCAGGCGTCGTTTCCTGAACTCATTTTTTTTTCCCAGAAAATGAAATGCTGTTAAACTGTCACTTCAACAAAAATCACATCTTTTAGTTCCTTCCTACTGAAAGCAGAAGAGATTAATTAATACCATATTTCTCCATGTTTTCCTTTGGATATCATTTATTCTACTTTCTCCCATCATCTCTGTGAGTTTCTTAAATTATTATTGCTTTTATGTAGTTCACTCTCTTTGAATACAAATTCTAAATAAATAACTTGATTTTTAAAGATTTTTTTTTGAGATCTTGTCCTAAATTTCAATAAAATGAGAAAGAGCAAAACTACATGAACAATAAAATGATATTCACTAACTTTAAATAATTTAGGAAAATCTAATCTAAATTAGTTACGTACAAGTCTAAGTCACAGCTTTTTTTATGTTTTAAATTATATTAACTGCAATTCATAACAAATAATTTATTAACTAATTTCCAAATTTGTTCCAAATTTCAGCATATTTTAATAAATGGATATTTTAAAATGTCAACCTTACTTCAAATATATTAAGACAAAAATGATTTAAAAATGTATTTGAAATTAGTTTCTCTTACTGTCTACGGCCATGCTACCCTGAACAAGCCCGATCTCATCTGATCTCAGAAGCTAAGCAGGATTGGGCCTGGTTAGTACTTGGTTGGGAGACCACCTAGGAAAACCAGATGCTGTAGGCAAAAGAAATTTAAAAAATAATAGTAATAATAAGAGATTATAAACTGACAAGGTCCTTGCAATCTGTGAGGTCAACCAAGGGATGCCTCGCCTAAAAAAAAAAAAAAAAAGAAAAAATTAGTTTCTCTTAGGCAGCCTAATCAATGTCCATATAACTATAATTTTTTTTTTTATAAACATAGTAGTAGATTTAAGATGCCACATATTCTTTGCTAATCTTTTCAATGAGGAATTCTCAATGGAATGCTTGCTCTTCAGCAAGTAAGCCTACATGTGAGATATCTAACTATATTAAAATGATAAGACTGCTGCTGTAACAAATACCTAAAAATATAGAAGTGGCTTTGGAATGAGTTAGTGGGAATAAGCTGAGAGAGTTTTGAGAAGTATGATATTACAAGCCTAGATTGCCCTGAATAGACTATAAAAAGAAATATATTTGCTAAAGTGCTGCTACTGAGGGCTCTAAAGAAAGTGAGAGAAATTCTACTGGAAATGATAGGAAATGGGTTCTTTGTTATACAGTTTAAGAACACTTAATAATACTGTGTCCTGGAGTTATATGGAAGGCAGAACTTGTAAGAAATAAATATGGATATTTAACTCAGAAGATTTTCAAAATGTTGAAGATGCTGCTTATCAGTAAAATGGGAGAGGGAGAAATAAATAGAGTGAAGAACTGTTAAACACAAATGAACCAGAACTTGATGATTTGGGAAATCCTCAACCTATCCAGATGCCAAAAAAACACTAAAATTGAGAGATTTCTTCAAAAAGTGTGACAAAAAGAAAAAGCTGACAGTGTGGCTGTATGTTTTGTTAACATCAGAAGATCAGTAGATAGAATACTCAGTCACATAAAAGGCTCTTCGAAGACATTAAAGGTCTGACTCACAGATCTCTTCAATTAAATCTTTAGACATTTTAGGAATATTTCCTCATATCCATTTCAGCAGAAAGCAAAAGTAGAGAAAGTTATTTCAGAAAGATCTTTAGAGGAGCCTTTTTCCAATGGAGTGGTCCCCTGTTAAATCCATGCAAAATCCTCAAGTTTCTCAAAAATTTTATATTAGCAGAAACTCTGCTAGCTTAGACTGAAAGGAGTGGTACAAGAAGACTATGAAAATAAGGCTGATGGACCCGCCAAACTCCTCCTAACAGAAAGCAGTGTGATAGATTTCTCTGCTGAAAACATGAGCCAACTTTCTCTAAAAAAGGAGGCATGTTTAAGAGGTTGAGACCAAGAGCCCAGACAACTAATTTTAGAGGCAAGAGGGTAAAATGAGAGACAAGGAGGGGTTTTCTCAGGCCTAGAAATTTAACAGGGTTTGCTTGAATTTCAAAATGGCTTTAGACTGATGACTCCTTTTTCCTAGCATTTCTCTGCATTTTGAACTCAAATATATATTAATTTTTATCTTATGCTTGTTTTACCATGTATTTAGGGTTGTTGTGAGCAAGTAACTTGTTTCTTTAGCTTTATAGGCCTACAAATGGTGGGGAAACATGACTGGGCTCCTATCTATACCTGATTTATGTTACTTAGATCACAGGTCCCCAACCCCCGGGATGTGGACTGGTACCTGACTATTTCCTGTTAGAAACCAGGCCACACAGCAGGAAGTGAACAGCGGGCAAGCCAGCAAAGCTTCATCTGTTTTTGCAGTCACTCCCCAGCACTAGCATCACCACCTCAGCTCCACCTCAGATCATCACGCATTATATTCTCATAGGAGAAATGGTGTTAAAAATGTTGGGAACCGCTGATTTAGATGATAAGCTTTGGGACTTGATGAGATTTAGATGATACATGGGAGTTTTGGGTAGATCAGATTAAGAGAAAATTTTTTACTTTGAATTAATGCTGTAGTGTGACCTTTTGTGTCCTCGGAATGAGTGAATATATTTTGCATTTGAGAGAGATGTGGATCAGGGTGACTAGAGTACAGAGTGTAGTAGGCAGAAGTTTGATCCCATTACTTTCCGTCCCATGTGCCATGTTCGTGAATATGTTATTACATGACAAAAAGGACTTTGTAGATGCAATTAAGATTACTGTATTAGTTCCCTAGGGGTGCTGTATCAAATACAATAACCTCGATGGGTTAAAACAATAAGAATTTATTCTCTCACAGTTCTGGAGGCTAGAAGTTTGAAGTCAGGGTTTTGGCAGGGCTGTGCTCTCTCTAAAGGCTATAGGGAAGAATTCTTTCTTGCCTTTTCCTAGGTCCTGGTGATTGTTGGTAAGCCTTGGTTCTTCTTTGGCTTGCGGCTGCATCCATCCAACTTCTGCCTTGGTTGTCACATGACCTTCTTCTTTCTGTGTTTGCCTGCATCTGTATGTCAACAGATACAGGAAACATTCATACTGGAATTAAAGTACTTTAATTCAGTATGACCTTACCTTAATTTTATTAATTAAGTCATAAAGGGCTCTATTTCCAAATAAGGTCACATTCTGAAGTTCTGGGTGGACATGAATTTTGGAGGGATACCATTTAACCTAGTACCCTATCAACCAGTTGACCTTAAGACAGGGAAATTATCCTGGATTACCTAGTGGGCCCAATGAAAGTCAAGCTTTCTCCCTGTTGGGAGCAAACAAACAAGTCAGAGAGATTTAGCAGAAGGAAAAGAGATTCCAAATGCCTTTGGTGGATTAGGGGTGCATGGAAGGCATGAGAAAGAAAATTCTTCCAAAAAGCTGAATAAGCTTGAAAATGGATTCTCCCCTAGAGCCTGCAGATAAGAGCCCAGGCCAACTGATACTTTGATTTTGGCCTCCTAAGACCTTCGGCATAGCACTGGTAAAGCATACCTAGAAGTCTGATTTACAGAACAGTGAGATAACAAATGTGTATGTTTCACAATGCTAAATTGATGACAATTTGTTATGGCAGCAATATAAAACTACTACATTCTACTTCACAGAATTATGCTGTTCTTCCCATCAATGCAGTAGATTAAAGATGGCCACACATCTGTGCTGTTCTTCCCATTGACAAACTCTCAACAGAATGCTCATTCTGAGGGAAATAGCTTCCATTTTATAAGTCCACATTGAGATGACGGCATTCTGAAGTATCAAAACCACTAGGAGAGACCCTGGAGAATGAATGAGATGTCATGTGAAAAGGCAGGCCAAGGAGCCTTGAGGAGTCAGGAATGTGAAAGAAGGAGCCATCTTGGAAGTAGAGAGTCCACCCTTAGCTACTCTAGCTGACAGCAGATAGATCTATTTCTGAATTACTGACTTAGAAACTGTGCCCCTCTCCTCTCCACCAAAAATAATAATAGGTTGTTTAAGCCACTAAGTTTTGGGCTAATTTATCATACAATAATAGATAACAGAAACAAACTGTTTTCTCAGGCAACTAACAGTTATCTGAGGCTATGCTTATGGTCTACACTATACTTTTATCTGCTTGTGCCTGTCTATTTCTCTTTTTGAGAGGTCTATGTTATTTGAGGTTTCTAAAGTTAGCTTCCATTTATATAATTCTCTTTATCTAATATCTTTCAGAAGATAATTCTTCATAATTCTGGCATTTTTGCAAATATTCTGAGCAAAGAGTACTAAAAGGCAGCTTTAAAAGTTAGAGACAGTATCTTCTTAAAGATAGAGACATCTGGGCATATTTTGAACCGTAAAGACCTTACTCTCTTCTCTCTAGAAACATTTGCTTATATTCCAGAGTAATAAACATAGAGATACCTTACTCCTTGCCAGGAAGAGATGTGCTTAATATGTAATTTCTCTGGACAAGGAGGAGGGGTCCTTTCCTGTGGTACAACTTTCTACACATGCAGGATAGTCCTGGCTGTCATCATGTTGTCCCATGGGGCTTTGAACTTGGGGAATTGATACAAAGGCATTGCTCTGTCTACTGCATTTTGCCATGAGTAATAAACTGCCTGTCTAGCTTATTCAGGAAGTCTCAGGTCTTCTGTCAGAAAATACAGTTGAAACTGTGCAAGCTAACTTGTTAGCTTTCAAGAAGAGTAATAACTTATACCTTTCACAGTTTTGACTTAATGGCAATATAACCCAGGCTACTATCATTGACCAAGTCAATATATTTCTAACTGCGCTAACCTGATACATTCTGAACCCTCATTAAATATATTTTCCTCAAAATAGAGTAAATTTAAAAAAATGAAAAAGCCTAAAATTTTCAACATCCTGTTTAATATTTTTCACTAATGAAAACCACGATCCTAAATTGCATCTTGTAGTTCCCACCTCTACCTGCCTGTTGAAGATCACGTATAATTCTCCTTGCCCCCCATGTGAATCATTAAATGGATGTTTTCCAGTCCTTAGTGTACAGAATGCCCCTGCCACTTACCTAAGACGCAGGTTCTTTGTTCTTTCATAAGCTGATATCACCTTGGAATACTCTCTTCTCCTCCCCTCCCTTTTTACCTTATTTAAATTTACTCATCAAAACTTTCTGAAATTCTTCTCATCATTATGATCTCCTTCATCACTTCTTTAGGTAAGCGTTACTAATTCTTAGAAAGTGTACAAATTCTCATTATTTTCTCTCCTCACATATCTTTTTTGGAAATTACCATATTTGTAACGTTACATTTAATTTTTTGATTATTTGGTTCTTATCTCTCTGCAGTAGGCACTATCAGAGCCAGCACACTGTCTCTTTTTATGACTAATTTATTTCTATTTCTACCACAAACTCGACACATATTTATCGCTCTATGTAAGCCTGTTAAGTGAATGAATGAATAAATTAATGAATGACAACCCTCCCTTAATATCAGTTGGGACCACTATTCATGTCCATAATCAAGTAGGTAAAAAAATGACAACAAAATGGTTGCAACATATCAATATATAGGAAAGGTACAAGAAAATATATTTGCCATATTACCTTATTTTTTAATATATTAGATAAAGTGACCAGAAGACAGCAAACAAAAATATCATTAAAATATGCCTTGATATCCCATCCTTCCATTCTATTAGGACTTCCAGAACAGATTTCCTCAACCAGGCAATCCAATAAAAAGAAAATACAAACAATAACAAAACTGCATAAAGATCATGGGGCAAAGCATCAGAAGATCTTAGTTCAAATTCTTTTCCAATAGCTGTGTGACCTTTAGCCTCTTCTTCCTTACGCCTCTGTTTTCTTATTTATAAAGCATGGGCAATAGTCCCTTCACATGTAAGGATACAGTTATATAATGCATACTGATATTGTAAATACAGTGTCTCACGTACTCTAGGTACTCAGCACAAGTTTCTGTATTATGTATAAAGTGGGAGTTACATGCTGTACAGAGTAATTAGTCCTACTAGAGTCCAATAAAGAAGTTCTCCTAATAGAAGTTGGTAGAATTGAGAAAGGACATAAATATTTCCCTCAGTCATGCAGACCATCTTTCCTGGGAAGTCAGGGTTCTATTTCTCTAGTATACTACTTGCCCTGATTTTTTGATCTCTAAATTGGAAACCAATGACTGACACTAATACATTCTTCTAAATTTAACTCCATAGAGTTTAACTTGATTATTTCTCCTAGCTCATAAAAAATTCACTCTGTAACAGAGACCTAGTACATAGTACTATTTTTAAAAGGTAACATTTAAATAGTAGATGATACTTTCAAGATATTAATATGTTCTTATATAGGACTTTGACATTGTAGCTACCTTTTTGAAAACCTACTTACTTTTGGATTAAACTTAGGCTTTTGAGTTGTTTAAAACTGTGCACAGAATTCCTTCATTTTTTGCTGTTAGGGTATGTTTTGCCAATGTGCAATTATTTTCTCTGAAGGTAGTTTAGAAAAATACATGTGCATGCCAAACATGCGCATGCACGCGTGCACACACACACACACACACACACCCCTACCTTAGAAACAAAATATGAACTGAATTTTTTTTATAAAAAGAGATGTGTAAAAACCCTGAAAAACCTCTTGTAAAAGCAGTAGGAAATATCAGTAGAAAATAAATTTATCTTTATAATTTTTGATGGATAATAAAGTTTTCCAATATTATTTGATATCAAATTCACTTACTTATTAGATCCATAGCCTGGGTCATTGAATCTAGATTTTTACAAAGTACTAAATAACAGACAAAAAAATCTTCATCTGATTGCAGAATATTACCTGGTCAATCCTTGCTTTCTATTTAACTCTATAGGTAGATGTCATTTAACAGAAAATGCCTTAACATACCCTTAGATAATCTTTGCATAGTTTTAAAGTAAAAACTCTCATACCTTCCATCTTAGTATTTATAATTGTAGTCTAAAGTCTTCTAAAGAAAATATTTAAATATTTATCAAAACCAATATAATAACAAAAATTTAGACCTGAGGACAGAATGAAAACTGTGATTACTTAATTAGCTAGCAAGAATATTTATACTCCTCTTTACAATCCACCTACATCCTTTTTCTTTGTGTCAATACATGTAGAAATAAAAAAAATAGTTATGACATGTGTGGATATTATAATGAATGACAATTAGACATTAAGATTGAGAAAATAAGTACAACTAAAGCAAAGAATTCTGGGTCATATTTCTAAAAACTAATACCCT
This sequence comes from Pteropus alecto, assembly GCF_000325575.1. NCBI lineage: Eukaryota > Metazoa > Chordata > Mammalia > Chiroptera > Pteropodidae > Pteropus > Pteropus alecto. The sequence goes on along the minus strand of NW_006442107.1, from coordinate 18,627,781 downwards.
AGCATTCTACTTCTGTCCCCTAAGTCAACAACATATCAGTATTCTCACTAACTTTCTCCTTCCTAAATAATTACCTTTCCTTTTTTTGACCTTCTTTTTTATTGATAGCATCATACAATCAACCATTTGATCCATCTAAAAAGTAGAAAGTCTTATTGTACTATTACTATTGTTATTAATATTATTATTATTACCTCTACTTATTATCTCCACAACCAATTTCTTTTTTGAAACTTGCCAAATTATCAATTCTACATTTAATTATTCCATTCCTTAATTCATTTAATAAGTAGGTACCAATCACATACCAAGTTAAAGGCAATATTCTAGGTGCTGGAGTTACAATACCATGAGCTTAAATCTTAGTGGGGACAGAGATACAATAAACCAATAAATAATCAATATAATTAAGATCTATAATATGTTTAAAAATTCTTTTTCATAGTATATTTTAAGTGTTTTGTAAAATCTAGCTCAAAGAGGGAGACTATAATATTTTTTTCCAAAAGAGATGGTGCTGTGAGAGTAAATAATAAGGAGATTGATATACTTTGGGGAGGATCAGGAAGATGTACGTGAAGAAGTGATGAGCAAATCAGAATAGCAAAAAGAATTTAAATAGATTTTAAATGAGTATAAGTTAAATTGTTGAGTTAAATTAGAGGGGAGGAATAAGCAAGTTACACCCTATTTATTGCTCAGTAAATAGATTTACACATTTTTGAATGCTTCTTTGAGTCAGTTCACAAAGGAGTTTTAGTTGTGCAAGTGAAAAACTCTAAATCTTCATAGTCAGTACCACGATAACCTAAAAAAGTGGCTAGAGCAAATACTTTCTAAGAAATATTTTTAAATTCTACATTGATATTTCTAAGATATTAAATCACACACACACACACACACACACACACACACACACAAACAAACACACACACACACATTTTCCATCTGGTATTGCCTACAATTCCACTACTAAAATAGGAACTTAGCCTAAGGCTTTCTTTTAAAATAATAGTTATATTCCTGGCCTGTCCATCCATTGGTCTGCCTGTCTGTTGCGTATAAGGCCTGGATGAATTTATTGATAGCCATAATCTTTTCTTTGGATAATAGCTAAAGCTAATGGTTTATCATTTGTACATCCCTGACAATCTCTTTCCTTATTCCTTAGGGTAGCCATCCCCTGCACCTCATCACTCTGTTGGATCTCTGAACAGACATCATCCTTAAAATCCCGTTTGTACCATTTGGGTCAGGTCAGGAAGAGTAATAGCTCTAATCTTCTTGGAGTGATATTATTAATCCTGAGCAGGTGAGCTCCAAGGTACTTTTTCTAACCTACACATTTAGAAAGCTGGAGCTTTAGGGCTGTAATGAATAAAGCTAAAATGGAAGCCTGCAACATAAGGGAAAATGATTGTAAGATTAAGCTGTCCTTTAGGTTTGTACTTAAACCTTGTTTACTCTGTTAAATCAAGAGCTTTGAGAAAACTAAAGAGAAGTATTAAATGGTTCCCCATTTGAAGCGAATCAGAATATTTCCTATTGTTAGTGTTATTTTTTTTTAAATGGAGATTATAAATAATCACGGCTAAATAAATTTAAGTGGTTTAATATTCTAAGATAATTGCAATGGTTACATAAAGCATTTGATTTTAATTTCTTCATTAACCTGTTTCTATAACTGACCAATAAACAAATATATTTACGAGCCTACAAAATAAAAGTAAACTCTATTATTTTCCCTCTCCTCTATTCTATTAAAAAACCTCATGCTTGTTGATCTAAATCCATTTCTCCTACATACAACAGAAAGGAGTGTGTCTTCTCTCTGTTATATATACTTGCTCTCACATAGGGGTCAATTTTCACTTGTTAATATTTCAGATACTCTTTCATTGTATTTTTTTTCCAGATTGAATATATTAACTAAATATTCTATCTTTAAATTCTATTTTTTAAATCTTATATCCACCTCCACTAAGAAATCTTTATTTTCAATCACCTCAGTGTCATGAGAGGATATGATGTTGGAGCAGATTCAAATAAAGAGGGTGTTGTTAAAATGTTTGGAAGTTTCAAGGTACTCCTTTTGACTTGACTTGTAAATATTTAAAAGTAGTTGAAAAGGAATTGTTTGACTTTGCTGTATTTTTTCTATTTACTGAAATAGTACAAAATTATTTTTCACATTGACAAAAATATGTTTGTTTAGTGTTCCCCTGATTCATTAATCCTGCTATCAGGTTTTCATATTTTATTAACCATGATGGTTACATGTATTTTGTAAACTGTAAATGACATCTACAAAATTTAGGATCCTACCTGGTTAAGGCATGAGTATACACTGAAAATCTTAAGGTATGATAGAAGAATGCAATATATTCCACATAATAGTTGTAATGACTATGAACAATTTATTTAGTCTCTCTATACCTTAGTTTTCTCATCTGTAAAATGGGAGTATTGACATATATCTTTTTAAAAACAGTGCAACACATATTGCAGGTGTTGCTCTTAGTGCTTATGTGAATCCTCCTATCAACTCTATTGGCACCACTTTACATATGAGGAAACTGAGGCACAGAGATGTTAAGTAATTTTCCAAGGTTATACAGGTATTAAGTTGTAGAGCCAATATTCAAACCCAGAAAGTCTGGGTCAAATTTCAAGAGCTTATGTATGTCATTATGCTATTTTGCTCTATCATGTAAGGTTTTATAGAAATAAAATAAATTAATTCACAAAACAGTGCTTAAAACATTGAAAGGGTCTTTATTGTATGAACTAATATAATGTTAAACATAATTATTATAATATTATTATTTAACCATAATTTTCTCCTTACCTGCTCAGTGGTAGGCATTATGTCAGTCATTTTGCAGTACTATTATTGTTATTATTGGTATTACTAGTTCTATTTTGCAGAGAACAATGTGAAGGCTCTGAGAATTTAAATTGCCCAAGTACAAAAAGCAGGTCGCAGATTTAGAAAAGAAATTTTATTAAAAGAATGCAGGTTTAAAGTTTAGGACCAAATTTATCTAATAATTTTATTGCTAACATTCAAATGAAGCAAGCTAATTTTAATATAATTTCTAAATCTTCAGAGCAGAAAAATAGTATGATTAAAGCAAAGAAACTCCAGGAAAATGAAAACAACAAAATAAAACATTTTTTTTTCCAGAAAAAATGAAACATAGGTTACCTAAAAAAGAATCTTTTCAAAATTATCATCATAAATATAAAAATTTATAATTTATGCAAAATGCTACATGTGCTGTAACAAAAAATAAAACTAGGATAATTCAAAGGAAGAAGGAAACGTATAGGACAAAATAAGGCAATAATTTTTACCTCAGACTGTCAATATAAATAAATCTTAATATTAAATTTATTTTGCCCTCTCGAGATTGCCCAAGTAGTTCATGATGTTTCATATTTTGTTTTATAAATTACAAAATTGATTATCCCTCTCCTTAAAAAAATATGCAGCAGAACAAAAGACCAAGAATAGTCAAGAGAGAATAACAATATGGAAAGATTTTCTCTCGTTAAAATAAAGTTATTACAAGTCTCTATTAATCAAGATAATATAACATTTGCATAGAGATACTAAATCAACCAATGAAACTGGAGAGTAGAAAAAGAAGCATATTTATGGGAAAAAAATGACATCTGAATTCTATTAGAAAAGTATGGCTTGTTTAATTGATGTTACTTGGAAAGTGCTTACTTTATACAAAATTTAATTTTATACTCTAAACTAAATTTCTAATAAGCCATAGAAATGAAAATAAAACATTTAAAAATACATACACAAACGATAAATATATGTCAGTAAAGAAAACTTTCATATATTGTCTAAATGTAAGAATTTATTCTTCCTTAATGTGAATTTTCATTATTTATTGCTTTTTATTTTTCTATTACTTCTTTTTTAAATTAACTTTATTGGGGTGACATTGGTTAATAAAAATTTATAGGTTTAAATTGTATAATTCAATAATATGTCATATGTATATTGCATTGTGTGTTCACTTCTGAAAGTTAAATTTCCTTCTGTCACTATATATTTGACCCCCTTTACCCTTGTCTACCTACCTGCTCCCCACTATTTCTCTGGTAACCACTAAATTGTTGTCCGTGTCCATAAGACTGTGTCTTGTTCATTTGTTGCTTTCAGTTTTATAATCCACATATGAGTGAAATCATATGGTTCTCAACTTTTTCTGTCTGACTTATTTTGCTTAGCATGATAAATCTCAAGATTCACCCATGTTGTCACAAATAGCAGTATTTCATCTTTTCTTATACCACATCTTTATGCAGTCATCTACTGAAGGGCATTTTGGTTGTTTCCATATCTTGGCCACCATGAACAATGCTGTAATGAACACTGGGGTGGATATATCTTCATGGTTAAATGTTTTCATTTTTTTTTTCTTTTAGCCTTTATATGTTTCTTCATATTAATCTGAAGCATTTTTTCTTTTGCATTTTATGACTCTAAATCAGATAAGGCCATGTCTATTACAACATATTACAATGTCAATACATAGAAATTTTTATTAGTAAGAAAAAAATTATTTTGGAAATTATTACTTGTTAAAATTTATTTTAGAATAATTGGTTCTAGGTCTAGAGTGAAATATTTTCTCTCTCCCTTATTTGTTGTGTTATGAAATGTCTTTGATCTTTAATGTTCTCACTTGTTAAATAGGATTATATATCTCCCCGATTGAATTCTTCAAAAGACTCTAGTGAAATATGCCCTGGAAAATTACAAACTGATCGTTAATCTATAAACAATTTCAGGAGGCAATAATATGGACAAATGCCTTTCTTCTTCTCATGTATAAAATCTGTATGTGGTAGGAAAACTCTTATGATTTAATAATAGTTCTTTTTTTTATTTAAATGAATGTTACACAGGAAGATGACATAATTGGTTAGAAAATTTTAGTGACAAGCATTTATCAAACAAAAAAGCTTTTCCCAATTTGCTAGGCAGATCAAGCTCAGAATTATAAGATTACATTCCAACTCACTAAACCATCTGGCAACCATCAAAATGTTCTCTGTATTTATGAGTTTGTTTCTTTTTTATTTATTTCATTCTTTAGATTCCACATATAAGTGAAATCATATGGCATTTATCTTTCTCTGTCAGACTTACTCTAATCAGCACAATACCTTCTAGGTCTATCTGTGTTGTTGCAGATGGCAAGATTTAAATTTTTCATGGCTGAGTAATATTCCATTGTACATGTGCACCACCCCTTATTTATACATTCATTAATTGATGAACACTCAGGTTGCCTCCATATTTTGGCTGTTGTAAATAATGCTGCAATGAAATAGGGATGCACATATGCCTTCAAAGAAGTATTTTGAGTTTCTTCGGATAAATGCCCAGGAGTAAGGTTACTGGATCCTTCTTTGTCTCTTGTTATGGCCTTTTATTTAAGGTTATCCCAGAATTTTTGTTGTTGTTGTTTCCATTTTCATGGAAATATCTTTTTCCATCCATTGCTTGATCCGAAGTGAGTCTCTTGTAGGCAGCATATGTACAGGTCTTATTTTGATTAGAGCATTTAATTGATTTACAATTAAAGTAATTGTTAATAGATATGTAGTTATTGCACTTTATTATTCATATTTTTTATCTTTTCTTTCTCTCCTTCTTCTTGAAGAAGTCCCTTTAACATTTCTTGTAATCCTGGTTTGGTGTTGTTGAACTCCTTTAGTTTTTTTTCTTGTCTAGAAAGCTCTTTATTTGTCCTTCGATTCTAAATGATAGCTTTGCTGGGTAGAGTAATCTTGGTTGTAGGTCCTTGCTTTCATCACTTTGAATATTTTGTGCCAAGTCCTTTTGGCCTGCACGGTTTCTATTAAGAGATCGGGAACCATCTTCTAGGTAACTAACTGATTTTCTCTTGCTGCTTTTAAGATTCTCTCTTTGTATTTAACCTTTGGCATTTTAATTATGTGTCTTGGTTTGGGCTTCTTGGGGTTCATCTTGTTTGGAACTCTCTGTACTATCTGGGCTTATATGTCTATTTCTTTGCCAGGTTAGGAAAGTTTTGCATCATTGTTTTTTCAAATAGGTTTTCGATTTCTTGCTTCCTCCTTCTCCTTCTGGCATTCCTATGATGTGAATATTGGTACACTTGATATTGTCCCAGAGGTCCCTTAAACTATCCTCAATTTTTTGGATTCCTTTTTCTTGTTGCTGTTCTAATTAGGTTTTTTCTGCTACCTCATACTGTAAATTGCTAGTTTGGTCCTCTGTTTCATGTAATCTACTGTTGATTCCTCCCAAGGTATTCTTCATTAGTTACTGTATTTTTCATTTCTGACTGGATCTTTTTTTTTATGTTTTCTATCTCCATTTTTATGTTTTCTATCTCTTTGTTAAAGTTCTCACTGAGTCCATCTACTCTTCCCCAAAGTTCATTGAACATTCTTATAACCAGTGTTTTAAATTCTGCATCTGGTAGATTGCTTGTCTCCATTTTGTTTAGTTCTTTTTCTGAAGCCTTGCTCTATTCTTTCATTTGAGACATGTTTCTTTGTCTTACCAATTTGGCTGCCTCCATTTGTTTGTTTCTATGTATTAGGTATGGCTGCTAAGTCACGGGTACAGGCAGGGTTTCAGGTAATCTCCAGGACAGGGTGTGACTTAGCCAAGATGATGTAGACTCAGATATAACAGTGGCCTTTGTCTGTACACATGGAGAGGGGAGGGCTCAACAAACAATAGATTCTACCAACACTTTCTGGGAGAAAGCTGTCCCTCTAGCCCTCTCTCTGAAGCCTAACTCAGTTGCTCCTTGTATGTTCTTGGCATCTTTCAAGCTGCTGCCTCAGCATTGGAGCTCAAAGTAAGTGAGTCTGTCAGTGAGTAAGTCTGTGTGCGAACCCCTAAGAGAAATGCCTGGCATTCCAGCTGCCCACTTTCTTATTCAGCCATAATCTCTGCTGGTTTCACAGATGGAAGTTGTGGGGACTTCTCTTCTAGGCATTAGAATCCTGGGCTGAGGAGCCTAGTGTGGGGCTGGGACCCCTCACATCTTAGGGAGGACCTCTACAGTCAATATATTCGTCCTGACTTTTAACCTTCGCACACAGGTACGGGACCAGCCAGTTCCATGTCTCCATCTCTCTTATTATTCTTGAGGTGGCCTCTTCTGTATGTCCTTAGTGCAGAAGTTCAGCTAGACTTCAGGCAATTCTCAATGATGGCTTTTCTGTAGTTTAGTTGTAATTTTGATGTGGCTGTAAGAGGAGGCAAGCACAGTATTTATTTACTCTGCTATCCTGTGCCATCTTGACCAGAAATCCTGTTTATTTTTTTAATAGCATTTTTCAAAATATAAAATTGTCTCATTTATATATTTATTTTTGTATTAAATTTTCCACCACTACAATTTTAGCTCTTCAAGAGATAGAATTATTTTGTCTCATTCACTAACATATCCTTTTAAGTATCTGAGATATAGTAGACATTGTAGGCACTCAATAAATGTTTGCTAAAGTTATACCTAGCCTACGTCTTATCTTTGATCAAGTCTATAAAATGGAATAACTGTAGTAAAAGATTGTGCAACAGTATATACTATTTAATATACTAATTAATATTAATATACTATTTAATATACTATATCAACAAAATATCCCTATCAATTCTGGTGCTGTACTCTCAACTTGCTTCTATAAACATAGACTTACTCTCATGACACTGATCTATAGGAATATATGTGAATGATTTTACAGTTTTTAAGTCATTTCTATAAGCTAGAGTTTTATCTTTGAACTAGGAAAACTGAAAAGAGAATTTAATCAGTCTTCGATTTTCTAATTTACCTGGAATATTTTGCCCTCATTATCATCAACACTTTATTCTCTACAAAAGTGCCTCACTCATCCTTGTTGACTTTACACTTTTTGTGTTCAATACTATAAATCTACTCTATTGCTTCCTCTATTTTCATCTTTTTAATTAGTATACATGGCATGCTAGAACTTGGATTTAGGTATTATCTCTCTCTCAGTTAACTCATCCATTTTTACAGCTTCAACTATCATGCTTACTCAGGTGACTCTAATTTCTAAATTTTACTCCCTGATGGCATATATATTGTATAGAGATATTTAAGTGATATAATATAATATAATTTAA